>NC_090021.1:232889445-233207660 GCF_037176765.1 Anolis sagrei
CAGGTAGCGCAAGCTTCGATCATTGCCCCCAAGGCTCCAGGTTTCATTGATCAGAACTGCATGAGATGAGTTGAGGGTGCCAAAATGGAAGAGGTCACTCTTGAACCTGAAATACAAGGTCAGTTAGCAACAATTGTTGAGTAACCCAAAAGACGTGAAAATTGTCCATTGCGATGAAAAAACAAAAAAAAATCATTGTGTTGTTGAAGGCTTTCATGGCTGGAATTACTTGGTTGCTGTGAGTTTTCCGGGCTATATGGCCATGTTCCAGAAGCATTCTTTCCTGACGTTTCACTCACATCTATGGCAAGCATCCCCAGAGGTTGGTGGATATGCTGCAAATTAGGCAAGTGAGGTTTCTATATCTGTGGAATGTCCAGGGTGAAAAAAATAACTCTTGTCTGCTTGAGGCAAGTGTGAATGTTGCAGTTGGCCTCTTTGATTAGCATTTAATGGCCTCATAGCTTCAAAGCCTGGCTTTAAAGTCAAATGCAGTGCCCAAACATGAATCAAGGAATATGAAATGCACTGTAGATTAATTCAACCTGAGAAGTCAACCATCGCAGAGCACCTAATGAACCAACCTGGACACAAGATATTATTTGAGAACATAGAAATGCTGGATCACTCTAGCAACCACCATAGCAGACTACAAAGAAAAGCCATTGAAATCCACAAGCATGTGGACAATTTTAACAGAAAGGAAGAAATATGAAAATGAACAAAATATGGCTACCAGTTTTACAAAAACTCTAAAATCAGCACAGTAAATAAATAGAAACACTCAAAAAGTAGGGGAATTCCAGACAGCAATCAATCAGGGCCAGCTAACATCTCCCAACAAAGGATTCCCCCAAACAGCAATCAGACAGGCTTTGAAGTGACAAGGCCATTAAATGCTAATCAAGGTGGCCAATTGCAACATTCACACTTGCCTCAAGAGAACAAGAGTTCTTTCTCCCACCCTGGACATTCCACAGATATATAAACTTCACTTGCCTAGTTTCCAGCAGACCTCAAAACCTCTGAGGATGCTTACCATAGATGTTTGTGAAACATCAGGAGAAAATGCATCTGGAACAAGGCCATACAGCCCGGAAAGCTCACAGCAACCTAACAAATTCGTGTTCCAATAACCTTCAGTATTTATTGGAAATCAGAGGAAGATTGTCTGTGATGGGTGCAGATTGCACCACCTGTTTGTTCTTTTTTCTCACTACATCAAATTATATCATTCAGACCAAGAAAAGAAGAAAAGTGAAAGGAAATACAGTACTTGATTCAAATGCCACAGTGGAGCATCAAATACATTTTATCTTGCCATTTGATCAATCCACAAAGCAGTTTCTCAAAACATTTCTCTTCTTCAAAGATGGGGAGAAGGTAGAGACAAGGGAGCATCCCCATTCTCAGTGTAGCTCCATAAAGGTGAGGAGGGAACTGGGTCCGGAGCATCCAGGAGCCCCTCACACACCCTGGGAAGGCTCCAAGCAATTTATTCCAGAACTCAACAAGTCTGACTTGCTGTTGACATCAGCATAAACTGATAGGAAAGAAGGTGCAGAGCGCGGAAGGACTGAGGTTCTTTCCAGACAGGCCATTATCCCAGAAGCATCCGTGTTTGAAAAACGTGGATGTTCCTGGCTGCCCAGCTACACTCACCCCAAAAAGTGCGCACTTTCTGGGGTGGGTGTCCAGATATTCTACTGGGACTTCCCATTAGAACACTGGGACACTTAACCTCCTCCCCAGAAGGACTTTTTTTGTGTCAGGAGTGACTTGAGAAACTGCAAATTGCTTCTGGTGTGAGAGAATTGGACATCTGCAAGGATGTTACCGAGGGGTCACTGGATGCTTTGATGTTTTACCATCCTTGTGGGAGGCTTCTCTCATATCCCTGCATGGGGAGCTGGAGCTGACAGAGGGAGCTCATCCATGTTCTCCCCTGATTCAAACCTGTGATCTGTCAGTCTTAACCCACTGCATCACCGGAGGCTCCTGGCAGAAGGACTGAGACTATTTCTTTTCATCCCATCCCTGGAAGAGCATTCCGCTTTTTAATCTACCACCTCTCCATAAGTGAGGAGAAATTGAGTGGGAATCTCACCCCATTCACCCAATACTATCATCCGTTTTCTTCCCTCACAGGAATTGCCTCACGATTTGTGAGAGGAAATAATATAGGTAAACTGGGAGTTGTTTTCTTTGGTGTAACATGAGAGAATTCATCTGAAGGTGCAATTATCCTTTTTCATCATCAGTAAGAAATACAGAACATTGAAAAACGTGTAAGCATAATTAAATAGAAGAGAATGAATTGATGATCAATGCATCACTTAGTGGATTAAGGAGATTCAATAGAATAATGTCATTACTAGAATCATGTTATTACTATTTATTTTTATGTATTTACTGCATTTATATACTGTTTTTCTCACCCCTGAGGGGACTCAAAGCGGTTTCCAACATAATTCAATACTATTGTCAATGATATATATAGGTATTATGATTTACGAGGAAAACTAATACAAAAAATTATTCAGATTCTATATGGTCTCATACAGGAGGAAGTCCATGAGGGTGTCCTGATTTATTGCACTGTTTGACACCAAGCCTAGTGATGCCACTGCTTTCAACAGAGCAGCACAGCCAGTATTGATGCAGCTCCCTCTCTGTATGAGGCCATTGGTAATTGTTCCCCTGTGCCTGGGGTCCATGCGTATTCCATATCGGATTTGGCCATATAGTTGACAGAAACTCCTTATTCAACCTTTGTGCCCAAGTAATATGCAAATCATAGGTGTCCCTACTTAGACAACAGATTTTCACCAAGCAGGTACCCCAGGGAGGAATTACGTTCACTAACTGGCTTGGACAGCAGGTGGATGGGTCTGGACTCAGTATTACTTGATAGAAATTGGGCTTCAGTTCGACACATCTAGCCTCTGCAATACTTTTAGAAACGTTATACAACTCTTCTTGAAGACCTGCATGGAGCAAAAGTGTTAAGCGAGAACAATTAAAGAGAAATAGAGATTGTATTGTAAAAGGCCAGAATCACTGGAATGTTTTTCCGGTTTCCAAGCTGTATGGCCATGTTCTAGCAGCATTTTCTCCTAATGTTTCGCCTGCATCTGTGGCTGGCATCTTCAGGGGATCTGTTGATAGTAAGGCAAGTGGAGTATATATACCTGTGGAATGTCCAGGATGGGAGGAAAGAACTATTGTCTGCTAAACGAGTGTAAAGAGTGCAATTAGCAAGCTAGATTTTTATGTGTTGAGTGGGAGCCACCCATTTGCATGTGAGTAGGGCATCTGCAAGGAAGTAGTCTGGTCTTTGTTCCCTTAGAATTGTTTACTGCCTAGAAACATCCTTTGTCTAGATCAGTGGTCCAGATGTTTTGGCCTTCAACTCCTAGAAATCCTAACAGCTGGTAAACTGTCTGGGATTTCTGGGAGTTGTAGGCCAAAACATCTGGGGACCCACAGGTTGTGAATCACTGTTCTAGGTGGTTCTGTTCTCATAGCCCTTGGTTGCTTACTGCCTGGAGACCTCCTGTGTCTGGATGATGTTCATTAGTCACTGCCTTGACTCTAGTGTTTTTAATAGTGGTAGCCAAATTTTATTCATTTTCATGGTTCCTTTCTGCTGAAATTGTCTTTGTGCTTGTGGATTTCAATGGCTTCTCGATGTAGTCTGACATAGCATTTGTCAGAGTGGTCCAACATTTCTGTATTAAGAAAACAGATTAAAAATAAACTTCCCCTTAAGAATAAATTTCATTGCTTGGGGGACCCAGGGAACCATTGAGATGTAGTGCTGTAAGCATTGGGACTATGGCTCTGGAGATCACAGTTCGAATCCCATGTAATCCACTGCATGACCTAGGACAAGTCAGAGGAAGGTAATGACAAATCTCTTCTGAACAAATCTTTTTTAAAAAAACCAATTGTGATAGATCTGTGATAAGTTTACTACAGGGCGGAAACTACTTGAATGCATGGAGAAACAATGAAGACCCACCTTGCAACTGAAAAGCTCTGCCCCAGTCAATAGCTTCTGGGTTTTCCAGCAGGGATTGACAGGCATCTATATCCCAGGAAAAGGCAGCATGCACATTAGCGTAGTAATCCCCACTGTCTTTCACTACCTGCAGGATATGGCACAGAGCAGGACTGTGAAATGCAGCAATGGAGGGGAATAAGGCTCGCAGATAGAGGACATGGGCGTAGGGATACCACTTGTTCTGTTTAATACTCAAAAGCAAGAGGTAGTGAACAAATACAGGCAAATTACATTGTGCACAGAAATGGCATATCGCATAAGGGGAGAAGACCTAAATTTTGATCTGCTCAGTGTTGGGATTAGGACAGGACAGCCTCCAGATTTAATAGGTGAAACCTGGAACATAAATGGCAAAATAAAAACAGAGGAAATTTGAGAAATATTGGCACTCCTAGATTTCTAGGAGAGGAAGAGAATAATGAAATCACAAGAACCATTAGAATAGTAGGTGGGAGTCATTTGGGTAAAATGACTGAAGTCCTTACCAATAAGTGTATTTTATAAAAGGATTTCAGTGAAGATCATAGAGTTGGTAGAGACCTCGTGGGCCATCCAGTTCAACCCCTTGCCAAGAAGCAGGAGGAAGTTGATAAGATCTACGAACAGGATTCCTATGTTTCTAATCAGAGAAATCTGCACAGAGAAGTGGTAGTGTTGGCTCCAATTTAGGAGGCAACCCCATGGCAGTGAGACCAGGAAGAAGCCTGTTGGCAGAAACCCAGACAAGTGATAACTCTGAGCTGCCCCTTTTCTGTGAGTCCCTGCTGTGGCAAGCATACAGATCAGGCTCAATTAAAATCATCCAGCAGCAAGGTGAGAAGGTAATTCCAGCCAAGGAAGATTTTATTATCTGCAGATAAGATCCTAGCTCGTGATAAATTCACAAAGAAGCTAGAATAACAAATACAGAAATACAGCCTCTTTTATACACAATAATGTCAAATTTCCCACTGCAGCAACATCAGCTGTAGCCCATTGGACGAGTCTCCCAGTTCTGACCAATCACAGAAAGGGGACTTTGCTGAGCAGTCGGCTTGTGAAGAGACAAAGGGCATTGAGTGGCAGTGAATGGGTTTCCCTTTATTCAACAGGAAAAATGATAAAAATGATTGAGGGCAATTAGTCCTACCCAGGAAAAGTTTATTGTGCGCAGGATGGTCATGACAGAGCCCCCTTGGGAGGGGGGAGGGGCAACCCAGTGGCAGTGGCCCCGGATCATGATAGCTCAAATCAGGACATATTGGCCCAATCATGCAAATGGCAGAGGAGATGGGCATAGAAAAAAGACAATTAGGTTTCCTTCTGTGATTAGAGGTCCCGCACACAAAGGCGCATTGTGAAGAGTAGACACTTCCACCAAGGCGGGCAGGAAAAGGCAATGGGGCCATCTTGTCCTGTCCATTGGGCTATTGTGTTACATATGTCCAGATAATGTTCATAATATGGGTGAGGCCGGGAATTGATTGAGGAAATTCCCAGCTTGGAGTCTCTTCTCACAGGCTGTATGATCATATGGGATGCAGGACTTCCTTTTGGGTCAGGAATACAGTTTCCCATCCAGGGAAAGGAACAGGAAATCTCAGAAGCACAAAATACAGGATTAGTCAAAATGCATAGGCCAATAAGCCATTCAATTGAATGGCTTATTGGCCTATGCATTTTGACTAACCCTGTATATTAGTAACATAACATAGGAACACATAGGAAAATCAGGGAACTTTCAGGGCATTTTTCATGCACATGAGAGACATAGTTTCCCCAAGTATGTACAGATATCCAAGCCAGGCTCCCTTGTATGTAGATTGAGGCATGAGGAAGGGAAAATACATAGAAATAATACAATTCCATGCTGGAAAAGGGGAACATGAAGACTGGGCTTTTAGGGGGACTTTGGAACAAAAAGGCAGGAAGGGTACACATTGTAAGGATGGGAACAGATAAGGAAAGCAACTTTAGAACATATGAGTATTCAGTGGATAATAGCAGTCCTGGGAGACATAGTTTCTCAGGCTTGGAAAACAGTCTTCAGAATCCCTAGGTTGAGTTAGGTCCCAAAAGACGCCGAGAGTGTGCTCTGAGACAGGGAGGGTGGCAGGAGAGAAATATAATGAGCAGAAAGAGCTTAAGCTATCAAAGGCTTTCTAATGGGGGAACCAGCTATCCAGAAAGAGAAAAAAAGGGGAATTACAGCAAGGAGAGGTACATGATGGCTGGGAAAGATACATTACAGCAAGGAAGGGGCAAAAGAAGCACAGAGTTGGGGTAACCAATTTATTAAGGGATCATAGGCAGTCTGTAGCTAGTTTCCTGATTTTTTTGAAAATGCGCAGATCCAAATAGATACACTTCAAGTGTCTGCAGCCTTTGGCACGAAGGGAACAAATAATAATTTTGCCCAGGGGGGGTTTATGCAACAGTAGCTAATTTCGTAAGGCTATGGAATCATGACTTGATTTTTCACCAACTTTATCAATTGATGAAGACATACAGAACCAAGATTGACACACATCAGAGGAAAAGGGAAGAAAAGGAGGATCAATGAGAAGAGAAGAAGAAGGATGACGACCATGGTTGGTGAAGATTTGTGAATAAGGTGATATGGACAAATTGACTAGGCTGGCTAAGTAGAAATATTTATCCATCTTCAAAAGAGATTTGGATTGTTAACTACTTTGTTGTAATAATGATGGGAGCACTTGCCAATTGTGGAATGTATCAATTAGTAGAATGTTGATAAAGGGGGAATTGTGATTGTATAATATCATTTAAAGAAGGTAGATTAAATAAAAACCCATCACTGTCTGAGAGGTTCATTAATTAGTATTTTGTTTTGTTTTTGTGTTTATCTGTGTGCACATGTATTTTACTTTTGTGTTTTATTATATTTTGGTACTTAGCTGTAGTATAGTAGTAGTAGCTAGAATGTGATGTTTTTTAAATAATGACTTCACAGCTTGTTTGTTTATTTTATCATTGCTGTATCATGTTTCTATTTTTCTCTTTCAATAAAAAATACTTAAAGAAAAGAACTTACTTACTTACTTACATGATTCCTCATTGTCTGAGTAGGATTGTCTTCCAAGATCGGTGAACTGGCAGTGGCTACGTAAGTGACTGTGGAGCCCTATTCTTGATTTGCATCTTCTCCCGCAGTGAGGGCATCGGTTTCCAGGTGGAAGGTGGTCCTGGTCGGGGTCAGCTTGACGCGCCTTCCTCTTGGCATGTTTCTCTCTTTCACCCTCCATTCGTGCCTCTTCAAGTTCTACAGCACTACTGGTCACAGCTGACCTCCAGCTTGAGCGCTCAAGGGCCAGAGCTTCCCAGTTCTCTGTGTCTATGCCAGAGTTTTTAAGGTTATCTTTGTCCACCAACATTCTGTTTTTCCATTCTTGAGTTCAGGGTAGAGCAACTGCTTTGGGAGACGGTGGTCAGGCATTCGGACAACGTGGCAGGTCCAGCGGAGTTGATGGTGGAGAACCATCCCTTCAATGCTGGTGGTCTTTGCTTCTTCCAGCATGCTGACATTTGTCTGCCTGTCTTTCCAAGAGATTTGCAGGATTTTTCGGAGGCAACACTGATGGAATCATTCCAGGAGTTGCATGTGACATTAGAAAATGTTGACCATTTCCACTACCTTGGCAGTCACCTCTCCACAAAAGTCAACATTGACACTGAAATACAACACCGCCTGAGCTCTGTGAGTGCAGCATTTTTCTGAATGAAGCACAGAGTTTTTGAGGACCGGGACATCCGTAGGGATACCAAGGTGCTTGTTTACAAAGCTATTGTCCTCCCAAACCAGCTATATGCCTACAAGACATAGAATGTCTATAGACATCACATGAAAAAGAAAATTAGGACATGAGAAGCCAAATAACAACAAAGTGTGGGTGACTTTCTTATTGAGGTAAAACACAGAAACTTGGAAAGGCATTCACTTGCTTTTGTTTGAGTCTACTGGGAAAGGCAAGATTACACCACTTCCTCTCCTATCCTTTCTGCTGAGTTGTGTGCAAATTCCTTTTAATATTTGAACTCACTTTGCAACAGTGGAAATGAGCTGAGGACAAAGGTAGAATGTGGGGAGAAAAGAGAGCTGAGATATTTCAAATTTATCTGAAAAAGTGGGATGGCAGAAGATTAATTGGGATGTTCATGACAAAATGGGACGGTTGGATGGTATGGTACATGCAAAGTAAATAGCCTATACTTCGTCCAGTGGACTGTGAACTGGGTCTATCAGCACTTCCATTTCAGGTCCTACCTCCGTACGTGGCCGGGTGAGGACAGCTTTAAACTTACGCCATGAATCTACCACCACTTCGTGCTGCGCTGGGTTTCCACGGTTGATGTGCATCACTGCCCCACAAACCTGCCAATAAAAGATGAGTTTAGGCTAAGTCCTGGAGCAAATGATGGATTGCTTTGTGAAATATTTCATGGGAATATTAATGTGAAGCATAGGAAATGACATTTTAGTATATCAGAATACCACACATGTTGCATTTGAAATATTGGCTGTATCAAAGTTCTGGTTTCAGGAAACAATTGTTTGACTTGCTCTCAACTAATCTCATCTTCACGGGGCTTATTTCCTTCTTGTTACTGTTTCAGATTCCCATTCACTTGCTTGTCGCTCTGGATACATTTGATACCAAATCCCATAGAGATCAAGAGAATCAGGGGGCAAGACATTTGAAATTCCTTTTTTTACTAATTGCTTGGTCATAGAAAACATGGCATAGGAATAGTCCTGAGCCACTATAGAAAGGTTTATTTGTGTATGTGTAATGGGGGATCAATGCATAGAGAAATATTTTATCATCTCTTACTTTATCATGAAAGTATCTAATGAGGACTGGGGAGAGCGAAAACCCGCTATTGCTCATCTGTCCTTGTTACTCATTTTGTAAATTTGGTTTACTCTGTTTTAGCTTCTTTTTATTACAACAGTGTTGTGCATTTAACTGACAAATGGACTTTATATGTTATATATTAACGATGACTAATGAATTGTAGGATCGGCTCTCAGATAAATGCAGGACTGGCACAATTTACCATTTATTAGTGTGTGCTTAGCCTGATGGAAAATAGGTTCTACTTTCTCCCCTGGTTGCGTGGAAGGTGGGAGGACAAGGAGAGATGACTAGCTGAATGTGAGGAAAAGCTGGCTATTAACCCCAAGCAATGGGAGAATGAGTCTTACCGGAAGTGTCTGAGGCAGGCTTTTTTGCAGCACACGCTCTAGCAACTGCAGCTTGGTGGCACAGGTCAGGATCAGCATGGCTGGCTAAATGGTGGCTGCCAACAATAAAGATGGTATGGCTGGGAAATGCCTGAAGAGAGAGTTGTGAGAGAGGCAGGCAAAAATCTTTCTGTTTCTCAGAAGTATATTTTTAGCATATTTGGCTGACAGTGCCATATATAAGTTTTCAACTGCTACTGTTCTGGTGAGACCTTCCTTCTAAATCTGGGAAAGAGTAAAGACTAAAGGAGTCCTATAGCATAACAACATCTTTGAAGGGAAAGGGTTGATTCCTTTAGAGGAGTTTGATGATAACAACAATGCATACCTGGTAGGGCTAGTCTTGCTGGGAGAAGGATAGAGCAACCTCCAGTCACAGGGCTCGGGGATAACACCTTGTTCTCCCCTTGCTGGGTCTTTTTAAGGACAGTTTTGTCTTTTAGCAAGGCAGACTTTTAATCTTGAAGGGATGAACCATTAACAGAATGGTCCCATGGCATATGGCCAAAATGAAGTTCTTCCCATTCAATGGTTACAAGGAATGGTTTACATTCCTAAACCATTCCTAAATTGGTTTAGGAATGTAACCTCTTGGTTGCACATTCTCTTGAGTTTAAATTCATGGATGAACCATCAACAAAATGTTGCCTTGGCTTCAGGCTTGTAATCTTATAGTTATATGTTTTACCACTCCATACAAACATCATTTGCCTTTAAGGTCAAGGCAGTATACATTTCTGGGCCCCAGGCACAGGTACAGAACATCCCACAGTCCTGCTCTGCTCATTTATGTTGGCAAGACAGTGACATCTGTGCTGTAATTATAATCAAACTATGAGATTAATCAAATAGGAACAATATTTCTTTGATTGAATGAATGGCAGCAGTCAAGATCTGTGCTCTACTGAAATTATGGTGTTTCTACACAGTCACATAATGCGGGGGACATTGGCAGGGGACAAGCCATGCATCCCGTTCAGCATAGTTGGCATAGGCAACGCCTCTTTACCCTCTCTGCCCGGTTTCTCCACAAAACAAAGATAAAGCCTCTTTACTGTTGCTGGAAGCTGTTCCTTTCCTTGTTCACCCTCACTGATGTCACAATAGAGCTTGGAGAAGGAAGCCTGCCTCTATCTACCTATCCAGACCGTTCTGTGATATCAACTGATACCCTTAGGAGTGTTTATCCACTTCTCCTTCTTCCCATGAGCCACCTCTCAACCTTCCAAGATACATCTGGGTTAGATCCTGAGTAACTTTCTTATCATAGGATGAAGTTCCTACAATAAGGCTTAGTTCCTTTCTCCAAGCTATTGATATGTTTGCTTCTTAAATCAAGATCTTGAACCACTGCATGCACTCTAACAAGTGTTGTTTGCCTCCAGTTTTTTTCTCTAAAATAGAGACTGCAAGTGGCTCACAATAAAACTAATACAATACACTTTGAAACCTAAAAATATGCAAAAAGTGAAATAGAATTAAAGATTAACCCTATTAAAAACAGTTAAAACTTTAAAACCAATTAAAAACCTATTCATAACTAAAACCAGGCATCCACTGACTTCTTTTAAAACCTGCCTAAATAAAAGGATTTTAGCCTTTTGCTGGAAGGAGAGTTCTCTGGGCAGAGTTTTGTCTATGAACCGGCACGGGCACTAAGATCTGCCAGGGGAAGCTCTCTTCTTGGTCCCACCTCCACTCCACGCACAGTTGGTGGGACAAGGGAGAGGGTCTTCTTGGTGGTAGCTCCCAGCTTTGGAATGCCCTCCCCAGGGAGATCAGTCATGCCTGCACACTTCAGTGCTTTCAGGTGGAGTTGAAAACTTGGCTTTTCAAACAGGCCTTTGACAATGGTTAAGGCACCAGCTAAATCAGACGACCAAAATAGACTGATGTTCCACTCTGGCACTTGAATGTTGACATTTTAACTTGCTTATTTTAACTATGTAGTAACTATTGTTGTGTTTTTATTTGAGTTTTTATTTAATTGAGTTCATGTTGATTTCTGTAAGTGTTGTTGTATGTTATTTGGTGTTGTTTTAATGTTTATGAATGCTGATGAATTTTATGTGTTTATGTGATTTCAAGCAAAAATGTTTGATGAGCATCCCTGCTAGAATTCTTATGGGTCAGACCAAAGCAGACAACCTTTGCTTATATTTACAGCCCTTTTAGAGCCCTCATTTTATAGATATTGTTTTAACTTGTTTTTATTGCTTCTGATATGATTCATATGATTGCTGAATGTGTTGTACTGTCTATTTGAATTTGTTTAATTTATTGTATTTTTTATGGCATTGAGTGTTTGCCTTTTGTGTTGTGAGCCACTCTGAGTCCCCTTGGGGAGATAGGGCAGGGTAAATTTTGAAATAGCTGTACGGAGGATTTATTAGTGCAATGATAAGGACAGACTTTTATTAGATACTAGTTCCATTTGGTGTGGTGTCAGCAGTCAAGGGTGGTGGTTTACGGGTGGGAATAGGGAGGTGGTGGGATTGGGGAAATAATACTTGTATTTTGATCGTTGAATTTCAAAAATTACATGTTTCTTTTTTAATATATCACAATAAAATTTTACACAAAAAGAAAGAAAAAGTGGCTTTTCTTCAAAAGTACAGCGATATGAACAGAAATTTATAATCTTGTTTATTAACCTTTTTAATGCATATTCAACAAGAAATAAAAAAATAGGCATGTATTCTTCTTTGTAATGAAAAACTTTTACCCATATATCCAACAACATACAGATAAAATCTGTATATTTTTCATTGTATATTTATATATTATTGAATTGCGGCATCAAATTGTGCCAAATTATGTAAACCACTGAATCCTCTTTGGGGTGAGAATAGCAGGATATAAATATAGTAAATAAATAAATATGCATAATGGTGATATTATGTTCTGAGTCTCATCCTTTGTACAAACCAGACTAGACCCTTTGTACACTCCCCCCCCCCCCTCCGTTCTCTTGCCGTGTCATTTCTATGCGCCGGGGGAGTGGCTGCAACAGTGTACTGGAGGTCGGGTAAGTTTTCTTTACTTTTAAAAGGGGGTTGGGGGTTTGGGGGAGGGGGGGTCCCCAGAACACCTGGATACCCACCCCAGACATTGCACGCTTTTTGGGGTGGGTGTAGACAGCCCTCCAGGGACATCTGCATTTTCAAAATGCAAATAATCCAGGGATATAGGTCTGCCTGGAACCACCCAAAGGGTGGTCTAAATCTTTCTGTAGCCAAATGGAGAAGGCCAGTCAGTCTCCTAAACATCACATTATTTTGACCATCAGCCAAAGTGATTAGATCCCAACTTAATGCAGGGAATAAATCTCTTTCTCTCTATGACTTTCTAATCCATAGTGATGGTATAGACATAGCTAACAGAATGTGTGAAATTGTTAGAGATCCTGATAAGGTAGCAAAGACACCAATTGGCTTGGAGTAGCTAACTAAATCAATTATAATAGTAACCCCATTCTAAATTAGAACATTTGCTCATGGTTCTAATCTAAACTAGTTTTATTGTAGAGAGAGCTGGGAAAGAACTGATGGAGAGGAAAACAAGAGAAATAGAACAAAGATTGCACCGGGATTGTGGCTCAGCTGGCTGAGTGTCAGCTGTATTAAGATCACTCTGACCAAAAGGTCATGAGTTCGAGGCCAGCCCGGGCTGGAGTGGGTGTCCAGCCATTGTGTAGCCCATTGTCGACCTTTGCAACCCGAAAGACAGTTGCATCTGTCAAGTAGGAAAATAAGGTACCACCTTAAAGTGTGGGAGGCTGAATTTAACTAATTTATGAGGCCATAAAGAAAGAAGACTCCGGGGAATGTGGAATGCGGAAGAACTTCATCGGTGTCGTTGATGGACGATGAAAAGCAGCAGCTCCCCTGGCGGCCAGAAAAAAGTTAAATAGCCTTGGTGTATTTGTTGTCTGTATTTGTTGTCTGTCAAACTGGCATTGAATGTTTGCCATATATGTGTTTACTGTAATCCGCCCTGAGTCCCCTGCGGGGTGAGAAGGGCGGAATATAAGAACTGTAAATAAATAAATAAATAAATAAGATTGG
The DNA here is from genome assembly GCF_037176765.1 of Anolis sagrei. Lineage (NCBI taxonomy): Eukaryota > Metazoa > Chordata > Lepidosauria > Squamata > Anolidae > Anolis > Anolis sagrei. The sequence goes on from NC_090021.1 coordinate 232,902,824, forward strand.
CCTGGACAAAAGGTCCATGTAGTTCAACACCCCAAAAGTGGACAACAACAAGGTGGGGAATAGTTGCCCCAACATAATCAGAATTGTTCTGTTTCTAGTTGAAGTAGAAGTAATATCTAGGAACAGGCCCGTAGCCAGGATTTTGTTTCGGGGGGGGGGGGGGGCTGATTTTTTTCAGGGCGGGTTTCGAGGGGGCTGAGTTTCGGGGGGGGGGGTTAGTCTGAGTGAAAGAGGGTCTACCCTAGCAAACCTTTTGTATCATTACCCCAATACCCCCATGCATATGGGATATATTGAGTATGGTGATCAGATCATGATATGAATAAACATAACAGTTTAAGTAATGCACCAGTAAGGCCTTTTCACGAACCACCATGAGAATTTCGGGGGGGGGGGGGGGTGAAGCCCCCCGAGCCCCCCCCCCCCCCAGCTACATGCCTGTCTAGGAAACATAGCCATCAAATGCTATCAGTGCTGATATCCAAGAACAGTCGAAGTACATCAGCAGCAGTAAAATATCTTCTCTTGAGATCCAGGATGTCCATTGACTCTGACCTCGTTTAGCCAAAAAAGGGGAGTTGTCTGTCCCTGCATTGAGATGCTTCCAGACAAAATGCACAAGTTACAGGTGTATCATATGTTGTTTCTGTTGACCTATGACTAGATTACCATCACTTTTCTTTTATTGGAAGATTTTCAAAACATCTTTTACCTGAAAAGTAAGCCAGTGAAGCTTCAAAAGTTCACATGCAATGTCCCGTGCCTTTTCTTTGACCATCAAACCCACCAAAATGCTGTTTAAGACCACTTCAGCTTCCATCATGATAAGGCAAAGCCACACAAGGGAGATATTTGTATAAGACTCGACAAATGCTTGGGCCCTGACAGTAAATGGTTGGCCTTGTTGGTCGCAACACTACTGGAAAAGAAGGCAAAGGAAATGCTTCTATTTCTGGTTCTTGAGGTGATACAGAAAAGGAACTGCTATAAATATTGTTATACTACTTTTTTGTAATATAATTAATACATATACAGATGGCTGAAAAACATTATTTCTTCCAATTTGGGGGAATTTAGCATCCTGGTGTGAAGAAAAGGGTATACTTTGTAAATGGTAAGGTATGAAAACCTTGATATTTCATTAGTCCTTGCTTGGCAGCTTTGTTGTCAGGTAGAACTCCACCATAGGCAGGAAACCCCTTGGCATACATTTTCCTGGCAGCTTCCAACCCCACAACTGCGTTACAACGGTGTCCTCGATACTGGGGAAGGGTGTAAGAATGAGTCAGGCATGCAAGCGGATCACTAAGTGTCCAGGAAGCCAGCTGGCCTTCCTTGTCTAAGAGGCAAGCACTAGGGAATTTGCAGATTAGGCCATTCAGGTAGCGCAAGCTTCGATCATTGCCCCCGATGCTCCAGGTTTCATTGATCAGAACTGCATGAGAGGAGTTGAGGGTGCCGAAATGAAATAGGTCACTCTTGAACCTGAAATACAAGGTCAGGTAGCAACAATGATTGTTGATTAACCCAAAAGATGTGAAAATTGGCAATTGGGATGAATATGTCTTTTTCTCATTTCAAAAGGGATGGTAAAACAACAAATTCAAGTTCCAGTGACCTTCAGCATTTATTGGAAATCAGAGGAGGATTGCTTATGATGGGAGCAGATCACTATTTGTTCTTTTTGCTCACTACATCAAATTATATCATTCAGAGACCAAAAAAAGAAAGAAAGGAAATAAAGTACTTGATTCAAGTGCCATAGTGGAGCGTCAAACACACTTTGTCTTGCCATTTGATCAGTCCAAAAAGCAGTTTCTCAAAACATTTCTCTTCTTCAAAGATAGGGGGGGGGGGGAGGCAGAGACAAAGGAGCATTCCCATTCTCAGTGCAGCTCCATAAAGGTGAGGAGGAAACTGGGTCCGGAGCATCCAGGAGCCCCTCACACACCCTGGGAAGGCTCCAAGCAATTTATTCCAGAACTCAACAAGTCTGACTTGCTGTTGACATCAGCATAAACTGATAGGAAAAAAGGTGCAGAGGGCAGAAGGACTGAGGTTCTTTCCAGACAGGCCATTATCGCAGGAGCATCCATGTTTGAAAAACATGGATGCTCCTGGCTGCCCAGCTACACTCACCTCAGAAAGTGCGCACTTTCTGGGGTGGGTGTCCAGATATTCTACTGGGACTTCCCAATAGAACACTGGAACACTTAACCCCCTCCCCAGAAGTCCCCCTAAACACAGTAAAAAAAAAAAGAAGAAGAAAAGAACTGACCTGGGCTCCACAAGACAGCTGCTGGAATTCTCCTGGCACATACAAATGATGCACCAGAAGGAAGGGGGGGGGGCAGGAGCCATCCCCCCCCCCTTTCTCCTGCCACATCATTTGTACATGCAAGGAGAACTCCGGCAGCCACCTTATGGAGCCCGGTGAGTTCTTTTCTGTTTTTACTGTGTTTAGGGGGCTTATTGGGGGGGGGGGGGTATTACCACAGTTTTCCGGGCTAATTTAGCTTGGAAAACTGTGGGAATACTGTCTGGACTGCAATACTCTGCAATCCAGATACCAGCAGTAGTGAGTTTATCCTGCACCTTCCAAGAAGGCACGGAATAAACCCACTATCAAATTAATTAACCACAAATCAGGGTTTTCCTGGTTTGTAGTGAATTAATTCAGGTTTGTCTAGGATGTCTGGAAATCCCCCTTTTTATTGTGGAAGTTTCCGAAATAAAGCGGCTGTCTAGATCCGCCCTGAGACTGTTTCTCTTCATCCGTTCTCTGGAAGAACATTCCGCATTTTAATCTACCACCTCTCCATAAGTGAGGAGAAACTGAGTGGGAATCTCACCCCATTCATCCAATACTATCATCCGTTTTCTTCCTTCACAGGAATTGCCTCACGATTTGTGAGAGGAAATAATATAGGTAGACTGGGAGTTGTTTTGTTTGGTGTAACATAAGAGAATTCATCTGAAGGTGCAATTATCTTTTTTCATAATCAATAAGAAATACAGAACATTGAAAAACATGTAAGGATAATTAAATAGAAGAGAATTAATTAATTAATAATGTATCAGTGGATTAAGGAAATTCAATAGAATGATGTCGTTACTTGTATCGTGTTAATTACTACTTATTTTTACTTATTTACTGCATTTATTTACCACTTTTCTCACCCCTGAGGTGACTCAAAGTGGTTTCCAACATAATTCAATACTATTGTCAATGATATAACTCATAGTTATTATGATTTACGAGAAAAAACTAATACAAAAAATTATTCAGATTCTGCATGGTCTCATACAGAAGAAAGTCCATGGGGTGTCAATATGATTTATTGCACTGTTTGACACCAAGCCTAGTGATGCCACTGCTTGCAACAGAGCAGCACAGCCAGTATTGATGCAGCTTCCTCTCTGTATGAGGCCATTGGTAATTGTTCCCCTGTGCCTGGGGTCCATGCGTATTCCATATCGGATTTGGCCATATAGTTGGCAGAGGCTCCTTATTCAACCTCTGTTCCCAAGTAATATGCAAATCATAGGTGTCCCTGCTTAGACAACAGATTTTCACCAAGAAGGTACCCCAGGGAGGAATTATGTTCACTAACTGGCTTGGACAGCAGGTGGAAGGGTCTGGATGCAGAACTGCTTGATAGAAATAGGGCTTCCATTCGATACGTCTAGCCTCTGCAATACTTTTAGAAACATTGTACAACCCATCTTGAAGGCCTGCATGGAGCAAAAGTATTAAGCGAGAACAATTAAAGAGAAATTGTATTTACAATACAAGAGAGATTGTATTGTAAAAGGCCAGAATCACTGGAATGTTGTGTGGTTTCCAAGCTGTATGGCCGTGTTCTAGCAGCATTTTCTCCTAATGTTTCACCTGCATCTGTGACTGGCATCTTCAGAGGATCTGATGATAGTAAGGCAAGTGGAGTTATATACCTGTGGAATGTCCAGAATGAGAGGAAAGAACCATTGGCTACTAAACAAGTGTAAAGGGTGCAATTAGCAAGCTAGACATTTATGTGTTGAATGGGAGCCAAGCATTTGCATGTGAGTAGGGCATCTGCATGGATATAGCCTGGTCTTTGTTCCCTTTGAATTGTCTAGGACAGTGGTTCTCAACCGGTGTGTCTCCAGATGTTTTGGCCTCCAACTCCCAGAAATTCTATCAGCTGATAAAATGACTGGGATTTCTGGGAGTTGTAGGCCAAAACATCTGGGGACCAACAGGTTGAGAACCACTGTTCTTGGTGGTTCTGTTCTCATAGCCCTTGGTTGCTTACTGCCTAGAGACCTCCTGTGTCTCGATGATGTTCATTAATCACTGCCTTGACTCTAGTGTTTTTAGTACTGGTAGCCAAATTTTGTTTATTTTCATGGTTTCTTCCTTTCTGCTGAAATTGTCCATGTGCTTGTGGATTTCTCTATGTAGTCTGACATAGCATTTGTCAGAGTGGTCCAACATTTCTGTATTAAGAAAATAGATTAAAAAATAAACTTCCCCTTAAGAATGAATTTCATTGCTTGGAGGACCCAGCGGACCATTGTGATGTAATGCTGTGAGCATTGGGACTATGGCTCTGAGTATCACAGTTCGAATCCCATGTAATCCACTGCATGACCTAGGACAAGTCAGAGGAAACCTCTTCTGAAGAAATCTTGTCAAAAAACACTGTGACAGATTTGCAATAGGTTTACTATAGGGCAGGAATTATTTGAATGCCTGGAGCAACAATGAGGACCTACCTTGCAACTGAAAAGCTCTGCGCCAGTCAATAGCTTCTGTGTTTTCCAGCAGGGATTGACAGGCATCTATATCCCAGTAAAAGGCAGCATGCAAATTAGCATAGCAATCCCCATTGTCTTTCACTACCTGCAGGATATGGCACAGAGCAGGACTGTGAAATGCAGCAATGGAGGGGAAGAAGGCTCGCAGGCAGAGGACATGGGTGTAGGGATACCACTTGTTCTGTTTAATACCCAAAAGCAAGAGGTAGTGAACAAATACAGGCAAATTACATTGTGCACAGAAATGATATATGGCTTAAGGGGAGAAGACCTAAACTTTGATCTGCTCAGTGTTGAGATTAGGACAGTGCAGCCTCCAGATTAAATGGTGAAGCCTGGAACATAAATGGCAAAATAAAAACAGAGGAAGTATTGGAAATATTGGCACTCCTAGATTTCAAGGAGAGGAAGAGAATAATGAAGTCACAAGAACCATTGGAATAGTAGATGGGAGTCATTTGGGAAACATTACTGAAGCCCTTACCAATGAGTGGATGTTTTATAAAAAGATTTCACTGAAGATCATAGAATCATAGAGTTGGAAGAGACCTCGTGGGCCATCCAGTCCAACCCCTTGCCAAGAAGCAGGAGGAAGTTGATAAGATCTGCCAAGAGGATTCCTATGTGGCTAGTCAGAGAAACCTGCACTGAGAAGTGGTAGCTAATTTTGTAATGCTATGGAATCATGACTTGCTTTTTCACCAACTTAATTTATTGATGAGGGCATACAGAACCAAGATTGACACACATTAGAGGAAAAGGAAAGAAAAGCAGAATCAACTACATTGAGAAGAGAAAAAGAAGGATCATGACCATGGGTTGTTGTAGGTTTTCCGGGCTATATGGCCTAGAAGCATTCTCTCCTGACATTTCACCTGCATCTATGGCAGGCATCCTCAGAGGTTCTGAGGTTGTGAAACCTCATAACATCTGAGGAAGCCTACCATAGATGCAGGTGAAATGTCAGGAGAGAATGCTTCTAGAACATGGCCATATAGCCTGAAAAATCTACAACAACCCAGTGATTCTGGCCATGAAAGCCTTCGACAATATGATGATGGCAATGGTTGATGAAGATCTGTGAATTAGGTGATATGAACAAATTGACTAGACTGGCTAAGTAGAAATATTTATCCATCTTAAAGAGAGATTAGGATTGTTTATTATGTTGAAATAATGATGGGAGCATTTGCCAATTGTGGAATTTACAAATTAGTAGACTGTTGCTAAAGGGGGATGTGTGATTATATAATATCATTTAAAGAAAGTAGATTAAATTTTAAAAAACCATCACTGACTGAGAGGTTCATTGATTAGTCTTTTTTTGTTTTTGTGTTTATCTGTGTGCACATGTAGTTTACTTTTGTGTTTTATTATATTTTAGGTACTTAGCTGTAGTATAGTATTAGTAGCTAGAATGTGATGTTTTTTAAATAATGACTTCACTCCTTGCTTGTTTATTTTATCATTGCTGTATCATATTTCTATTTGTCTCTTTCAATAAAAATACTTAAAGAAAAGAAAATTAGGACATGAGAAGCCAAATAACAACAAAGTGTGCATGACATTCCTATTGAGGGAAAACTCTGAAACTAGGAAAGGCATTCACTTGCTTTTGCTTGAGTATACTGGGAAAGGCAAGATTACACCACTTCCTCTCCTATCCTTTCTGCTGAGTTGTGTACAAATTCCTTTTTATACTTGAACTCAGTTTACAACAGTGGAAATGAGCTGAGGACAAAGGGAGAATGTGAGAGGAGAAGAGAGCTGAGATATTTCAAAATCATCTGAAAAAGTGGGATGGCAGAAGATTAATTGGGATGGGAATTACAAAATGGGAAAGTTGGATGATATGGTACAGTGCGAATTAAATAGCCTATAGGGTTGTTGTAGGTTTTTCCGTTCTATATGGCCATGTTCTGGATGTGAATGACAAAATGGGACAGCTGGATGATATGGTACAGTGCGAATTAAATAGCCTATAGGGTTGTTGTAGGTTTTTCCAGGCTACATGGCCATATAGCCCGGAAAAACCTACAACAACCCAGTGATTCCGGCCATGAAAGCCTTCGACAATACATTAAATAGCCTATACTTTGTTCAGTGGACTGTGAACTGGGTCTATCAGCACTTCCATTTCAGGTCCTACCTCCGAACGTGGCCGGGTGAGGACAGCTTTAAACTTAGGCCATGAATCTACCACCACTTCGTGCTGCGCTGGGTTTCCACGGTTGATGTGCATCACTGCCCCACAAACCTGCCAATAAAAGATGAATTTAGGCTAAGTCCTGGAGCAAATGATGGATTGCTTTGTGAAATACTTCATGGGAATATTAATGTGAAACATAGGAAATGGCCTTTTAGTATATCAGAATACCACACATGTTGCATTTGAAATATTGGCTGTATCAAAGTTCTGATTTCTGGAAACAATTGTTTGACTTGCTCTCAACTAATCTCTTCTTCACAGGGCTTGTTTCCTTCTTGTTACTGTTTCAGATTCCCATTCACTTGCTTGTCTCTCTGGATACATTTGGCACGAAATCCCAGAGAGATCAAGAGAGAGTCCAGTTTCAGGACACCATTGCTTAACCTGCTCTCAGCTAATCTCATCTTCACGAGGTTTGTTTCCTTCTTGTTACTGTTTCAGATTCCCATTCACTTGCTTGTTTCTCTAGATACATTTGGTACCAAATCCCAGAGAGTTCAAGAGAGAGTCCAGGGACAAGACATTTTGAAATTCCTCCTTTTACTAATTGCTTGGTTATTGAAAACATGACATAGGAGTAGGCCTGAGCTGCTATAAAGAGGTTTGTTTGTGTATGTGTAGTGGGGGATCAATGCATAGAGAGATATTTTATTATCACTTTTACTTTATCATTGTTGGTATCTGGTGAGAAGTGGAGAGAGGGAAACCCTACTATTGCTTATCTGTTTTTATTACTCATTTTGTAATTTTGGTTTTCTCTCTTTTAACTTCTTTTTTTAACAGTGTTGTGCATTTCACTGACAAATGGACTTATGTGATATATATTATCTTTGATGACTAATGAATCCTAGGATCAGCTCTCAGATTAATCTAGAACTGGCACGATTTGCAATTTATTTGTGTGTGCTTAGCCTGATGGAGAATAGTTTCTACTTTCTCCTTCTGATTGTGTGGAGGATGGGAGGTTATGGAGAGATGACTAGCTGAATGTGAGGAAAAGCTGGCTATTAACCCCAAGCAATGGGAGAATGAGTCTTACCGGAAGTGTCTGAGGCAGGCTTTTTTGCAGCACACGCTCTAGCAACTGCAGCTTGGTGGCACAGGTCAGGATCAGCATGGCTGGCTAAATGGTGGCTGCCAACAATAAAGATGGTATGGCTGGGAAATGCCTGAAGAGAGAGTTGTGAGAGAGGCAGGCAAAAATGTTTCTGTTTCTCAAAAGTATATTTTTAGCAAATTTGGCTGACAGTGCCATATATAAGTTCTCAGTTGCTACTGTTCTAGTGAGACCTTCCTTCTAAATCTGGGAAAGAGTAAAGACTAAAGGAGTCCTATAGCATAACAGCATCTTTGAAGGGAAAGGGTTGATACCTTTGGAGGAGTTTGATGACAACAACAATGCATACCTGGTAGGGCTAGTCTTGCTGGGAGAAGGATAGAGCAACCTCCAGTCACAGGACTCTGGGATAACACCTTCTTCACTCCTTGCTGGGCCTTCTTAAGGAGAGTTTGTCTTCTAGCAAGGCAGACTTTTTAATCGTGAAGGGATGGACCATTAACAGAATTGTCCCTTGGCATATGGACAAAAGGCTCGGTCACACAAAGCTTTTCTGGAACATGGTGTTCTTTCCATTTAAATGGTTACAAGGCCACAGAAAATTGGTTTAGGAATGTAACCTCTTGATTGCACATTCTCTGTTGACTTCTAATGCAGGGATGAACCATCAACAGAATGTTGAATTGGTTTCAGGCTTGCAATCTTACAATTATATGGGTTGCTGTAGGTTTTTCAGGCTGTATAGCCATGTTCCGGAAGCATTCTCTCCTGATGTTTTACCTATATCTATGGCAGGCATTCTCAGAGATTGTGAGGTCTATTGGAAACTAGGAAAATGGGATTTATATATCTGTCACATGTCCAGGGTGGGAGAAAGAACTCTTGATTGTTGGAGGCAAATGTGAATGTTTCAATTGAAACATTCCAACAGACAAGAGTTCTTTCTCCCATCCTCACTGATGTCATGATAGAGCTTGGAGAAGGAAGCCTGCCACTATCTACCTATCCGGACCACTCTGTGGTTTCAACGGATACCCTTTGGAATGTTTATCCACCTCTTCTTCTTCCCATGAGCCATCTCTCAACCTTCCAAGATGTATCTGGGTTAGAGGAATGCCCTGAGTAATTTTCCTATCTTAGAGTGAAGTTTCTACAATAAGGCTTAGTTTCTTTCTCCAAGCTATTGATGTGTTTGCTTCTTAAGATCTTGAACCACTGCATGCACAATAACAAGTGTTGTTGTTGTTGTTGTTGTTTGTCTCCAGCTTTTTCTCTCTAAAATAGAGACTCAAAGTGGCTCACAATAAAACTAATAAAATAGAATTTATAACCTAAAATTTGCAAAAAGTGAAATAGAATTCAACATTAACCATATTAAAAACAGTTAAAACCTTAAAACCAATTAAAAACCTTTTGTTGTTCATTCGTTCAGTCATCTCTGACTCTTTGTGACCTCATGGACCTGCCCACGCCAAAGCTCCCTGTCGGCCGTCACCACCCCCAGCTCCTTCAAGGTCAGTCCAGTCACTTCAAGGATGCCATCCATCCATCTTGCCCTTGGTCGGCCCCTCTTCCTTTTGCCTTCCACTTTCCCCAGCATAATTGTCTTCTCTAGGCTTTCCTGTCTCCTCATGATGTGGCCAAAGTACTTCAACTTTGTCTCTAGTATCCTTCCCTCCAATGAGCAGTCGGGCTTTATTTCCTGGAGGATGGACTGGTTGGATCTTCTCGCAGTCCAAGGCACTCTCAGCACTTTCCTCCAGCACCACAGCTCAAAAGCATCGATCTTCCTTTGCTCAGCCTTCCCTAAGGTCCAGCTCTCACATCCGTAGGTGACTACAGGGAATACCATGGCTTTGAGTATGCGGATCTTTGTTGCCAGTGTGATGTCTCTACTCTTTACTATTCTATCGAGATTGGACATTGCTCTCCTCCCAAGAAGTAAGCGTCTTCTGATTTCCTGGCCACAGTCTGCATCTGCAGTAATCTTTGCGCCTAGAAATACAAAGTCTGTCACGGCCTCCACATTTTCTCCCTCTATTTTCCAGTTGTCAATCATTCTTGTTGCCATAATCTTGGGGTTTTTTTTATGTTTAGCTGCAACCCGGCTTTTGCGCTTTCTTCTTTCACCTTGATTAGAAGGCTCCTCAGATCCTCCTCGCTTTCGGCCATAATTAAAAACCTATTCATGGCTAAAACCACAGCATTCCCAGACTTGATCTTAAAAACTTACTTCTTTTAAAACCTGCCTAAATAAAAATATTTTAGCCTCTCGCTGGAAAAAGAGTTCCCTGGGCAGAGATTTTCAGAGTTGAGGGGCAGCCACCAAAAAGGTCTGTTCTCTTGCATCCCCACTAATGGAAGTGAGAGAAGGGCCTCACCTGAGGATCTCAGAACTTGGGCAGGTTCAAACAGGGAGATGTGATCAGCCAAATAACTTGGACCTGAGAAGTATAGAGCTTTAAAGGTAATTGCTTGCACTTTACATTGTATCCTTGTTACAGAGAATTTTTGGATAAAAAAAAATCAAATATTGGAAATCAATCCGCCTTTAATTCTTAGCAGAATGGAGAAACAAGCCTTTGGGGAAAAAAGTTTTGATTATTTCGTGTGTTGTGATTATTAAAATTATTATTAAGAAAATTAAGAAAAACCCAGAAATTTGCTTATTGGGTTTGTTTCAAGAGAGAATTGGCAAAGAAGCTATAGAAATATCCAAATATAGTTTTGTGGCAGTGAGAATCACAATAGCAAAATCTTGGAAGGAGGGGGGGGGGGAGAACTAAGGATTGGAGAAGAAAATTAGTCAAGTATATTCGAATAACCAAGATCTCCAATGACATAAGGGGAGGAAACAAAGAAGAGTTCACTTTGGGTTTTAAAAAATAAGACAAAAATAGATTTTGAAGTAGCCGTACAGAGATTTATTAGTGTAATGATAAGGACAGATTTTTGTTAGATACTAGTTCCACATCGTGTGGTGTCAGAAGTCATGATGGTGGTTCACAGGTGGGAATGGGAAGGTGATGCAATTGTTGAAATGATACTTGTATTTTGATTGCTGAATTTCGAAGATTGTATGTTTCCTTTTCAGTGTAGGTCGCTGTTCAGTTCTATGTGTAGGTCATCCACCAAGGCAACCAAAGCTGTCTCTGTTTCATAACCAGGTCTGAAACTAGATTGAATAAGATCTAGGAGAACTCTTGAAAGTTAATATGTAGATGGCATTTACCCACAATAAGTGGAATCAGATTAATAATTAAATCTCTCCAGTTTTCTGAGGAGGGTGCTGAAAACAAAACACCGGAACACACATAATTATTTTCTATGCAAAAAATAATGATTTTGTGAACCACCAATTTTAGAATCTGAGCTGTTCTTAACCAGAAAATTGAATGGAATCTAGAATTTCAATCTGATTGTGTTGTTGAGAAACCCCACCCCCCAAAAAGATAAACTTAAGACAAGTTTCAAAACCAAAATTTATATATCTTTATATTATATCAAGTTCTGCTATTTTGAAACATCACCTTCCTGAGGTTTTGCAATAGACTTCCTTTCCAGCAGCCTGGTCAGGAACTACATACAAGAGGGAACAGAATAACCTTTTCTGGCCAACTGACCAAGGGAAGTGAAGAGGAAATGTGTGCCCCTAAAATCCAGCTGCCCACCAATTGAGAAGTGATTCCCTCAATGCCAGAGACTTCAATCTACTGACAGAATTCAAAGATGAGAGGCTGCCAGACTCCAGCAACATATAGAGAAAACCTGTATGTTTTTATTTAACTCATCATATCTGTATAACAGCCATATTGTGTTCTGAGTCCCACCCTTTGTACAAATCAGACTTGATCAATATGAACTGTTTAACACACTGATTCACCATCCACCCCTGATGTCATTAGGATTCCCTAGCCAACGGGGACCTGGGTTGAAGCCGGGCCAACCTCCGTCCAATCAAGGGAGGCCATAGGGACTTTGAATGACGGTCAAGGGGGATAAAATGTCTGTGTTGTATGGTTATGTCCAATTCATTTTGAGTTGGGAATCTGTATCAGACATCCTTTCAGGTTTGAAAGTAAATGAACCCCTGTTCTTGTTGTCTTCACCCATTTTGCATGTCTTCATCTGGTTGACTAAGTAGCGAGACATGCTGGGCACCTGATCCTTAGCCCACTCCTTGGTAGGTAGCTGAATTTTGACTTCAAATTCTAACCTAAATATGAAAGTTTTAATGTAATCATTATACTCAGACATAGTCACACGGATTTTTAGATGTTGTTCTGGTTTACAAGCAAGTGATGCTGTTGATGTTTTGTTGCCATTTTATAATTTAAGAAAAGCTTTCTTTTAAAAAGGCTTGCCTTGCCAACCACTTATTCCTGGAAAACAAGTGAAATATGTTACTTCTCCTTCATGCTCAGCTAAACTTGATGCAACAGCCGCAAATTGTGGCTGCCATAGTTTAACTTCAGTCTCTTGCCTCTCATGAGTAAAGCAATCTACTTCTTCCCATGTGATGGTGGGGTCGACAAACATGCAGGCCCCTGCCTTCAGCCTGATTTGAACCACAGCAGGGAGTTCCGCAGTTCCAGAACATCTGGTTGGACCAACATTGAAGGGACTGTGGCTACCGCAGCAGCTTCAACTAAAGATCGTTTCTTGCTTCCTTTTCTTCCTTACCCTAACATTGTAACAATCCCCCAATAAAAGTATCCTTTGATTGCAACTTTTACCTCTCCACAGTGATACATCGTATCCCTTACTGCCTCCAACATTTTCTAACATGAACCTTTCCTTTCCCGAGCAGCAGATCACTGCTGGCTCACCCGGGATGCTCTTACAGCATCCCGGGGAGGCTGAAACTGTGTTCCTCTGAACCGGGGATACAGAAACCCATTGGGCCCCCCTATCCACGGGTCAACAGATTGACTCCAAACTGGTGCCATCTTTTTCCTGGACTAATTTTAAGACTAACTGCTATTTTGCTTTCTGGATTCTGGACCCCTACACCCCGGGAAAATCATTTATGTTTCAATAAGCCTCATATGGGAGCCTGCTGACCTCAAGCCATGGCTTCATGTTGCAGTGATGTACAAACCTCCATTTTGTGCATGTTCGGAGGCTCGTCAATTCCAGGGAACCTGCTGTGGTCACCCCTTGGGACTCCCGGACCCCGGCAGGCTGTTGCTGACTTTTATGAAATTGGATTTGTAGTTTTCCTTCTTCAGTGAATGGACTCCAATACCTCCGTGCTCTTGCAAGCTTTCCAAGGACTTCTATGAACTTTCCTCAACTTTCATGAACTTTTTTGAACTTTTTATCAGCTTTTATCAACTTTTGAAGAACGTTAGAACTTTTAGGATCTCTCTGGCCAGACCCTATGAACTCTTATTATATTCCCCAATTTTTATGAACTTTTGATGGACTTTGGAAGGAGGGAAGGCTGACATGGTTCCCCCTTGACTTTGCATGATTTGCCTCTTATGAATTCCTTATATCTTCCCTCTCCCATACCATTATATGTGTGTGTATGTCTATATTTTTTTAAAAATGAAGGAAAGCCACCTTTTCAAGAATCCAGCACCTCATGGCTCTAGGAAACATTTCTCTATTTCCTGGGCTGGTAAATCCCCACACAAAGGACTTGACCAAAACTCATTTGCATGAACAATAAATAAATGGCTCTTATCCAACAGATCTCAAAGGATAAATTGCTAGTCCATCTGAAAGGATAAGGCCCATGGACATTTAAATAACCCCACACAAAGGGTGTCTTCTTGTCTGCGAGGAATTAGGATTCACCACAGCTTCTTTCTCATTGTGCCAACCCAGCTAGAAGATACCAGTTTCAAATCTCATAAATGGATCCCTGGACAACAAAGGATCTAGCCTCTGAGCTAGACAAAAATGTATTTTCAAGAGGTTCTAACAATAGCCCTGGCCAGCTTGAGGGATAGAAAAATATTGCTGACTGATTGGACAATCATTAGTCATTTTAATATTATCATCTTTCCTCTTCATTCATTGTTTCCCACCTGGCCCTCCTTCCCATTGGCTGAGAGGCTGAAGCAGTGCTAGCTCTCTGATTGGGCAAGGCACAGCTGAGCCAGCAGTGCCTCCCAGCCAGCTAATAACTCCAATCAATCAGTGCAAAGCCGGCTAGTGAGGTGGGAATGGGAAATTTGAATTTGACAGCTCTGTATTTCCCATAAAAACTGTGTTGCTTTGCCTTGTGAGTTATATCAGCTTTTGGGCAAATGATTGCAGTTTAACATCAATTCCAGCTGGAATGAAATAAACATCTTTGTGGCTTCTTCTTCGACTTGGTGAGATTTATTTGAGAAAAACAGGGAAAATTTCTTTTTCCTGGCTCTTGTCTTGCCAGGTGTCTGGACAGTTCTTGCCTCGGCAGGACCCTCTTAAATCTCGCATTTGACATGAAAGGTTTTCCAGAAATATGAGAAGCTAGTGATGCTACAAGACATGGGCAAAGCAAGCATGCTGGCTAAACAGGATATACTATGAGATTGGTCTAAACCAGTAGTTCTCAACCTGTGGGTCCCCAAGTGTTTTGGCCTACAACTCCCAGAAATCCCAGCCAGTTTACCAGCTGTTAGGATTTATGGGAGTTGAAGGCCAAAACATCAGGGGACCCACAGGTTGAGAAGCACTGGTCTAAACTTTTCTGCAGCCAGATGGAGAAGACCAGTCAGTGTCCTGAAAATCATGTTATTTTGACCATCAGCCAAAGTGATGAACTCCAACTCAATGCAGGGAATGAGTCTCTCTCTCTGACTTTCTAATTCAGAGTGATAGTACAGGCATAGCTAATAGAGTGTGTGAAATTGTTAAAGATCCTGATAAGGTATCAAAAACATCAATTAGCTTGGAGTAGGTAGCTAAATCAATTATAATAGTAACTCCATTCTAAAGTTGGAAAGTTGCTCATGATGATCATCTAAACTAGTTCCATTGTAGGAAAGATCTGGGAAAAGACCGATGGACAGGAGAACAAGTGGAGAAATAGAACAAAGATTGGCCTGGACAAAAGGTCCATGTAGTTCAACACCCCAAAAGTGGACAACAACAAGGTGGGGAATAGTTTGCCCCAGTATAATCAGAGTTGTTCTGTTTTTAGTAGAAGTTCTATTTCTCTATCATGGTATTTTGAAACTGTTTATTTTATTTTGTTATTTCATGTATTTATTTTGATGGAATCTTTGCCTCTTGTATTTTATTTTGCTGTAGTGTTGTGTAAACCGCTTTGAGTCACCTAAGGGCTGAGAAAAGCGGTATAGAAATAAAGTAAATAAATAAATAAATAAATGGTGTAATTTTGGGCTTGGCCTTACGTTAGCCACCCCAATTCTCCTTTGAGGAGATGGTGGTGGGGTATAAATAAAGATGATGATGATGATGATTATGATTATTATTATTATTAGAATCTAAGAGACTGGGTGGTTGTAGGTTTTTTTGGGTTGTATGGCCATGTTCTAGAAGCATTCTCGCCTGAGGTTTCACCTGCATCTGTGGCAGGCATCCTCAGAAGTTGTGAGGTCACAACCTCTTAGGATGCCTGCCACAGATGTAGGAGAAACATCAGGAGAGAATGCTTCTAGAAAATGGCCATACAGCCCAAGAAACCTACAACAAACCAGTAATTCCGGCCATGAAAGCCATTGACAATACAATATCTAGGAAACATAACCATCAAAAGCTATCAGTGCTAATATCCAAAAACAGTCAAAGTCCATCAGCAGCAGTAAAATAACTTCTCTTGAGATCCAGGATGTCATTTGATTCTGACCTCATTTGTCCAAAAAGGGGGAGAGTTGTCTGTGCCTGCATTGAGATGTCTCAAGACAAAATGCACAAGTCACAAATTTGTCAGATGTTGTTACTGTTGGCCTATGTCTAGAGTACCATCACTTTTCTTTTCTTGGAAGTTTTTCAAAACATCTTTTACCTGAAAAATAAGCCAGTGAAGCTTTTAAAGTTTACATGCAATGTCCCATGCCTTTTCTTTGACTAATGTAACTCTTTTGTGGATTTTGTTTTATTTTGCTGTATAATCAACATGGCTATCTCTGAACATGTTTCCAGGGTACAATCAAGTTGTATTTCACTTTGGCCAGTTCTTACACCTTTACAAATGGTTGTACCTGACACATTTGCTTTAACAGTGCAAAAGTAGTGCTGGCTATTGCAGAGTTCTGACTTCAGAGTTGTGGAAATAAACACAAATTATGACTATGCATGTTTATGTGGGGATGGAACCACACACACTGAATTTCCCTTCCCTGATTTGCATTTTGATTGGCCAGGAGTTACATCTGTCCTGTCTGGATTAAGTTACAATTTATTTCCCCACATCTATTCCATTTCAGATGGACTAGATTTTTTCCCATAACACCCTAAGCAATACATTTGGGTGTATGTGGTAATTATGCCAATACATGTACAAAATTATACTCTTCCATGTAGCTTTTGATGATGTCAGAGACATAAGGACAAGAGAGAAACTCTTGGGTTTATGCAATGCTTGCATACAATTATAATCAGACTCCCAGCAATTCTACAACAATTTATTTTATATGGTAAAAATAACACATATTAAAGTAGCTAAATGTGAGCATATGCTATAAATCGGTGAGGTCATGGAATGGAAAGATATGGTAGTGTATGCTTATGAAAATAATATACAGTTACAAGACATTCATGTGGGGTCAGATGCTTTGGAAAGAATGATCTATTGGAGTATAATGTGATCAGATGAAGATAAGAGACACTGTTTCTGAAATCAATATACACATTAGCCAACAATCATAGAATCATAGAGGTGGAAGAGACCTCATGGGCCATCCAGTCCAAACCCCTGCCAAGAAGCAGGAAAATTGCATTCAGAGCAACCCGGCTATCCCTGAACAATGTGATGCGGCAACTAAAAAAGCCAACGGGATTTTGGCCTGTAGGAATATAGTGTCCAGATCCAGTGAAGTCATGCTGCCCCTCTATTATGTCTTGGTGAGACCACACCTGGAATATTGTGCCCAATTTTGGACACCGCAATTGAAGGGAGATGTTTACAAGCTGGAATGTGTCCAGAGGAGGGTGACTAAAATGATCAAGGGTCTGGAGAACAAGCCCTATGAGGAGTGGCTGAAAGAGTTGGGCATGTCTAGCTTGCAGAAGAGAAGGCAGAGAGGAGACACCATGGCTATGTATAAAAATGTGAGGGGAAGTCATAGGAAGGAAGTCATAGGGTCTCTGCTGCCCTGGAGACTAGGAAGCGGAATAGTGCCCACAAACTACAGGAAAAAAGATTCCACCTGAACATTAGGAAGAGCATCCTGACTGTGAGAACTGTTCAGCAGTGGAACTTTCTGCCCCGGAATGATTCTATGATCTGTACAGCCAAAGGAATTGACCCTTAAAGTGAATTACTCTATCCTGCATAATGAAAGTAGATTTATAGTAGGTGGGTATGTGTGGCTGTGAGCCAGGCAGATTGACAGAGAAGTTTTATTTTGCTCTTTCTCTCCTATATTTCACCATGTATACAATAATGACACAAGTCAGATAATTTCTGGTAGCCTCGACGCTCCTGTATCCTTTGCATGTGGACATTGCTTAAAGCAACATGTCCATACACAGGGTAGCCAGCAGAATGAGCTTTTATGCTTAGTGCCCTTCCTATCACAGCTAAATAGTGCTTTCCACGGTGTGAGGGCAGGGTGTAGGCAATTCCTATAGTCCCAGCATGGTCCATCATATTCCAACTGATAAGCTGACCATTGTGATCCAGGACGCAGAAACTGAAGAAAGCCTGCACCAGGCTGGCTATGTACCTACGACTTTGTTCATTGCCTCCGTAGGCCCATGTTTCATTCACCAGGTCAACATGAGAGGCATTCAGGGTGGACACTGTGAAGCCGGGATCTAGCCTGGAGGGAGAAAAGGAAGAGGAGGAGGAGGAGGAGGAGGAGGAGGAGGAGGAGGAGGAAGAAGAAGAAGAAGAAGAAGAAGAAGAAGAAGAAGAAGAAGAAGAAGAAGAAGAAGAAGTTTATTTCTATCCCACCCTATCTCAGGGCAGTTTAAAACAAAAAATCAGCTTAACATTCAATGCCAAGAAAACAAAACAAACACATGGAATAATGGACGATCAAATAAGCAACATCAGGATATACTTATAAAACAACTCAAAATAACAAATGAAAAATTTACATATGCAATAGGGAGGATGAGAAGCAATTTTCCTCCTCCCCCTCTTCTCGTGGCACATTGTTTCTATGCACCAGGAGAGGGCTGGCAGCAAGGAAATTGTGGCCAGGTAAGTTATTTTCTGGTTTTTGGGTATTTTTAAGGGGTTTTGGTGAGGGGATGCGGGTATGTGGGTGTTCTCCCAGAAGGTTTTGCTAGCCGGTGTGGGGAGAGAAGTCCACCCCAACACAGGTTTTTTAAAGTAGGCAAATAGTAGGCAAATAAGGTTTTTTAAACCTGGGTTAGATCTGACTTTTCCCTGTGTGGAACTGGCCTCACAGGTCACTCTCGATTGACTTTTATTCATCTATAGACTTTTCTTGTCTTATTTGTACACAAAACACAGTCTAAAGCACTTCTGTTCAGGCTTTACGAGGATCCCTGTAAATATGTTCTTCTCAAAGGTTGGTGGCACAACCATTCTCCTGCCAATGTGTTGCTGCTGCAGCGAGTCTGCTGTGTTCTGTCAGTCCAAAAAAGCCTCATTCTCGCTGTTAAACTGCTCTTCCATCAGGGCATCCAGCTTGCACTTGCTGCAGGTATAGGTCCCTACATTTTCATAGCTGTTGTAGATTAGTATAGCAGTTTTCTCAACATCCAAGCACTTTCATTGTATGTTCCTGCATGGCAGCGGGTTAGACTGGATGGCCCTTGTAGTCTATCCCAGCTTTGTGACTCTATGATTCATCCTATGCTGGCAGTGTACCAGAACACGGGGTCTCCCAATCAAATCCCTCCACAAAACAACCCCCACAACATGTCTGTTAACTTTATCCCATTAGTTGAGGTTTTGCTCTCATGTTATTGCTAGAACCTCCAGTTGCACGGTTTGTTCTGCACAAGCAGAAGTGGGGATTAGGGAGGGGGACTGATCATTGCCAGAATGTAGGGATGTTGAGGGGTGATGGGGGTGAAAGCCAGTAGACATCCACAAATGTTACATCAGAAAAAGCCCAGAAAAGGAAGCAAAACATGCAAAACATCAATTCTGTTTTCAAAACTGATCATTCTGAATACAATATATGGACAAAAATGGTTACCAAACAGCCTATTCTTCTTTAGGTGCAAAGTGTGTGTATGTGTGTGTGTGTGTATAATGAAAAAGAACTAAGAAGAGTGAACAAAGGAAATTAAAAGAAGTAAAAGACAATTTTTCAAAATAGAAAATGCAACCCAGGTTCCTCAGTGTCCCAAAAGTATCAAGAATTACATTCTCCATTTTTCTGTAACAGCATGGATACTCACCGGTACTCAGGCATTTTATTTGGATCAGGATGCAGGTAGGTAATGTAGGGTATTGGTGACAGTGGCGCATTCTTGATGCTGACAGCTTCTTGGGAGACTTGAAGTATACCCTGCTGGTTCCCTGAAGAGCCATAAAATACTTTGTCAGCAAGTGTGTGGTGTGTCTGTGTCTAGGTGTGTCTATACTAGAGTGCTGATAGAATTCTGTTAGATGGAGGATTTCCAATGTGCACAGCTAGGTAGCTGAGCACATCACTCTGCAGCATTTGGGAAGTGTCAGGTGGAGGATTTAGAGCAGCTGTTCCCAATCCTATTTTGGCCATGTCCCACCTAAGCATCTCTAAAATCCTAATTCCCCACTCCCACCTCCAACCCTCACAGTGACATATAATTCCTATTATTCAAAAAGTGGACTCCTGTTCACGTGTTAGCAATTCGATGGCATGTTTCAAATACTTTTGTCATAAAGTGACACAGGCAGTGTAGCTTGGACCAAAACTAGTTTGTGGGTTTTTTGACATTACAGTTGACATCATTTGTTAATGGTTAATGATCAGGCATTTTCCTTACAAAACCAACAACAACAATACTTTATTTATTTCCTTCCCCTTCTCCCCAGGGGACCCGGAGCGGCTTACAACAGGGAAAAACAATTTAAAATAATAATAAACACATAGCAACAATTTAGAAATTAAATCAAATAACAAATAAAACAAAACATGATATGAAAGAAAATAAATCACAAAAACATCTAACTCATAAAACATAATCCATAAATACAATAGGAAATAATTATGTCATTTAATACTGTCTATGCTCATTACCTATTCAAAAGGTAATTTTCTCCAAAAAACAATGCAAGTATTTTAAGTAGCCTGGAAAATTGTGCAGGAATGTAAAATGTGAGATTTCTATGTTCAAAACTGATGAATACCAGTTTTTGCTAATGAAAACTCTTTGCGCTTGATAAATTTAAGTCATGAAATAGAACAACTATCTCATGGGCAGTAGTAATATTTGAGGCATCGAATATTGATTTGAGTAATCTGCATCGAATTCAGGGCAACTCAACTGTCAGAGTTCATTGCATGTATTTGGTGAAAATATGCGAGAATATCTTGTCGCCTGACGTTAATTTTCTTGTGGGTGATAATCTTTTTAAAGAAAAAAATCATACAAACATATTGGCTTACCTATGTAAGTAATAACTGTCACAAAATTCTTGCTACATTCATATGCAGAACTAAAAGTCATATATATATATCTATATAATAACTTAATATATCTATATATGTATATATCTATATCTATATATATATATATGTATACTGTTGAAATGTGGACAATTTCAACAGAAAGGAAGAAACCATGAAAATGAACAAAATCTGGCTACCAGTATTAAAAAATTCTAAAATTAAAACAGCAGAGAGAAAAACAGGCAGGGACTTCTAAGCACCTTTCAAGAAGAGTTTGCTCCAGGCACAGTCAGCCCATTGTATGCTAATCAAGGTGGTCAGTTGAAAAGATTCACACCTAGCCCAACTTACAAAAGCCTTTTGTCTCACCCTGGTCAGTCCACAGATATATAAACCCCTTTTTCCCAGCTCCAGCAGACCTCACCCTCTGAGGATGCTTGCCATAGATGCAGGCGAAACGTCAGGAGAAATGCCTCTAGAACATGGCCATATAGCCCGAAAAAACCCACAAGAACTATATCTATATAATATATTATGTATAACATTATATATATTGTAATGTTAAAAGAACACTGAGAGATGTTGGGTGTTTGGAATAAAAGTGCCAAACACTTTTATTCCAAACAATACTCATGCTGTACACTGTACTCATGCACTCTCTAGTGAATCAATGGGGAACAGACAAACTCATGTCAAGTAGAGAAAGCAGCAATACAAGGCTGTCTTCTTTCAAAACTGATGTTTTTAATTGTGATTGACATTTAGAATAGAGCAATAACAACTGAAAACACATTAAAGGGGCAAGAACACAAGGTTAAAGTTATGAACTAAAAGCTTTTGTAGATGATGTAGTGAAATCTTTTTAGACGATCTCTTGTTTACAGAGCTTGAACTCTATTCTGAAAAAATACGGAAAGATGTTGGAATTCAAAATCAGCAAGGAAAAAACAACTGTTTTGACAAAGAATTTGACTAAAGTGGAAGAGGAAATTTTCAATGGGAAATTGGGCTTCCAAGTTGTGCAATATCGCCACCAAAATTCTAGCTTATTAAAGGATAAATTTGGCAAAATATGGAAACACATTAAAAAAAGATTTGCATGGGGTTTGTCACTTATGGGTTGAGTCTCAGCCTCAAAGATTAATTTATTACCTAATTTGTTGTTATTGTTCAAAACTTTACTAGTTATAATCAATAACATTCCATTTAAACAATGACAGATAGACATTCATTTGGCAAAGGAAAAGACATGGGATTAGATACAAAATATTATAAAATGATAAGAAAAAAGGAGCAATGCAGAGTTCTTTATACTAAAAGAACTTGCTGAACAGTTATGTGGATTTGTAACTGTTTGACCAATCAAACTCGAACACTGTCATCTGTTATTGATCTTCTTGGAGAGAAATGTCAACCATTGCAAAGTTCTTATTTTCAGCTCACTATTGTTCGACATCTTTATAAATTAGTCTCTAAAGACAGAGGGGAATTAGCAGATGGCAGCAAACTGGAGAATTGTAGCTAATGTCTCAGAAGGTAGAATCGGAAAGAATATGGCTTTAATAGATTGGATAGTTGCCTCAAAGGGTAAAAATGTTGTTAAGTTGCAATGCATGGCTTAGATTTAAACAAGAAAAGTCATGTGTATGAACATTGATGGGTGGTACCTGACTTGACACATGACAAGAATCTAGAAGTGTAACAAAACACGAGTTTGCATTTTAAATACCAACAAGTGTGACTATATACAAAGAACCATGACCGAGATGGCAAAAATGTCCAAATTGAACCCTGTGAGGAATGATTGGAGGAAACTGGTATATTTACCCTGGTGAAGAGAGGAAATGAAGGCTGTCAGAAGAAAGCTTAATTCTTACTGCTGTGGAAAGTGGGACCCAAACAAGTATGTTTGTTTACATCAAGGAAAGTAAAGTCTGAGTAAACACGGGAAATGCTGGTTGGCAGCAGAACAGGTGATCTCTGTCCTGGTTATTTTAGATGCGGATTGCTGCATGAGACAAGGGTTGGGCTAGATGATCCTTGGAGCCCCTTACAACTCTGTCATTGTTTGAATCTATGAAATAGGTTGAGAGGCACTTGTGGAATTACGTTCTTGAAGCAAAATATATTGATTGATTTGGATATTATGTCCTTTGATTATTAGTAGGTTTGCCAATTGATGCTGATCTTCAGGCAACACAATTCTCTGGGCTGATGCTGTCTTTTAAAAAAATCTTATTTTGTTCTGCTTGTCCTTTTTCTTTAGCTCAGCATTGCCTTCTTTTCTCTCTCTTTTATGCTCTCATCATCTGTGGGATGGTGTATGTGTGTCTGTAAAACTCATTTCCATCCTTCCCTTATTATTCTTGTCCTCTTTTTTCTTTAGGAACCCCTGATCCCCCAATAATCTGGTTTCCCCCTATTTGCAATTGTTATACACTTGTGCATCTTAACCGAATTTGTATTTTAAAATACCTAATGTTTGTGGCACTGTGATACTTATGTAATTTATTTATTTATTTATTCAAACTTATATGCCGCTACTCCCCTGGGGCTCGGAGTGGCTTACAAGGACAGGCTAAAATCTGACACAATTTTAAAACAATTTAAAACAATTTAAAAAACAGCAATATCAAAAGTCAAAGGCCTGTCGAAACAGATATGTCTTACATGCCCTGCGGAAAGCTGATAAATCCCACAAGGCACGGACTTCAGGTGGCAGAGTATTCCGGAGTGATGGTGCCACTGCTGTAAAGGCTCTGCGTCTGATTGCTGTTAGACACAAGGTCTTGACATTGGGAATTTCCAACAAATCTTGGTCCTCAGAACGGAGGGATCTCTGGGGTTGGTAGGGGGTGAGGTGGTCCCTCAGGTACATCGGCCGCAGACCATGCAAGGCCTTAAAGGTAAGTACCATCACTTTGAAAGTGATCCAGTGCTCAATTGGTAACCAATGCAGCTGCCGTAAGATTGGTGTTATGTGGCATCTCATCGGAATTCCCACAAGAAGCTGAGCAGCTGCATTTTGTACCAACTTGAGCTTCCGTATCACCGACAGAGGAAGGCCAATGTAGAGAGCATTACAGTAGTCCAGTCTTGAGATGACCGTAGCCTGGATCACCGTAGTTAAGTCATCGCTGGACAGATAGGGGGCCAGCCGTCTAGAGACCTGGGCCTCCATCGTCAGCAGAGGGTCCAAAAGGACTCCCAGACTCTTTACCAATTATTGTATATCCTAATCCCTCTTTGAAGGTGAGAAGGTCGGTATATAAAACCTCGAAATAAATAAATAATTATAAATATGTAGGAGAATATACTGTATTGTACCATTTGATCAAGCTGCAGTCCTATCAAAGTAAAGAAAGTCTTCTTAACTGTTCCTTCAGAAGGAAGGAACTGATAGCTACCTTGGATTTGTAAACTTTGGGCCCAATTGATAGCATCTGTGTCCAGCGCCAGAGTTCGATACGCATCAAGATCATGGTAAAATGCTGCATATGTATTGACATGGCAATTTGAATCATCTGAGGCAACCTAGAAAAGAGAGACACAGATTTCCACAGTATTTCGTTTAATAACTGCCCTGCAATTCTAAAATGAATTCATATTCTATATTGCTTACTTGGTTTCGAATGAGCAACTAAGAAATACCTCCTGGCCTGGCCTCATCCCACACCCCCAAGTCTACTTTACCAGGCACACCTGCACCAAGAGATGATACTCCGTTCAGACAGTGATTTGGACAGTTGAGGACTATATTTTCACATCTGCTCCCACCAGCAAGTGAGGCTGTGACAAAGGTTCTGGTTCTGGTTTTTGCAGCCGAACTTGGTGGTGATAATGGGTTGGAAAAGTAACTTTGCTATGCCTGATAACCAGTCGAAATGCATACCTTGATACAACAACATTCCATAGTCATATTCATATATTCAGTAACATTACATTAGTAAATTAATTAAGATTTTAGGTAACAGTAGATCAGAATGCATACTAGATATCCTGCATTTTAAGAATTACCAAAAGTAATTCACCTTCAGCCCCCAGTTCCTTGCTAGAATGTCATATAGAGTGTGTTCTGTAAGATGCTCCAAGGTTGATACCTTTCTGTGTGGTCGGGTGAGGACCGCTTTGAAATTGGGCCAGGAATCCACAATCACCTCATGACCAAGTGGGTTCCCACGGTTTATGTTCATCACTGTTCCATGGACCTGTCAAGAATCAGATGTCAGAACTGGTGTTGCAGTGTAAACAAAGGAGATAGTCGGAGACCAAAGAATGGAGAGAGAATCTGAATCAGATTTTGACTCTCTCTCTCTCTCTCTCTCTCTATATATATATATATATATGTATATATATTATAATAATAAGCACATCAAAAGTGGTTGTATCTTACAACCAGCCGATGGACAAAATATGGGAATACATAGACCCATTCCAAGCCTAGATTTGCATACATGCACACACACACACACACAATATAACATCCCTAGCTATTCCTGATGGGATAGCTAGAACTGCTGACAGATGTCTGCTCAGCTGCTCAGACAGTCTCGCAGTTACCTGGGGAGACTTAGAGCAGTTGTAAACCGCCTTGAGTCTTCCCAGGGGTGAAAAAGTCAGTGTGTAAATACAGTAAATAAGTAAATAAATACCCCAAGTACTTGAGGGAGGCACTTCTTCAGTATCCCCTCCAGCATCTGCAACTTGGAAGGACAGGAGAGAATCAACATTGCCTGAAACGCAGAGGCTGATGGACAGGTCCCAGAAGAAACAAAATGGGTAGCAAGCTTTGCCCGTGTCTCATCCAGCTGAGTCTCTGGGTAGAGCTGCTTTATTTTAGGACAGGTGCCAGAAAAATGGGGCCAGAGGGTAGAAGATGTGTATAAATTTATACTAGAACAAATGAAACATTAACAGAGCTTTTTCTTGATCTGTAGCTATGGATATTAGTGGATGAGATCCATATAATACAGAATAGTTGCCTGAAACCCTGAATAGATGTGAAATGGTTGTATTTCTAAAGAATGGGAGAGAGATGACTATCTAATGGGATGTTTCTGCTTTTTGCAGTGTCTCCTATCAGGACAGATTTAGTATTTGATAGGAATGTGTCAAGAAACTTTTGGATTGGTGTATGATTTATAGTCTTCTCCTTCACAATCACGTTCTCCCTAAATACATTATGCCCCAGACTGATTGTCTCAGAGGCAAGTCTTAAAAATCAACCCAAACGTAGCAGACATCTGTCTAGCTATCCCATCAGAGTCCTTTATCAGCTGTCAGCAGAGATTTTACTGCATAGCCGTTGTGTGTGATGAATTGCCTACCTTTTAGGCCAGGGAAAAGCTCAGGAAGTAGGCCCAAGTGTTTTGGCAGAATTTTCTATGATGCCTGGAGGCAGCAGCCATATTAGGTTAGTAATTTCCTAGAGGAGGCGGAGCTTAGGAACAGCCTGGAGGGAAATGTGGAGAACCTTTGTGATTGACTGGGAGAAAGTGGGCAGAGCTTAGTTAGAGTGCACAAAAGAAATTGCCTGAAAGGGTGCGTTTTAAAATCTGAAAACTTACTTAGGTTCTGGCGTTTGAAGAAGTGAGTCAGGGTCTGAGGGTTGAAGAAGAAAATTAGGTTTTGAGAGTGTTAGGAGAAAAGAAGTTAGAGAAGCCAAAGTGGTTAGTTAGAGAAGATTGATAGCTATTAGGAAAAATAGCTAGTTTAGAGATAAACAGATCCAAGGGAAAGGACTGTTTGGTGTATTAGGAATTCTAGTCAGAGGGAAGTCTGCTAGTTACCTGAGGGAGTGAAGAGTTGTTTTTTGGAACTAAGTATCGAATTGTTATAAAGGAACCATAAGCTTCATCTCATTTTTGCAAACATTATGCTTAAGTGCCTGTATTGTTGAAGTTCACACAAATAAACAACTTTGTTCTTTGTTTATCAACAACAGTCTCAGTGTGCCTCTATGTGAAGAAGTATTCTTAACAAGATAGGGAAACAGAGTTTCCAGATTGGTGGCAGCGACATTTTAAAAGAATCTCCTTGCTATTCACCTCAGAGTTCAGAGCCCTGAGTGCGAATCCATCACATTCCAGCCTACTTAAAACTTCTTGCCAAACCAAAAGCTGAACATTCCTTTTAAGTGTGGTGGTAGCCAGTTGTCACAGTAAATTACCTCAGAATACAGTGTGTTGGTGGCAAAGTCTCTGCAGCCTCCAAGCCTCTAAGTCATTTTAAATAATAATCTATCACATTTGGTGATACAGCGGTGGGATCTCCAAACTAATGGTGATCCTCTTCACGTATTAGATTCCCCTCTTGGTTACATTGTGCCACTCACTGTTTAAGAAAACTCAGTTTTCATCCAAACTCACAGTGGAGGCTTTTAATCTTGATACATTGCTTTATGTACAGCTGTATGCACAAATCAGGATCCCTGATGCCACATCAGTCAATGGCATATGAGAGATGTACTCAAGACAGATAGCAGCAACAAATGTACATCAAGAAGCAAGATAATCATGACAAGAGAGAGAACACATGCTTGCTGCCCTTTTTTAATACCCATTGCTTCTCCTCGCCAACAAGGGACAAAAGCAAATGAAGGAACGTTTGTCATGCTCGTCACATAGTCAGCTTCTTTCACCTATCCCTTCAGTTCCACATCACCACACACTTAACCCTTCAGTAGGTGTGTGACCACATGTCCATTAGAACAGTATTTTCCAACAGTATTACACAATGGGGTTACTAGCAATGCAATCCGATCTAACAATGCATTATTTACCTAACAGAATGCTGCCGGACAATGCCTGAATAATGCTGGAGTACAATGGTGTAACAGTTGTGAGAGCAAGATACTCTCAATGTTCTTTGTCCTGCAAAGTCCCTTTCAAAATAAGAATTTGTTCATTACAAGAATGAAATTCTACCAAGCGTAACCCAAGAGGCAAGAAACATGTGCGCCGGGAGTCTGCGCATGCCTGGCTAAGAGGAAGCAACTCTGTTCCTGACGCTCCGGAGAAACAAATGAAAATAAATGTCCAGAGCCTGAGATAAGTACTAATTAACAGTCAGATAAAAGATAACTCTGCATAAGAGGCCCCCGCAGCTGATGAACTTTCTCTTTATAGTATAAATATTGGGGGGAAAGAGACTTTATCAAGTAAGCATAAAACTGGGAAGACAGCCAATAATGGCGTCCAAACGGGAGCTGCAAAACATTCAACAAACGATTACAGAGCTATCTGACTCTCTGAATTCAAAGATTGACTTGCTATTGGAACAAATAAAGACAATACAACAAGATAACAAAATAATTTTAAAAAAGCTCAAACAGACTGAGAAAAGATCACAGCATAACCAGGAAGAAATTGCAGCTTTAAGACTTAAAGTGGCTGAGCTTTCAGACAGGCAAAGAAGAAAGAATTTAAGATTGTCAAGCTTCCCAGAACAGATACCTGCAGAAAAGCTAGAAGCGGAATTAATATCATGGTTTCAAGGATTAAACTTCGAAATAACGCAAACTCAAATCGAAAGAGTGCACAGAGCTTTTCGCCAAGCAAGTGGGGGAGGCGTTAAAGACATCCTAATTGCCTTTACTTCAGAACGAAAAACGGAGGAAGTGTTTAAACATCTTAGAAAAAACAGAGACTTATTATACAAAGGAAAAAAATAATTCCAAAACATGACTTATCTCCTGAATCTTTGAAGATAAAAGCTCTCCTAAAAAACATATGCAGACAGTTTGTTTGCTCATGGAATAAAGTTTTCCTGGGTGTTACCAATTGCCATTCTGGTCTATAAAGATAAGGAAAAATATTTTGCAAGAACTCCAGAACAAGCCCAGAGAATGCTGGAAAAATTGGGTATTCCTTCAATACCAGATACAGAGAAAAAAGGAGAAGTAAGCAAGTCAGAAGAAGGAGAGGAAGATGAAGAAGAAGAAAAAGATCAAACTGTTACAGAAAGATAACTAGTAACTGGATTAACAAGAACTTCAAAATCAACATGGACTACAACATTATCATAAGTACTAACTCTGCCTTGGGACTAAGTATGGGGGGAAGTAAGGGTGAAAGTAGCTTTTGCTTTTTTCTTTATTCTCCTGGATTTCTATTGGAAGTTGTTTTTGGAACCTTTTCATAAGATGATTGTAGGCTTGATGGGTTGTAATATTGGTATAAGAAAACTAGCATATATGGAGGGAAGGGGGTTGAAGGCGGGGTCATACAAAGGGTAAAAAACAATGAAGTAATGGGACAGACTGGAATAATAATACTAATAATAAATAGGAGATGGAACAGGGGGTGCAGTACTGCAAGGAATCTCAAATGAAAGGAAAGATAGATTTCCTTAAAAAAACATTGGAGAAGGGGGAAGGGGCAACCACAGTTATAAGGCAAGGGATAATAGCAGATGAAAAGCCACAAATAGACAAAGATAATGGGTGATAATCTGAAAATGTGTTTTTTTAATACAAACGGAATGGCTTTGGATTTGAAGCGGTCAAGAATAGCACAGTTAGTAAGGAAATTGCATTGCAACGTCCTCTGTTTACAGGAAACCCACAAACATAAAAAAGATAGCAAACAATTAATAAATATACCAGGTTGGAGGGTGATAGCAGAAGCAAGGGGTACAAATAAAGCCAGAGGAGTAGCAATAGCAATGAAAAACTCATTAAATTTGGAAATATTAGAAACAACAATAGATAAGGAAGGGAGATATATAGTGTTGATATGTAAAATAAATGGCAGGAAATAAATAGGTAATGTATGTGGTCCAAATAAAGGACAAAAGAAATACTTTAGAAAGTGGTTCAGGAAAGTACAAGAAATCTATCAAGGAGAGCTAATAGTTGGAGGAGACTTTAACATGGACCTTAGAAATAATAAAAAAACATTTAAAAGAATGGAGGTTGGAGGATGTATTTGAAGGTAATTCTATAAATCAAAAGCCAACATACTTCTCAAATAGTCATAAATGTTTCACATGGATAGACTACATATTAATAAAAAACACTAACAGGTCTAGAATTCTAAATACAGAAACACAACCAATCTGGATTTCAGACCATGCGCCTATTATAGTGGAGCTAAAGCTAGACAAGCCTGATGAAACAGAGGTAATAAAAACTTGGAGATATAAAAATTTGATAATCAAGACAGAAAAACTTTAAAAAGAACTATTAGAAGAGATAAAAAACTATTTCAAGGAAAATAGAGGCTCAGCAAGTATAGAAATAGTCTGGGATGCAGCAAAAGCAGTTATTAGGGGTTATTGCATAGCAAAAGAAGTGGCAGTAAAGAAACGGCAAGATAAAGAAAGAAAAATAATGGTTAAAGAAATAGAGGAAACACAAAAGCTATTACAAAGTAAATACCTAGTGCAGGTGAAAGTAAAGTTGGAAAAATTAAAGAAACAATTAGAAGAAATGGATAATATGGATTTATGGAGAAAGGAGATATTTCTTAAAAATAATTTTCAAAGACAAAATACAAATACAATGAAAAAAATGGCTAACTATTTAAAAAATGCGAAAGAGAAAGGAAGAATCACCCAGTTAAAGAATAAATATAATAAAAAGGTAAATTCAAATAAGGAAATAAGAGAAGTATTTGAAGATTTCTACCAAGGCTTATATAAAAAAACAAATACACGGAGAAAGGTTTAATGAAAATATACCAAAGATATTAGATAGAGAGGACAATAGGAAACTCGGAGCAGAAATAACATATCAAGAAATAGAGCAGGTGATTGATACACTGAAAAATGCAAAATACCCGGGATGTGATGGGTTCACTGCAGAGTTTTACAAAGAAACAAAAGAAATAATAATCCCAGAATTGAAGGATTTATTTAATAGTATAATGATAGGAGGAAAGCCCCCAGATACATGGAGAGAATCAGAGACAATAACAGTGAGAAAGAGCAGGAAAGATCCAGAAGACCCTAATTCATATAGACCCATTAGCCTCCTAAATCAGGATTACAAAATATTCACGAAAATATTAGTCAACAGAATAGAAGGGACTATAAGTAAAATAGTAAAGGATGATCAATATGGATTTATAAAAGGTAGAAACATCGCACATCCTATAAGAAATGTATTAAACATTCTTAATCATAACAAAAAAAGAAAATTTGCACTCTTAAAGTTAGACATATATAAAGCTTTTGATTCACTAAACCATGATTATCTGTTGCAATTAATGGGTAACTACGGATTTGACATTTCATTTACTAAAATAATAAAAGAGTTATATAGCAATATGAGAGCAAGAATAAGAGTAAATGAAGGACTAACAAAATACTTGAAAATAGAAAGAGGAGTAAAACAAGGTTGCCCTCTATCTCCGCTGTCATTTGCATTAGCAATGGAACCTCTGGCAGACAGAATACGAAACAATGGCAGGATAAAGGGATATCAGATTAAGAACGAAGAACTGAAGATAAATCTTTATGCGGATGACATTTTATTAATAATGGAAAACCCAGTAGAAGCAATAAGGGGAATACAAATAATTCTAAAAGAATTCTAAAAGAAATAACCAAGCTAAAAGTGGCCAACTATGGGGCAATATGGAAAAAAATTCAGGAAAAAATAAAAGCCTGGAGGGATAAGCAATTAAGTATCCCACAGAAAATACAAGCTCTGAAAATGTGCATAATTCCCAAACTACTTTATTTCTTCCAAACTTTATCAATAAAAATAGAATATAAACAATTAAAAGAATGGGACAACACTTTGAGAGAATGGATATATGGGAAAAAGAGAAACAGAATAATGAAAAAGATTCAATGTATCCCAAGGAGAATTCTTGGATGGGGGTTTCCAAATCTACAATGTTATTATGAGGCTTTCCAATTAAGAGCACTACTAGAAATAAGTTTAAAGGAAGAAGATAAATGGATAATGAAATAAATGTAGGATGGGGAAAATACGGGTTATACACCAGAGATATTAACAAAATAAAGGAAAATCTAACAGGACTGAGAAAGGTAGCATATGACTGTTGGCAAAAATGGCAAAAACTATGGGCATATAAAATATCAGGAAAGACCCCTATTAAGAGCATGGGACTCCCCGAAAAGTTAGCAAATAACTTAGAAGAAAAGGGATTAAGGAGGGTACAAGATATGTGGAAACAAGATGGAGAGATAATTAATTGGCCAGAGTTTTTGGAAAAGGGGGGGAAAGAAAATTGGTTAAAATTAAGAGGGATTTGGGAAAAAGTGAAAAAAGAGGGTGCAAAGCCCACTGAAGAACTAAAGGTAGATAAATTCCTAAATGCAAGAGAAAAGACAAGTAAAGGAACAGTGGCAAAAATATATAATTTAATGATAGAAGATAAAGAGTTTATGATTAGAGCAATAAGTAATAAATGGAATGGAGTTAAATCATTACAGACAAAAGAAATAGAGGAAGTAATTAGGAACATGAATAAAATAAAAATAGAAAAATATAATGAATTAGAAAAAAGATGATATTAAGATGGTATAGAACTCCTGAACAATTGGTTTATATGTTAAAAGGAAAGAATTCGAAGTGTTGGCATTGTAATAAAGAAAAAGGTACTTATTCACACATGTGGTGGGAGTGTTCTGAAATAAAAAAATTCTGGCAAATCATACAAGTAAAAATTCAGGAGATATTCCAGATGTTGGGGTTCAGCCTGAGTTTGAACTTGAACCTGATTCTCTGTTTGTTCCTCCTGATGCTAATGAAAGTATATTTACTGATGCTAGTGGAAATGTACCTTTTGATGCCAATGCTCCTGAAATTAGTGAGGAAGAATCTGCTGTAGGTTTGGAAAATGCCAATGTTCCTGAAATTAGTGAGAAAGGAACTTCTGTAGATTTGGAAAATGAAAGTACCAGTGTTAATGAGAATGTTGCAGAGGGAGACCTTGAACTTTCCCTCCCTTCTGCACCTGTTAACTGTAATGACAACAGAAGGAGCCAAATCTGGGAAGACAGAAATAAAACACTCAGTTTGCGTCGATCCTCCCGAATTCAAGAATTAAAAACATTGGCCTCAAAACAGAAGGGCGGTTCACGGAACCGATTCTTGAGTTTTAATTGCAATACACCAGGCTGATTCCCTCAGTTCAGGCATCGTTTCAGAATTGATGAAGACCTTGGCAGTTCTCCCAGTTCCCTGGCCATAGTATGGAAAGATTTCTAGGATATCAAGTACGGTTAGTGGATTGCTAACAGCTTCAAGTATTTCTCAGAGAGGCTTTTGGTTTTGCTTTGTCCATTTAAATTCATGTTTGCTGATTTTGCTGTGGCTTTTGACTTGCATTTTTCCTTTATTTTGTAACCATTTTTCTTCAATAAAAAAGGATTGTTTTTCACAGCCAAGTGTGGTGGATAGTTATCTTAGGCCTCGTTCTCTGCTCTGGATTGCAACACCAGATAAGAATTCGAATTAATAATGATCTACTACTTTGGGGAGTGTTGGATCATCCGAGTATAATAATTAATTGCCAGGAGTTATTTAAGGTAACAATAAGAGCAGCCCATGCAGTGATTGCCAGAGAATGGAAAGACAAATCGAAATGGACGTTAACTAATTGGAATGATTATATGTACAATCAAGTGCTGTTAGACATTATGGGAATTATGACCAAGCAAACACCAAGAATGGACAAAGAAAACATCATTACAAACAGATGGAAGGTCTACTTCAACTGGGTGAAAAATGGAGAAGCCAACGATCACATCAAAGAAAAAACACAATGACTCTACCAGTGGCTGGATCTGCAAGATTAGCTAGAAATACACTGTGGTTGATGAGGGAGCGAGGGTGGGAGGGAGGGAGAGGGAGGGAGGGAAGGTGGAGATAATGTAATATACACCAGTGTAAATTAGTATAATATCTTTAATATTTGTTGAATTATTTAGGTCTTATATGTGTAACACTTGGAATTTGGCTTACTGATCTGTGTGTATAACATAATAAATTTTTTTTTTTAAAAAAAAGAAACATTTGCACCAACTGTGACCGTATCTTGGGAGGTTGGACTTGGTCACGGTGGTCCACTGGAACATTGATACCAATATATATGTGAGGGAAAGAGAGGAGAGAGTGACTGAGCACCTCTTTATTATATCTGTTTGTATGAAGTTTTACTTTTTAAAAGTTTGTATGTATCACTTGAGTGTGTAACCCAATGTAAACTGTATTCAGCTCCAATATGATCTCCAGCCATCTTCCTTGGAATATATCTTCAATCGAGTAACTGGACACGAGTCTTTAAAGTATTAAATGAACAAAGAAATGTTTATTTATGGATTCTCAGACACATAAAGCATATTGGTTACACAGTATTTTTCTTCACATTACTTCTTAGATATTGTTACAATCAGATTTTACTATTATGATAAATACAACTATTACTATATAACTTTCAGAATAGCTTATCTTACACCAACTTGGTTTGATAACTTTCTTCACTTTCAAATGTAATTCTTTCTCAGTGTCCTGACTGGGTAACTTATATCCTATATTTCTTTCTTCTTCTCAACTTATTCTCAAAGAACACTTTTCTCCTCAGTCCGATTGACTGATGACTTATACTCAGATTATCCTTTTATTTATTTCAGTTGTGCCACTGAAGACACATTCCTATACTGGGATTTTCTTTCCCCTAGCTCACAGGCTAGATTCTAATTCAAAAAGGATTCCTTTAACACTTTAAATATCAATTCTGAAGACTTTTAACTTAGAATAGGAACCTCCTCACTCCAGCTTTCACATAACCAGAGCTTTCTTGACTGGTTACCCGGCTAAAGTCTCTTCCCTTTAGCTCCCTAGCTAAAGACTGACTCATGTTTTAAAAATGTCCACTCTTCTCCTTTCAATTAGCTCTGCCCCTTTTTCCTCCTAGCTAAACTGAAATGGATACATTTCTACTGCAAGAGGCTATGCTACTGTGGCAACGCATTCTGCCTGCATTTGAGATACACACACACACACACACACATTAATAAACACAGTTAAAACTTCCATTAAATTGATTATTCCGTTACATCTACGCTCTGGTTACATCCTGAATAGATTACTGCAACGTACTCTATGTGGGGTTGAAGACTGTTGGGTAGCTTCAATTAGTCCAACGTTCAGCAGCCAGGTTGCTTATGGGAGCGGAGTATCGAAAGGGCACAACGCCCTTGCTATGCCAGCTCCACTGGCTGCCTATTAGCTATTATTCAAAGTGCTTGCTTTAGCCTATAAAACCTTTAACAGTTCTGGCCCAGTTTACCTGTCCAAACGTATTTCCCTCTATAAACCACCTAGGACCTTAAGATCATCTGGGGATGCCCTGCTCTAAGTCCATTGCAATCGTGTTTGGCAGAAGGAGAGATCGGGCCCTCTCTGTGGAGGCCCCTTGGCTATGGAGATCAGATCTACTCCATCACTTCTGACCTTCTGGAAAAAAGTGAAATCCTGGCTGTTCTTGTGGCTCAGTCTGAGCCTGAGCTTTCTGAACCTGCTCAGGACAAGAAGGATCATGGGATTTTTGATCATGTTCAGACAGTCAAATGAGGCAGACAGTGTTGATTCTGAGGAAGAGACAGCATTTCTGTTCCTCACAGAAAGGAACATGTTTTCTGATAAGGATAGTGAAACTTTGGAACTCCAGGTGGAGATTCCTTCTGAGAACGCTGGGCCTCCTCTTTCCCAGGGCGACGAGGCCCAGCTGGGCGAAGATAATGAGGTAACCGGCCTTAAAGATAGTAATGGAGATTTGATAGTAATGGAGATTTAAACAGAGGCTGGATGGCCATCCGTCAGGGGTGATTTGAATGCAATATTCCTGCTTCTTGGCAGGGGGTTGGACTGGATGGCCCATGAGGTCTCTTCCAACTCTTTGATTCTATGATTCTATGATTAGAGAAGACCGGTTACAATTAAGAGTTCGAAGAAGCACACACCTTGCCAACAAGGCCTGCATCAATAGGAGCATAGTGTCTAGATCTAAGGAAGTAATGCTACCCCTCTATTCTGCTTTGGTTAGACCACATCTGGAATATTGTGTCCAATTCTGGGCACCACAATTCAAGAGAGATATTGACAAGCTGGAAAGTGTCCAGAGGAGGGCGACTAAAATGATCAAGGGTCTGGAGAACAAGCCCTATGAGGAGCGGCTTAGGGAACTGGGCATGTTTAGCCTGAAGAAGAGAAGGCTGAGAGGAGATATGATAGCCATGTATAAATATGTGAGAGGAAGCCACAGGGAGGAGGGAGCTAGCTTGTTTTCTGCTTCCTTGGAGACTAGGACACGGAACAATGGCTTCAAACTACAAGAAAGGAGATTCCATCTGAACATTAGGAAGAACTTCCTGACTGTGAGAGCCGTTCAGCAGTGGAACTCTCTGCC
The DNA here is from genome assembly GCF_037176765.1 of Anolis sagrei. Taxonomy (NCBI): domain Eukaryota; kingdom Metazoa; phylum Chordata; class Lepidosauria; order Squamata; family Anolidae; genus Anolis; species Anolis sagrei. The sequence goes on from NC_090021.1 coordinate 232,938,983, forward strand.
CCGGAGTGTGGTGGAGGCTCCTTCTTTGGAAGCTTTTAAACAGAGGCTGGATGGCCATCTGTCAGGGGTGATTTGAATGCAATATTCCTGCTTCTTGGCAGGGGGTTGGACTGGATGGCCCATGAGGTCTCTTCCAACTCTTTGATTCTATGATTCTATGATTGATTCTAAGTGTGAAGCTAGAGGTCAATGTAATGCTTTCATGTTGGGTAAACTTACTTAATGCTTTGGGTGAAGGGCATTCACTGTCAGTCCAATGTGGCTTCTACCCTGTTAACTTCTGTAAAATTAGCTTGGCTTTTGCGGAAAGCTCCTGGCTCTTTCAGACTTTGATTTTGATCCTGATTTCTTGGACACCTTGTCTTGCTGCTGTGGATGCTTGTTTAACCAATGCTTGAGGTCTATGCTTCATGTTTTTTGCCTTTGGAACCTGGATGCCTTGCCTTTGCATTTAAGACTCTGTTTTGCTCAGTGAACTTTACTCCTTTATTGCCCTGTTTTGATTTTGCTTTTTCTGAATAAACTACAAAATCTACAACCTTGGTGTGTGGTGTTGTCTTGGGCAAGGTGGATCTATCCTGAGTTGCGACAGCTGTGGCATCAGGCATTCACGGATTAGACTTACTTGATGGCAAAGATACGGTTTTAATGGACTATGATGGACTGTTTTTAGGATGACGACTAAAATCGGCGAATTGTTTTAATGCTTTTTTATTGATTTATTATAATATGTATATTTATGCTTGTTTTTACGCTGTTGTTGGCACTGTGCTGTGCCAGTTGGTAGCCACCCTGAGTCCCTCTGTGGAGGTTGAGATTGGATGGAATATAAATGCCCTAAATAAATAATAAATAATGCAATTACAGTCAGTACCATGACTGGCTGTTTCATATATAAGTATTTAAACAATAGCTGCATGTTCCTTTGAGATCTCCTCCTAAATCAAGGATATCAATTTATGCCTTTTCCCAAAAAGACAAAAACTACATGAGTCAGTCTTTAGCTAGGGAGCTAAAGGGAAGAGACTCATCTCCAGAGCCCCTTCTTTTGTGTAGCATCATTCAGGCAAAGGCAAAGGAGGAAAGAATCTGAGATGATTAGGAAAGGTGCCTACATAATGTGCTTCTAATCGAAATGATGGACTTAGCATTTGGTAAGGAACCAGCTTGATAATGTCTGGGTGATACTGGAAAATAGTGCTGCAAAGAATTGTGACATTCTTTTTTGGAAATAATTCAGTTTTTTGTTTTTAAAGGAAAAATAATGCAAAGAAACAGTACAAAAAGCAGGGAAGGACAGGGACTATAAAAGGATATAATATGACTTATGGAACCATGTTAGTTTTAGTTCTATACATAAATCTATTGTATCATCACAGACATAGAGGAGGCGGGTTATCATTATGCATATTATTTTGTAAAAGAAGGAAGTGAAGTAAAAGGGGAGAAAAATCCAACTTTAACATATTTTCTGAAAAAAGTTGTGACATTCTTACTCCAGTGTCCTTAGTCCTCCAAAATCTCTTTCAGAATAAGGATTTGGGCATCTTTGATTGAGTTTATGTATCTTGGAATGCTGTCTTGCTCTTCTCTCACTGCCTTCTAGCTTACAAAAAAGCATCTTTTCTAGTTAGTTATGTCTTCCACTGATGACCAAGGTAGTCTCACTATTTTTGACTACTAGGGAATGTTCAAGTTTGATTTGTTCTAGGATCCATTTATTTGTTTATTTTTAGCAGGGCACGATATCCATAGGAACTCTTGTCCAAAACCACATTTCATATGATTTGATTTTCTTTTTATCTGTTTTTCTCACTGTCCAGATCACTACCATACAAAGAAATTAGAAATAAGATTGCATGGACAATCTCAACTTTATTATTCGATTGTATAACATTACACTTTAGGATCTTGTCTGGTTCATTCCTAGCTGTCCTTCCAAGTCCTAGTCCTGTTTCTCTTGATTCTTCTATTTCAGGTACATAAGATGGAAGGATTTGAGCTGAGCAAACTTATGAACAAACTTTGGTCATAAGGAAATTGACCCTTTGGTCATAAGGAAATTGACCCTTAAAATATCCTGCATATTTCACCATGGATGCAATAATGACATAAGTCAGATAATTTCTGGTAGCCTCGAAGGAGTTTTCTTTTGCTCTTCCTCTCCTATATTTCACCATGGATACAATAATGACACAAGTCAGGTATTTTATGGCCACCTTGATACTCCTGTATCCTCTGCATGGGGACATTGCTTAGAGCAACATGTCTATATACAGGGTAGCCAGCAGAATGAGCTCTCATGCTTAGTGCCCTTTCTATCACAGAAAAATAATGCTTTCCACGGTGTGAGGGCAGGGTGTAGGCAAGTGCTATTGCTCCAGCATGGTTCATTATATTCCAGCTGATGAGTTGACCATTGGGATCCAAGATGCAGAAACTGAAGAAAGCCTGCACCAGGCTGGCTATGTACCTACGACTTTGTTCATTGCCTCCGTAGGCCCATGTTTCATTCACCAGGTCAACATGAGAGGCATTCAGGGTGGACACTGTGAAGCCGGGATCTAGCCTGTAAGAAGAAGAAATAATAATAATAATAATAATAATAATAATAATAATAATAGCATGCAGTAGTACAACTGCTTCAAGTGCAAAAGAGAAAGAGGGAATACTGTAAAAATACAATGCAGAGCAGAAGACAAAACTGGCAAAAGAAGGCTCTCCATGGACAGTTCCTGGGGAAAAAATGAAAGCAAAATAGACAAAGGAAAAACATGGATGTGGCTCACAAATGGAACCTTGAAAAAGGAGACAGAGGGCCTGATTCTGGCAGCCCAAAAACAAGCCATTAGAACAAATGCCATCAAAGTCAAAATTGAAAAGTCAACGACAGATCCCAAGTGTAGACTCTGCAAGGAAGCAGATGAAACAATAGATCACATCCTCAGCTGCTGCAAGAAGATTGTGCAGACAGACTACAAGCAGAGGCATAACACCTTTGCTCAGATGATTCATTGGAACTTGTGCTACAAATATCATCTGCCTGCGACAAAGAACTGACAAAGCCTGAAAAGGTTACAGAAAATGAACACTGGGACTTCTAAATTCAGACTGACAGAGTTTTGGAGCACATTAAAACATCCAGGCATTCCCTGGGCAATGTCCTTGCAAACTGCCAATTCTCTCACATCAGAAGCGACTTGCAATATCTCAAGCCACTCCTGACATGACAAAAAAATCTTGTTGTGTTTCAAATAATAATAATAACTTTATTTCTTTCCTGCCCTATCTCCCAAAAGGGAGTCAGCACAGTTTACAACAATTTGCTGCAGGCTGCCTGGGCTAAAGTACGTCTCCGTTAGCTGAGTCAGTTAATAACGTGCTAATTTTTCTCCCCGTATGCTTGAGTACATAGGTAAGTTTTTAACAGCTTCTTAAAGGAGAGGAGAGAAGGGGCAGTTTTCAACAGAAATGAAGCAAGAATGCAAATTGATAGACTGACTCATTCTAAAATGGACCAGCCCCATCGTTCCCTCTTTGTTTTAAGACCTCTTAAAAATGTCCAAGAAGAGAAAATAAATTATCCAGCCATTTCTCTGCACCCAGCCCTCTCCTGGTGTGTAGAAATGACATATCAGGAGAAGGGAGATGAAGAACGATTTCCTCCTTTCCCCCTTCTCCTGGCGAATGTTTCTATGTGCTAAGAGAGGGCTGGCAGCAGGGAAATGGTGGCCAGGTGTGTTATTTTCTATTTTTTGGATGTTCCAATGAGTTTGAGGGAGAGGATGTAGGTGTCTGGGTGTTCTTCTGGAAGGTTTTGGGAGGACATCTAGATACCACCCCCCCACCCACCCCGCCAAAAGCACAAGTTTTTCTAGCCGGTGTGGGGACAGAAGTCCGCCCCAACCCGGGTTTATTAGACTTCGGTAGGAGCGGACTTTTGCCCTGTGTGGAACCAGTCTCACAGGTCACTCTTGATGGACTTTTATTCATCTGTAGATTTTTCCATGGATGAAGCCTGGACTCAGGCATGTAACCAGGGGGGGCTTGAGGGGCTTCAGCCCCCCCCCCCCCCGAAATTCTCAGGGTGGTCCGCGAGAAGGCCTTACTGGTACATTATTTTAACTGTTATGTTCATTCATATCATGATCTGATCACCATGCTCAATATATCCCATATGCATGGGGCTATTGGTATAACAATACAAAAGGTTTGCTAGGGTAGATCCTCAGCCCCCCCCCCTTTGAATCAAACACCCCCCCCCCCATTAAAACTCAGCACCCCCTGAATCAAAACCCTGGCTATGGACCTGCCTGGACTGAATGCTTTCCACAAAATGGACCAGCCCCTTCCTTTCCCCTCCTTCTGTTTTGACAAAGGATGCCTGTTTTCCTGTGCCAAACTCCTGTGTGGCATAAGATCCGCTCCTGTCTTCTCCTGCTTGCCTACTTCCCAGCCCACTCCAAAAGTGGGAACACTCAGCAAGAGGAGTGGGACACCCTAGCACTTCTTGGCTAGGATGTCCCACTCTACTGTTTCCCAATTTGTGTTGAAGTGGTGGAGAAGAGATTGCTTCTGCATTATATGTATTGTCGAAGGCTTTCATGGCCGGAATCCATGGGTTGTTGTAGGTTTTTCCGGGCTATATGGCCATGTTCTGGAGGCAATTTTTCTCCTGAAGTTTGCTGATTTCTCTGGTTGAAGTAGTCTGCAGTGCCTTTCATGTTCCTTGATGCGTGTCTGGGCGCTGCGTTTGGTGGTCCCTATGTAGACTTGTCCACAGGAGAAGAAGAACTCAACAGGTTCCTGGACCATCTTAACAGCATCCACCCAAACATCCAATTCACCATGGAAAAAGAAAATGAAGGAAGACTGCCTTTTCTAGATGTTCTAGTCATCCGCATACCAGATCAACAATTGGGTCACACCGTTTACAGAAAACCCACACACACGGATAGATATCTACATAAAAACTCCAACCATCACCCAAGTCAAAGAAGCACAATTAAAACCTTGGCAGACCGTGCAAAAAGAATCTGCGAACCCCACCTTCTCCAAGATGAACTGAACCACCTAAACTGGGCTCTACAGGCCAATGGATACTCCACCTCAGACATCAGAAGAGCTGCAAAACCGAGAACAAACCACGAGCGTAAAGATGAAGATCCACCCAGAGGAAAAGTGTTCTTGCCATACATCAAGGGAACCACTGACCGCATAGGGAAACTGATGAGGAAACACAACATACAAACCACTTACAGACCCACCAAGAAAATCCAACAAATGCTACGTTCAGCAAAGGACAAGAGGGATTCTCTCACCTCTGCAGGAGTCTACCGTGTACCATGCAGCTGTGGACAAGTCTACATAGGGACCACCAAACGCAGCGCCCAGACACGCATCAAGGAACATGAAAGGCACTGCAGACTACTTCAACCAGAGAAGTCAGCCATAGCAAAGCACCTGATGAACCAGCCTGGACACAGCATATTATTTGAGAACACAGAAGTGCTGGACCACTCTCACAACCACCATGTCAGACTACCCAGAGAAGCCATTGAAATCCACAAGCATGTGGACAATTTCAACAGAAAGGAAGAAACCATGAAAATGAACAAAATCTGGCTACCAGTATTAAAAAACTCAAAAATTACAGCAGAAAAACAACAGAAGGGAAACAAACAGGCACATGAAATCACCATCAACATCAACAAAAGATTCCTCCCAGGCGCTACCAAGCCATTGAATGCAAATCAAGGTGATCAGCTGAAACATTCACAGCTAGCCCCAGCAGACAAAAAGTCCTAGTCCCAACAGACCTCTGAGGATGCTTGCCATAGATGCAGGCGAAACGTCAGGAGAAAAATTGCCTCCAGAACATGGCCATATAGCCCGGAAAAACCAACAACAACCCATTATATGGTCAGTTTAGATCATATAAAGCAATTGAATGCAGTTAAACTGTATAACGTAAACATTATAAGACTCAACACTAATCATATAGTGCAGCTCAAAAGTTGATTGTAATACAGTGTTGTTTGTCATGATATCTGCCCATAAACCAAAAGAATATTTACTGTAATGTACTGTGTTATTGAAATGAGACAGTAGTTATGTAATTCACTGTTAATGTACATTCCAATTTAAAACATTTTGCTTGATTCTTCATATTAATTTTGGACCAACAGTCCAATGCACGCTGATTCTATCCTCTGGAATATTAGCTAGGCTTCCTAACTGGATGTCGTCTGCAAATTCAGATGTTCCATCATCCAGATTGTTTATACATACAGTGAACAACACTGGATCCAGGACAACTAATCACTTTTATGTAAGCTGCTATGGATACCTTCCTTATGTTTGGGCATATGTTCTAGGAAGACACTGTTCAAGTATTTAGTCCAACTTATGGGTCTGCAGTAAATTATGTAGACTTGTAATATATATTAAATCTTATTTACCAGGCAGTGTTAGGAGTTCAAGTTCATTGTGTTTATTTCCAAGCTCTATTATTTGGTGTGTAGGACTATTTGTCATTCTCTTCTGCAGCGACGTTGTTATTGTTTTTTTCTGTCTATCATAGAATCATAGAGTTGGAAGAGACCTTGTGGGCCATCCAATCCAACCCAACTGCCAAAAAGCAGGAAAATCACATTCAAAGCACCCCCAACAGATGGCCATCCAGTCTCTGTTCAAAAGCCTCCAAAGAAAAAAACTCCACCACACTCTGGGGCAGAGAGTTCCACTGCTGAACAGCTCTCACAGTTAGGAAGTTCTCCCTAATGTGAAGGATGGCACTATAATATGCTTCTGAGAAAGATACTATATATCAAAGTTCTACTCTGAAACCAAAATGTTATGCTTGAGCCCTCGTTGTAGCCATGGGATGAACTAAAAAGACTATTTAAGATTGCAATGGGCAGATTAGGAATTCCCCAAGTGGGAGCAACCCAGGTATCTCAATGTCCCCAAAATATCAAAAATTACATTCTCCATTTTTCTGTAACAGTATGGATACTCACCGGTACTCAGGCATTTTATTTGGGTCAGGGGTCAGAAAGGTAATGTAGGATAATGGTGTCAGTGGCACATTCTTGATGGTGACAGCTTCTTGGGAGACTTCAAGTATACCCTGCTGGTTCCCTGAAGAGCCATAAAATATTTTGTCAGCAGGTGTGTGATGTGTGTGTGTCTCTGTGTGTCTATACTAGAGTGTTGATAGATTCTGTTAAATGGAGGATTTCCAACACGCACAGCTAGGTAGCTGAGCACGTCACTTGGCAGTATTTGGGGAGTGCCAGATGGAGTATCTAGAGCAGCAGTTACCAATCCTATTTTGGCCATGTCCCACCTAAGCATTAGGCTTGGGCGGTTTCATTCGTTAATTTCGTAATTCGTTATTAATTCGTATTTAAATTAGCTTACGATCCAATATTGAGCCATGCAGGACTACTGTGAGGAGTAATTAAAAATCAATACAATTTTTCCAATTTATTTCGTATTGTTTCGTAATTGTTTCGTAATTGGTTCAAAATTGTTTCGTAATTGTTTCGTAATTATTTCCGTATGTCTGGTGCAAGTTTTATAGTTGTTGTTTGTTTTATCAGTGATAAAAAATAAATTATCACACCAACAGTCAACAACAGAGGGAGAGGGAAGCTTCAGAAGTTCCCCCTGTCCCAGGGGTGCCCCCTTTCCCCCCTAATATTTATTCTAACACTGGAAGTTTTATTAAGGAAAATAAGACAGGAAAAAAATCTGGCTGGGGCGAAAATTCAGGGACAAGAGTTCAAATATAAAGCCTTCGCGGACGATATAATTTGTATTATAGAAAATCCAAAAACTAAATTAGACCAATGGCTAGAAGAAATTAAAAGTTTTGGGAAAGTGGCAGGATTTAAAATTAATCTGGAAAAAACGAAAGCAATAACAAAAAATATAAATAAGAAAGAACAAGAAGAAATAGGGAGAAAATGGAATGTATAAATAGTAACAAAACTAAAATATTTAGGAATCAACTTGACAGCGAAGAATTTACACTTGTTACAAAATAATTATCTAAATAAGTGGAAGGAAATAAAAAAAGACATGGAAAATTGGAAAAATAAAAATCTATCATTATTAGGAAGGATAGCAACAATCAAAATGAAGATACTGCCAAAAATGATATCTATCTTTCAAAATTTGCCAATAATAAGAAATATGAAAATATTCAAAGATTGGAACAGAGATATAAAGAAGTTTATTTGGAATAACAAAAAGCCAAGAATCCACTATAATAACTTAATAGAACAAAAGGATAAGGGAGGGTTAGCAGCGCCAGATTTAAAATTATATTATGAATCAAGTGCATTAGTGTGGGCAAGAGATTGGGCATTATTAAAAAAGAAAAAAATATTGACATTAGAAGGAATAGATCTTAGGGGAGGGTGGCATCTTTATATTTGGTACAAAGGGAAGGAAAAGGAAAAAAATGGAAATCACTTTGTGAGATTCGCAGTTTTAAAAGTATGGGAAAAACATAAAAAGAAATTTCTCACAAAGACACCACTATGGGTATCACCATTGGAGGCGACCCAAAGGAGATGTATGGGGTGGAATGATTGGCCAAAATATAAAGAAATTTTGAAAATCATCAAGGAGATTTAATATTAAAAGAACAACAGGAATTAATTACCATAGACAAAAAAAATCATGGTTACAATATTAGCAAATCAAAGAGAAGTATAAATTGGATAAAGAAGTAGGGTTCTCAAAGGGTAAAGATTTTTGGGATAAAATACTAGAAACAGAAAGGAAACTAATAACAAAACTATACAAACAACTCTTAGAATGGCAATTAGAATCAAGAGAAGATAAAAATTACATGAAAAGATGGAACGAAAATCTAAGAAGAAGTATCAGACAAACAGTGGAAGGGAATTTGGAGGAAAAGATTAAAATACACATATGCCACCGACCTTAGGGAAAATTGGATTAAATGTCATTAAGATGGTATCTAACTCCAAAAAAATTAGGGAAAATATATAATAATACAAGTTCGACCTGTTGGAAATGAAGAAAAGAAGAAAGAAAAGAAGAAAGAAGGTTCCTACTTTCACATGTGGTGGACCTGTGAAAAAGCAAAAGGCTATTGAAAGAAGGTACAAAAAAAATACAAAATATGTTAAAAATAAAATTACCAATGAAACCAGAGCTGTTCCTATTGGGAATGTACGATAACAATATAGAAAAAAATAAAGACAAAATATTATTTTTAGCATTAACGGCCGCAAGGATGTGTTATGCAAAAAAATGGAGGCAAACAGAAACACCAGAAGAAGATGAATGGAGAATAAAAATGCTGGACATTAGTAACCTATACAGACTTACTTTTCTACTATTGAAAAACAAGGAAACTGGAAGAAAAGAAACAGACTGGAAGGACATCACCGAATATTTAAGGGAAAAGAAGAAAGAGACAATGATCTAGAGGGAAAAGGAGAAATAAGGATGAAAGCCAAAAGAAGAGGGGAAAGAAAATTAGAAGAGAAGAAAAATAAAGAACTTTATTTTTTTTTACTATTATTATTTTTTCCTTAGGATAAGATCGAACAGAATGAACAGAATATTTTCGTAAGACACCAGGAGGTTGAGATACTCCTATTTTTTGGCTTTTTATTTTAACCTTCTTCTTTTTTTCCTTTCCCTTTCCCTCTTCCCTTCATCTTCCCTTTCCATTTCTTTCTGACCTTCCCACTCTTCCCTACTCCTTCCCACCTTTCCCCCTTTACCTATGCTAAGTATTATTCCTCCTTTTATTTTATTTTTTATTTTTTTTCTCTTTTCTTTTTTCTCTTCCCCCCCCCCCCTCTCTGCTTTTACCAAATGCATATTTTTTATGAAAGACTTCAATAAAGATTATTTATATATATATAAAAAAAGAAGTTCCCCCGTCCCATTTGGAGGGTTTTTTAGCATATTGCGCAATAGCGTCCGCCATTAACGAATCGATTCATAATTTTACGAAATTTCATATATTTTGAACTTTTTTAAAGGAAAATTTCAGAATTATTTAAAAAAACGAAATGCAAGCCCCCCCCCCTAAAAACGAAACGAGTATAGAACCAATTTTTTCCGTGGTTACCCAAGCCTATTAAGCATCTATAAAATCCTTCCCCAGCCACCAATGACATATAATTCCTGTTATTCAAAGAGCAAACTCCCATTCGTGTTTTTAGTAACTTGGTTGTTTGTTTCAAATTCTTTTGTCATCAAGAGACACAGTCAGTGTCTATTGACAAACTTGGACGAAAAGCACTTGTGGGTTTTTTGTCATTACAATTGACAACATTTGTTAATGGTTAATGATCAGGCATTTTCCTTCTACTAATAATCATGGTGATAATAATAATAATAATAATAATAATAATAATAATAACTTCCTTTATATCCTGCCCTTTCTCCCCAAGGGGACTTGGAGCGGCTTACAACATGGAAAAACATTATATTATAATAATAATAATAATAATAATAATAATAATAATAATGTTAAAAACATGTTACTTAAAAAACATCATCCACAGATAAAATAGGCAATAATTATGTCATATAATACAGTCTATACTCATCACCTATTCAAAAGATTATTTTCCTGAAAAAATAATGCAAGTATTTTAAGTAGCCTAGAAAAATGCGCAGGAATGGATGGGTGTGTGTGTGTGTAAACCTCATTTCCATCCTTTCCTTGTTATTCTTGTCCTCTTTTTCTTTTAGGATCACTTAATAATCTGGTTCCCCCTATTTGCAATTGTTATGCACTTGTCTATCTTTACCTAATTATTTTAAAACACCTAATGTTTATGATACAGTAACTCTTACGTAATTATTGTATATGTGGGAGAATATACCATATTGTACCATTTGATCAAGCTGCAGACCTATCAAAGTATATAAAGTCTTCTTAACTGTTCCCTCAGAAGGAAGGAACTGACAACTACCTTGGATTTGTAAACTTTGGGCCCAATTGATAGCATCTGTGTCCAGCGCCAGAGTTCGATACGCATCAAGATCATGGTAAAATGCTGCATATGTATTGACATGGCAATTTGAATCATCTGAGGCAACCTAGAAAAGAGAGACATGGATTTCCACAGTATTTTGTTTAATAACTGTCCTGCAATTTCTAAAATGAATCCATATTCTACATTGCTTACTTGGTTTCAAATGAGTGACTAAGAAATGCCTCCTGGCCTGGCCTGGCCTGATCCCACACCCCCCGAGTCTACTTTACAACTGCACCAAGAGATGGTACTCCGTTCAGATGGTGATTTGGACAGTTGAGGACTATATTTGCACCTCTGCTCCCACCATCAAGTGAGGCTGTGACAAAGGTTCTGGTTTTTGCAGCCATACTTGGTGGTGATAATGGGTTGGAAAAGTAACTTTGCTATGCTTGATAACCAATCAAAATGCATACCTTGATACAACATTACATTGTCATGTTCATATATTCAGTAACATTACATTAGTAAATTAATTAAGATTTTAGGTAACAGTAGTTCAGAATGCATATTAGATCTCCTGCATTTTAAGAATTACCAAAAGTAATCCACCTTCACCCCCAAGTTCCTTGCTAGAATGTCATATAGAGTGTGTTCTGTAAGATACCCCAAGGTTAATACCTTTCTGTGTGGCCGGGTGAGGACTGCTTTGAAATTGGGCCAGGTGTCCACAATCACCTCATGACCAAGTGGGTTCCCACGGTTTATGTTCATTACTGTTCCATGGACCTGTCAAGAATCGGATGTCAGAACTGGTGCTGCAGTGTAAACAAAGGAGACCAAAGAGTGGAGAGAGGATCTGAATCTGATTTTGACCTCCTGTATTTATATAAACATGTCAAAGTGAATGGATCTTCCTCACAGCCAGCCGATGGACAAAACTGGGAATTCATAGACCCATTCCAAGCCTAGATTTGCATTCACAAATGCACGCATGCACACACATGGAAAATATAACATCCAGAGTTTTCCTCTGAGGTCAGATGGGAAAGCTAGAAGTGCTGGCAGATGTCTGCTCAGCTGCTCAGACAGTCTTGCAGTTACCTGGGGAGAGAAAGGCGGTACGTAAATACAGTAAATAAGTAAATAAATACCCCAATTGCTTGAGGGAGGCACTTCTTCAGCATCCCCTCCAGCATCTGCAACTTGGAAGGACAGGAGAGAAGCAACATTGCTTGAGAGGCAGAGGCTGATGGACAGGTCCTGGAAGAAATAAAATGGGTGTCAAGCACCTAAGGAAAGGGAGATACCAGTTCTGTTAGCCCTAAACCGAAGAGCTTTACAAATCTTTCATTCAGGGAAGAAACTTGGTATATATAGGTACAGCTGCCAAAGGAATAGAAATAAGGCCTCCTTTTCATTTGACTGCTCAAGAGAGGCAGTGGCATACCTATATGAACCAATGCAGTCCTGTCAACAGGCAGCTACTCACTTGTGTTGATCAGCTTTCCTTTTATTTAGGAATAAAAAAACTGAAGCAATGGCTCCTTTTGCTTGTGTCTCATCCAGCCAAGTCTCTGCGCAGAGCTGCTTTGTTTTAAAACAGGTGCCAGGAGTGGGGTCAGAGGGTCGAAGATATGTGTAAATGTATACTAGAACGAATGAAACATTAACAGAGCTTTTTTGAACTATAGCTATGGATTTTAGTGGATGAGATCCATATAACACAAAATATTTGTCTGAAACCCTGAATATAGGTGCAATGGTTGTATTTATGAAGGATGGGGGAGAGGTGACTATCTAATGGGAGCATTTCTGCTTTCTGCAGTGTCTCCTATCAGGTTTGCTGATGGAGATGATGGACAGGTTTAGTATTTAGTAGGAATGTGTCAAAAAAGTGTTGAATAGGTGCATGATTTATAGTTTTATCTTTCACAATCATGCCCTCCCTAAATATGCTATGCACCAGACTAATTGTCTCAGAGGCAAGCTTTAAAAATCAACCCAAAAATAGTAGAGTCCTTTATCAGTTGTCAGCAGAGATTTTATTGGACAGTCTGATGTTGTGCCACTCACTGTTTAAGAAAACCTTTTGACTCTGTTTTCATCCAAATTCACAGTGGAGGCTTTTAATCTTGATAAGTTGCTTTATGTACAGCTATATACCCACATCAGTATCCCCTGATGTCCCATCAATCAATGGCATATGCAGAGATGTACTCACGACAGATACCAGAGATGTACATCAAAAGCCAAGATAACCATGGCAAGAGAGAGAACACATGCTTGGTGCCCTCTTTTATACCCATTGCTTCTCCTTATCAACCAGGGTCAAAAGCAAATGATGTAACCTTTATCATGCCTGTCACATGGTTGTAACTCTGCTTCTTTTGCCTGTCCCTTCAGTTCCATGTCACCACACACTTAACCCTTCAGTAGGTGTGTAACCTCATGTCCATTAGAACAGTATTTTCCAACATTATTACAAAATGAGGCTACAATCAGTGCAATCCTATCTAAGAGTGCATTATTTCATGTATTGTTGAAGGCTTTCATGGCCGGAATAACTGGGATGATGTAGGTTTTTCAGGCTGTATGGCCATGTTCTAGAAGCATTCTTTCATGATGTTTCACCTGCATCTGTGGCAGGCATCCTCAGAGGTTGTGATAATGTCTGGGTGATACTAGAAAATAGTGCTGCAAAGAGTTGTGACATTCTTTTTTTGAAATAAGTACCATAAGCTTTATTTTGTTTTCAAAATAAAAAAAGCAATGCAAAGAAACAGTACAAAAGGGGGAGAAGGGGGAGATAGGGACCATAAAGGGATAATAATAATGTTATTCTTATACCCCACCACCATCTCCCCAAAGAGACTCAGGGCTGCTTACATAAGGGACAAACTGTCCACAAAACATAAAACAAAACCAATCCATAAAACAAACACATTAAAATAGGATATAAGTTACAGAGCCATGTTAGTTATAGTTCTATACATAACTCTATTGTATCGTCAGACACATAGCGGGAGGGATTATTATTATACACATTCTTTTGTAAATGAAGGAAGTGAAGTAAAAAAGAAAAACCATCCAACTCACCTTTTCTGAAAAGAGTTGTGACATTCTTACTTCAGTGTCCTTAGTCCTGGAAAATCTCTTTCAAAATAAGGATTGGGGCGTCTTTGATTGAATCTATGTATCTTGGAATACTGTCTTCCTTTTTTCTCACTGCCTTCTAGCTTACAAAAAATCATCTTTTCTAATTAGTTATGTCTTCCACTGATGACCAATGTAGTCTCACTATTTTTGACTTCTAGGGAAAGTTCAGGTTTGACTTGTTCTAGGAGCCATTTATTTGTTTGTTTGTTTTTTAGCAGGGCACAATATTTCTTGTGCAAAACCACATTTCATATGAATTGATTTTCTTTTTATCTGTTTTTTTTTTCAATGTCCAGATCACTACCATACAAAAAAAAGAGAGAAATAGGATTGCATGGACAATCTTAACTTTATTATTCAATTATATAACATTACACTTTAGGATCTTGTCTGATTCATTCCTAGCTGCCCTTCCAAGTCCTAGTACTGTTTCACTTGATTCTTCTTTTTCAGGTATATAAGATGGATGGATCTGAGTTGAGAAGAAGTCCCCTGCAAGAACTCCTTGCCACCTATTTTCTTTTACGTAATTCATGATCTCCTAAGTAGTATATTATATATTAACTGTTCTACTGTTCTGTATTAACAATCTGTAAAATGTTACAGACTGCATTTCAAATAGGTGCAAAGTTCTCAGAAGGGAAAAAAAAACACCTAGCACTTTAATCTGTACATTGCCCCATGTCCTGGTCTCCAGAGCAGCAGAAAATAAGACAGCCCCATCATCAATGCAACATCGTTTTGAAATATTTAAACTTGGCTATCAGCCTTTTCCTCCCTCCAAACGAAAGATACCCATCTCCATAAACTGCTTCTCGTAGAGCTTGGTTGCCAGACCTTTGATCATTTTAGTCACCCTTCTCTATACATTTTCCAGTTTGTCAACATTTTTCATGAATGGTGGTGCCAAGAACCGACCACAGAAGTCCAGATGAAATATGACCAAAACAGAATAAAGCTATAGTATAACTTCCCTTCTTGAGGTTTCTCAAGTGACTCCTGACACAAAATGAATGAATGAATGAATGAATAATAACTTCCCTTGATAACAACTCTGTATTCCTATTGATGTAGCTGAGAATCACATTTGCTTTTTAGCCGCTGTATCATATTGTTGGCTCATGTTCAGCTTATGATCTACCAAAGCTGGTTCTATACAGGGGGAAAGTGGAAAACACAAGCTTTGCTGGGGGATGGTGTCCAGATGCAAACGGACAGCATCCCCCAGCAAAATTGTTCCTGCCCCCCCCCCCTTCTCCTGGCACGCCATTTCTACATGCCAGGAGAGGGCTGGCAGCAGAATAATGGCAACTGGGTAGATAATTTTTAGTTTTTAAGGCTTTTTAAGGTGTTTTGGGGAGGCGGCGAGGGCTGTCTTGGGATTTTCAGGCTCTAGGAGCACAGAAATCCCAAGAAAGCTGTGTGGATTGGGCCTGGAAGTTGCGTGCTGTAATCCCCAGGCCCAATTCACACAGGGCCCACAGCTGGAAAGACCAGGGTCTTTCCATGGGTCAAATTAATTCGGCACAAAGTAGGATTTTCCTGCTTTGTGATGAATTAATTCGCTATTTATTTATTTATTTATTTATTTATTTATTTATTTATTATAGTATTTATATTTTACCCTTCTCACCCGCAGAGGACTCAGGGCAGATTACAATGTACATATACATGACAAACATTCAATGCCATAGACACACAACATATATAGACAGACAGATGCAATTTAACTTTTCATGAGGGTATTCTAGCCACCAGGGGAGCTGTTGCTTCACCATCCATTTGTGACACTGACGAAGTACTTCCTCATTCTTTGCAGGCTTGCTGGAGATTTTTATGGCAACGTAAATTAGTTAACTTAACCTCCCCACGTGGGCGGTACCTAAATTTCCTACTTGACAGATGCAACTGTCTTTTGGGCTGCAAAGGTCGACAGCAAGCTACACAATTTGGTCAGACACTCACTCTGACCTGAGCTGGCTTCGAACTCATGACCTTTCAGTCAGTAGTGATCTTAATGCAGCTGACTCCAAGCCAGCTGTGCCACAGCTTTTACTAGAGGCGTTGTTTGGACAGCCCAGGTAAAAATGTGGGAGCTCGCACAAGTGTGAGCTATCTGGATGCACCCTAAGACTCCTAGATTCCTTTCACGTGTACTTTTTTTCAAGCCAGGGGCCCCTCGTGACACAGCGGGTTAAACTGCTCAGCTGCTGAACTTGCTGACTGAAAGGTTGGCAGTTTGATTCTGAGGAGTTGGGTGAGGTCCTGCTGTTAGCACCAGCTTCTGTCAACCTACCACTTCGAAAACATGCACATGTGAGTAGATCAATAGGTACCACTTCTGTGGTAAGGTAACACGCAGTCATGCCGTCCACATGACCTTGGAAGTGTCTATGGACAATGCAGGCTCTTCAGCTTAGAATGTTGCACTCAAGAGCAGGAACAGGACCCTCTAATCATTAATTACACCACACCTTGGATGAAAGAAGAGTAATTTATTTGAAGAATAATTGGAGTCAATAAAAGAGACGAATATAAAGTTGAAAAAAGTCAAAAGCAAAAAGCCAAATAAGCAGCAATAAAAAAACAGTGTCCAAACATAAAAATAATAACAAAGTTCCAAAAGCTTGCTATAATAATCAAGATGCAGTAAGATACCAAAAGCCTTCAGTCTAAAACCATGAACATAGCCACGGCTAATCCACTTAAAAAGCCAGGAAACCGTGGAGACAAAGCCACTTGAAGCAGGAATAACCAGGAGACTTGACCTGATTCTAAAGGATGCCTGATCTAAAGGAAATTTCCTAAGAGCTCAATTTAAGTCCCAGAAACTGATTTCTACTCCCCCCAGTCTTTGACCTTAACTGCCGGATTCTTTCCTACCTGCATAAACATTGGGCCTCTCTACGGTTCTGGCTGATTTCCAGACAGCAACTGGTCGTATCTATCTCCTCATTAGCTTCAGCAGATGTGAAACTATCTTGCAAACTGGAGCCTGGAGTAAACTTTCCTGCCTTCCCATGGCAAGAACTTTCTCATGAGAACTTAGCCTTTACCCTGACCCTTCTCGATCAGAGTCTGTAGTAACCTTATTGTCCAAAGTGTCTCCATTTTGCACCTCATCCTCACTGACATTGATCACATCAGGTTCACTATCCAAGTCAGGCTCAGAAACATTAGAAGGGGAAAACACTATAACAAATTCAGGCTCAAACACAGGCTGAGTCCCAACATAGAAATGGAGATGAGCATCACCACCCAGAGTCGGACACGACTGCACTTAATGTCAGGGGAAATCTTTACCTTTACCTTATCACTTGTCTTATAGTTGTACATTTAATTTTTATTGCCAAAATGTAGTACCATGCATTTCTCCCTGCTGAAATGAATTTTGTTAGTTTTCGCGCTTCTCTATAATCTGTTACAATCAATTTGGATTCTTTCTTTTGTAGTATTAGCTATCCCTCCCAATTTCATGTCATCTGCAAATTTGATAATCATGTCTTCTATACCATCATGCAAGCCATTTATAAAGATGTTGAATAGCACTGGGCCCAAGACAGAACCTTATGACTACATTTCACTCCCGGATCATGGGGAACCCTTGGCGAGCACCTTTTTAGGTTTAGTCAGGTAGCCAATTCCCAATCCACCTAATAGTAGCATTATCTACCATACATTTTTACCCACTTTTTATGAGAATATGAGAGACCTTCTAAATGGCCTTTCTGAAATTGAGATATGCGATAGTCACAGCATTCTTTTCACTTACCAAGCTTGTGTACTCTATTAGAAAGATATAAAATTAAGTAGGCATGACTGTTTTTGAGAACCCCATGTTGACTTTTAGTGACCATGGCATTCCTTTCTTCCATATTGTCTATTTAATAGTCTGCTCTAGAATCTCTCCTAGAATTGATGTCAAGCTGACTAGGCATAAATTTGGCAGTACTTGGATCTTGGAGTAACAGTAATAATAATGATAAATAAACTTTATTTTTACCGCTTCATCATCTCCCAAAAGGGACTTGGGGTGGCTTACAGAACATTCGTGATATAAAAATGCACACGTACAATAAAATACAAATACATCAATAGCAAAGGTGAAAACATAATTTATACCATCTATATAAATAAAAATGTAATGATAGTTTGTGGGATTAACATAACTCAAAAACCACTGGACGAATTGACATCAAATTTGGACACAATACACCTATCAGGCCAACGAGTGACCATAGCTCAAAAAAACACTGAGAAACACAGTGGAAGGGACTTTAAAAGCCAAAAAAAGCAAAAAGATGCTACAGCGAATGTGGAAAAATGACTTCCCAGGCAAACAAAACACACAATAGCATATCCACACTCTCTTCCAAACTACAGCTCCCAGCATCCCCTAGACCAGGCCCATTAGGAGAGGAGGATGATCCAAATACACTGCTTCCAAGCTGCAAGCTTTCTTCTCCTTGGATTTCTTTGAGAGCATCCCAATCCCTGCATATTTCCAATTTCCTATTCCTGGACTGCAACTCCCAGCAATTCTCCAGATAGATAAATCAGATAGAGATAGGTAGGTAGGTAGGTAGGTAGGTAGGTAGGTAAGTAGGTAGATCGAGCAGGAGTACTGCTGGGAGTTGCAGTCCAAGAATAGGTAGAGAAGGAAGAAAGGAGAAAAAGAGGAAGGGAAAGAAGAGGGGGGAGAGGAAGGGGAAGACAAGGAAGAAAGGAGAGAAGAAAAGGAAAAAAAGGGAGGGAAGGAGAGAAAGAAAGGAGGAGACAAAGAGGGAGGGAAGGTTGGCCACAGCAACGCGTGGCGGGGAACAGCTAGTCAATATATAAAATAATAAATACAAATTAAACCCTAAAATAAACATCAATAAAATGCCACGATAATTATGGACATAAAATGAATAGCAACCAACCCGTCACATAAAGTGCTTTCATTGAAAAAAATCACTGGGTCTACACATTTTTTAAAAGAACCTTTTCGGCTCTATACCTACTGAAAAACTTGAA
Organism: Anolis sagrei; assembly: GCF_037176765.1. NCBI lineage: Eukaryota > Metazoa > Chordata > Lepidosauria > Squamata > Anolidae > Anolis > Anolis sagrei. Next base: position 232,958,140 of record NC_090021.1, read on the forward strand.
TAAAGAGCCAAGTTTTTAGGTTAGACCAAAAACATTGGAGGGTGGGGGCTAGCCTAATTTCCCTATGGAGGGCGTTCCAGATCTGGGGGCCACCACTAAGAAAGCCCTCTCCCTCATCTCCACCAACCACACTTGTAACAGCAGTGGGACCTCAGAGCCCACGCCAGTTCAAAAAAAGATAGGCTGGACCTGAACCATATAGGGCTTTGTAGGTAATAACCTGCACTTTGAATTGGGCCTGGAAACTTGTTGGCAGCCAGTGGAGCTGCTTCAATAGAGGCATGGTAGTAAAAGAGCAGATAACAAATGTAAATCTCAATGAATAGTAGGAAATTCTGGATGTACTATTGCAACATTTTTTTTTACAATATCTATATTTTTCCTTGTAGTTTCCAAATGGTGTGAGAGATATAAGAACCAGAGGAATCTTTGTTCATTTTGGTAGTTTTGCTTGCAAGTAGTTAGGTTACTGTAATTTTTTCCATATAATAAAAAGAAACACTCCCCACTCCTCAATAATTCTACAACAATTCTGCACTCCACAAATACAATATTAAGAGCCTTGGGATTGAAAGATGTGATCCTATATGTTTATGAATAAAAGATAGTTATAAAGCATTCAAATGTGATCAGATGCTTCAACAAAACTGGTCTTTATTCATTATTGGAGGTCAATGTGATCAGATGAAGATAAGACTTTAGATACAGTGCTTCAGAAATCAATACAAGTATCTGTACAGCCAAAGAAATTAACTCTCAAACTAAATTAGCTCTCACCTGTAGACTGATGACAAGAGTTATGATGGGATGAATGTGTGGCAGTGGCCAGGCAAACTTACAGTCCTCTTTTGTTCTTCCTCTCATATCTGTACCTCAGCATGGATACAGATATGACACAATTCAGGTAATTTCTGGTAGCCTCGACGCTCTTGAATGCTTCTCATGTGGACATTGCTTAGTGCGACATGTCCATATACAGGGTAACCAGCTGTGTGGGCTCTCATGCTTAGTTCTCTTAATGCCACAGCTGCATAGTGTTTCCCACGGTGTGCAGGCAGGGTGTAGCCAACTCCCGCGGCCCCAAGAGCATCCATTGCACACCAACTGATGAGCTGACCGTTGGGATCCAAGATGCAAAAACTGAAGAAATGCTGCACCAGGCTGGCTAGGTACCTATGACTTTGTTCATTGCCCCCATAGGCCCATGTTTCATCCATCAGGTCAACATGAGAGGCATTCAGGGTGGACACTGTGAAGCCGCGATCTAGCCTGCAAGAACAGAAATATAATTAGAATTTGGCCAAAGAGGGGTTTAAATAAAAGACTGATATACTGGCTGAGTCTAAAGATGTATACTCCAATAATGGCAAGTTATGAACTGGACAACAGTTTGCTTTTAGTGTCACCAAAAATGTTCTGTCTCTGAATGCTTTCCCCAAAATAAGTCTCCTCCTCAGTACATTCCACTCACAAGACTAATTCCACAAGGTTTCATGTGAGACAGATACAAATTTCTTGCCTGGGACCAAAAAATAAGTTATGCTTGAGCCCTGATAACAGCCATGGGATGACAGACTAAAATGCACATATGAGATTCAAATGGGAAGCTTATCAAAGGAACTTTTTTTCCAAGTGGAAGCAACACAGTATCCAAAAAGCATCACAGGTGAAATCCCCAATTTTAGTGTAATTTAGTGATACTCACTGGTACTCAACTAATTTATTTGGGTTGGGGTGTGTATAGGTAACGTAAGAAGTTGCTGACAGTGGCACATTCTTAATAGCAGCAGCAAGTTTGGATACTCGATATATGCCATCCTGGTTCCCTGCAGAGTCACAAAATAGTAAGCATATGGCATGAATATGTGTCTATTAGGCATGAGCAAAACAATTATAATTACATGAAAAATCAAATATGGAGATACAAAATTCACTTTCAAAATGAGTTTTGAACCATGCAGGAAAGGTGGGCAGGGGGGATTCCGAATTTGAACCACTTATCAATTATTTTCAGAAATATTTTGTAATGTTCGGATGTCTCCTGAGGTTATTTTAATTTTCACAACCATTTAGCAACTTTGGTAAAGGCAAGGGAACTTTTAAAATCTCATTCTTTTGGTTGGCACTGCCAGAAGGGATGTAGTGGACATGGCTAATAACAGCCATCTTAACTGTAGTTTGGGAAGGCCAAGCCTCCAATGGTAGAGATTGCAAAAGTTCCTGTTGTTAAGCTATATTTCTCACAATGAATGCCTGCTCAGTAGCCAAATGACGGCTGAAGGACCCAAAAATAGCTGTCTGTAGCAGTCTTCATCTAAATATAAAATAAACTGATTGAATCTACAAAGAGTACTAAAGAAGGCAGCAAAGCAATAAGCAACTTTTGCAAAGACAAGAGAACACAAACTGCTTTAAAAAACCAATCATTTTACTTTGGTCTAATTGCCATGAACAAGGCACTGAGGTAGCCAGCCACAGCCAGGCATCCCTTTACGTCAATAAATAATGATAAAATAAAATGATTGATTACATCTACAAAAAGGAATAAAGGGATGGTCATGTCTTGAGGGTCCTCTCCAACTCAGTAGAGGAAGCAAATGGATGTCAGGAGAGTTTGGATGGTGCCTTTCTGTTTAGAAGAAGGGAGTCAGTACTATGATTTCTGTTCTCTACCAATTTAACACAATTTGTGCCATACAAAAAAAGTTTCTGGTGTACAACAACTACTTTCAGAGTAAAGATCACCCAATGAAACCGGAAATAACCAGGAATAGATTTTCTTTATTATTAAAAATGTTTTTTATAAAAACTTTGAAAATTCTCCAAAACTCCATGGATATGTCAAAGCTTATGAAATTAGGTGAGCTAACAGTGGTCCATGTGTTCTACCACTGTAGCAAGTTTCATTAGGATTGGTCTAAAAATGAGGAAGGAAGAATTCCCTGAAATTTCCCCAGTGCCAGTGCTGTTTTTCCCTACTGCGCATGCACGTCCACATTAACGAATCAATTCAGAAGTTTTGGAAATTCTGACTTTTTTTCAGAAAAATTCAGAAGTGACTTTAAAATCTCACTACCTCTGAGGATGCTTGCCATAGATGCAGGTGAAATGTCAGGAGAAAAATTGCCTCCAGAACATGGCCACATAGCCCGGAAAAACCTACAACAACCCAGACTTTAAAATCAATTGAAATTATTCTCCTCTGCAACTCAGCTTCCTAACGGAGCTCCTGTGGCTTGTGTTTTTTTGTTTTTACATTGTTGAGCACTTGTGAATGTCACAAATGTAAGGTGGGGTGGAAGGGAATGGGAATAGACATGATTACAAGCCCTGTAAGTTAGTAGCAAATGTCAAGCCCATGCCAAAATAATGCAATATTTTGAATGGTTAAAATATGGAGATGTTATCTTTTTCCACCTGAACAGCCTTATAGGTGGTCTGAAAATATTATTAATCTCAATAGATTCAAAGGAATTCCTTATGTACAAAGGGTATATTATGTTGTTAATTGTGAATGAATGGTTCAGCAGAAAATGGTATAATATTGACTATGTTCAGATATTGCTAAAATTGCTGCTTTTTGGTAGACTTTTACCACAAGCATCTTGATTCTTTCTCTCCCAGTTCCACTGCTCTGTAATTTTAAAAAAACCTCAAATTTTCAATTCAAGTAAAACTTTATATGACCAAAAAATATTGCCTTGGGAATTGCAAAAAGAAAGTGGGAGAGTAGAAGAATCCCACCCCCTGTGCATGCTTGCACAGAAGTAAGTAGCTCTTCTGAACCAGTTAAGTAACAGAAACATGGGGTGATTTACAGCTACTGATAGCTTTTACTGTCCATAGTGGAGGACATTTTTTTCACTGGATGAAGGTGGAAGGGGGTAAGGTGAAATGAAGTAAGTGCTGAGAGATCCCTTCTCTTTCCAGGCTGAGGATGGGGAAAGCTCTACTCGCAGCAACTTCAATATTATTGCCCAATAGAACAACCTGAGAATTCCTCTACAGTAGTGGTTCTCAACCTGTGGGTCCCCAGGTGTTTTGGCCTACAACTCCCAGAAATTCCAGCCAGTTTACCAGTTGGAGAACCACTGCTCTACAGTAATGAGTTTCCAAAATTGATGAAAGGATCGTAGACTCTCTTGAAAGATCAACAATGGGGAGATGACTCCAGGGAAGAGGAAGATTCCCAAGGAGGTAAGCAATGGCTGTAGAACTGCACTATAAATATCAGGTCTTCCTCTTAGAGATTCTGGTCTGCTGGAATAGGAATAGTTCTTTCCTGTTGATAATCATAGCCAGGGAAACAGAGAGAGAGAGAGGGAGAGAAATACTGGAAGTCAACTTTAATTCTGTAGGTTATGGTTTAGGGGTGACTTGATTTTTGAACTATTATTTGCACTTCTATGTAGAAGGACTTTAGGAGAGATGGGCCATATTTCACAACGTTTGGAGAGAAGTGTTTCCTAGCAATCTAGTAAATCTAATCAGGAGAACTTTAAATCAAATCCTATGGAAGAGGGAGCGATTGAAGAGGACAGGGTGATACAAGCTACTGTTGAACATTGTATCAATGGTTAATGAAAAACTGGACCTGGCAGATGAATAACCAGTATTGGTAAGAATTGGGTGAGTAGCCAAAATCATAATGAGAAGGTCAGAAAGGCTAAAGCTCTCAAAACTGCAAAAATACATTAAAACAATGAAAAAGAGGATTTCACTTACATTAAGAGGAAAAAGATACACAAGAACAGTATGCATGGAGAAGATGGAGAAATGCTAATGGGAGAAAAAGTGAAGTCCTGTCAATAATAGACCTTCACCAAGGGGTATGCCTCAGTGCTCAACCTAGTGAAAATAGAATGAATCATATAGGGATCTTCAGATGAGTAAAGAGGGGATACAATAATACCTAGCTACTGGAAATTAATTCAGGTTTCTATAGTGAAATAAATCCCTGCAGGCACGTAGCCAGGATTTCGATTCGGGGGGGCTGAGTTTCAGGGGGGGGGGCTGAGTCTGAGTGAAAGAGGGTCTAGCCTAGCAAACCTTTTGTATCATTACCCCAATACCCCCATGCATATGGGATATATTGAGTATGGTGATCAGATCATGATATGAATAAACATAACAGTTTAAATAATGCACCAGTAAGGCCTCGTGAACCACCATGAGAATTTCGGGGGGGGGGGGGGGCTGAAGCCCCTCAAGCCCCCCCCCCCCCCCCCCCCCGGCTACATGCCTGAATCCCTGTAAAACAACTTACAGATGATAATTTCTCAAATCCCAGATCTGAGCAAGAACGAAGAAGGCCATCACAATAGCATCTGCTGAGGTTATAACAGGTGCCTGTGCAATCAGTAATAAGGAGGGTGTTGCTCTTCTGACGCAGCCTTGGTCAAACTGGGCCATCAGGTCAATAATATGGCTTCACCAAGGGGTATAGGTTTTAACTATATGTTTGGAATTCTATGCTTTTTAGCTCTTGTGATGTCAAGATGAATAGAATCTTGTCCTTGTTGATTAGCCAAAAGGATTTCAGTGCTCAACCTAGCACTGATATAACAAAGATATAACAAAATGAAGCAAGATGACTGCAGCCAAAGATGGGTAAAGAACAACTAACAATTTTAAATGAATTAGGGACTCTGGAGCCAAATGAACATCAAATTCAGTGAATTTGTACCTATTTGACCCAGAGAATCAAGGCAGTTCCTATCAATGATTAATCATCTTGGAGAGAATTGGCAATTATAGTGTTGCAAAGTTCTGATTGTCAGCCTCTTTATGAATTAATCTGTAAAGACAGAGGGGATTGACAGATCATACCGAACTGGGAAATGTAGTATATGGCTCAAATGATGGAATCAGGATATAATATGGTCTTAATAGATTAGGTAGCCTTAAAAAGAATGGTTCGACGTTTAAACAAGAAAAGCCACGTGCACAAACATTGCTTGAAGGCTATCGGCTTGACATCAATACACATGAAAAGTTCCAGATGCCTAGAATAAAATCCTTTGGGATGATCTTGGGTTTTTAAAAACTTATTTCTTTCCCCATATCCTTATTTGTTTCGGTCTGCATTGCCTTCTTTTTTGTCTGTCTTTACTCCTGCCTATCTGTACCCAGCCAATGCTCTGTGAGTGAGAGTGGTGGTGAAATGGGGGAAAACCTCATTTCATGGATCCATCCTATCCTTCTCCTTTTTTCTTTTGGGAATCCCTGATCTCCTCATAGAGGAAAACATAGAAGCTTTCCCCTCTATGCAAGTGTTATATACCATCAAAAAACATATCTCACCCTAAAGCTGGAAGCTTGCACTCTCCTTTTTAGAGGTTGTCTTTTCCTTTTTATATATCTTGGCCAAGACTCCACTTTATTGGGTTGTGCATCTTAATCTTAACTTTAAATCGTCTAATTTTTGGCACCATAATAATTATTTAATAATTGTACATGTAGAAGAAGACAAGAGTTCTATCCCATTTCATCAAGCTGTAGACCTATCAAAGGTTATATAGTTTTCATAACTATTTCCTCAGAAGGAAAGAACTTAAGAAGTTACCTTGGATACGGAAGCGTTGCATCCAGTTAACAGCATCTGTGTCCAGTACCAGAGTCTGGTAGACAGCAAGATCTTGGTAAAATGCTGCATACACATTGGCATAAAAATCAGAGTCATCAGAGACAACCTAAAAAGGAGAAGTGTGGAACTCTTCTGTAATTTAAAAACATATGTTTTCTGCCATTCCTGAGGTTTGGTCAAAGACCCATATTCTACATCACCTACTTAGTTCCGAATGTGTATCAAGTCATGTCCCAAACTTCAGTCCTACTTTACCAGGCAACAACTGCACTGAGAGATGGAAGTCTGTTCTGCTGGACAATGTTTTCACCCACGCAGCTCACTGTGACAAGGGATTATTACAGGAGACCTGCTTCTGGATTTCCACAGCCTCACTTGCTGGTGAGAAGGAGATGGATATGTAATCCTTCTCTGCCCTGGGAAGCAGAAAACAACTCTGCTCCCTCTTCCTTATGACATCCTTTCACATAATTATACATGACTATGTGATCTGGCCATGGTGGTCCATGCCTTAGTTACATCTTGTATGGATTACTGCAATGCACTACACGTGGGGCTGTCTCTGAAAATGGTTCAGAAGCTCCAGTTAGTACAAAGATCTGCAGCTAGGCTACTGACTGGGGCATGTTTTAGAGAACATAAAACCCGTTCTTAAAGCAGCTTCATTGGTTACCTATTTGCTTTTGGACCCAGTTCAAAGTGCAGGTCATTACCTATAAAGCCCTATACAGTTCAGTTCGTGCCTATTTATCCACTGCATCTCCCTTTATGAACCTGTCCAGGCTTTGAGATTGGCTGGGAGGCCCTCCTCTCGATCCCACCACCATTGCAAGTGAGGCTGGTGGGGCCGAGGGAGAGGGCCTTCTCAGTAGTGCCCCCCGCCTCCCGGCTCGGGAGCACCCTCCCCAGGGAAATCAGACAAGCAGCCAACCTCTTGACTTTTAAGAAGGAGTTAAAAACCTGAATATTCAAGCAGGCCTTTGAAAATGATATTCCTCTTAATGTGGACAAGGTCTTTGTTCTATGGATATACTTGAGTATTTTGGCTTTTATCTAGTTTATTCAATCTATTGAAACCACTGTGTTTTAAATATGTTTTTAACTGATGTTTCTACTGTTTATTGTTAAATCTGCCTATTTTGTTTTACTTTATTTTGTTTATTTCCTTTATTAACTTGTCATTTACTTTGTATATATTATTTATTGTATATACATATGTTGTGAGCCACCCTAAGTCCTTTCAGGGTGATGGGGCGAGCTAGAATAAAGATGGTGATGGTGGTGATGATGATGATGATGATGATGATGATGATGATTATTATTATTATTATTATTATTATTATTATTATATGTCTCCTCTCAATCTTCTCTTCTATAGGCTAAACATGCCCAGCTCTTTAAAATGCTCCTCATAGTGAATGGTCTCCAGACCTGTGATCATTTTAGTCATCCTTCTCTGGATACCTTACAGCTTAACAATATCTCTCTAAATTGGTGTGCCCAGAATTGGACACAGTATTCCAGGTGAGGTCTAACCAAAGCAGAATAGAGGGGCACCATGGCTTCCCTTGATCTAGACACTATACTTTTGATGCAGCCTAAAATCCCTTTTCCTTTTTGAGCTGTTGAACATGAACTGTTGGTTCATGTTCAATTTGTTGTCCATGAAGACTTCAAAATATTTTTCAAATTGACTGTTGTCAAGCCAAGCATCACCCAATCTGTATCTTTGCATTTCATTTTTTCTGTCTAAGTGAAACATCTTACATTTGTCCTTGTTGAAATTCATTTTGTTAGTTTTGGTCCAACTCTCTAATCTGTTAATATCATTTTTTAATTCTTATCCTGTCTTAGCTATCCCTCCTAATTTGATGTCATCTGCAAGCTTGATGAGCATGTCTTCTAAATCTTCATCCAAGTCATTAATAAAGATGTTGAATAGCACCGGGCCTAGGAGAGAACCCTGCACACTCCACTCGTCACTTCCTTCCAGGATGAAGTGGAATCATTGGTGAGCAGCCTTTTGGGTTCGGTTGCTTAACCAATTACAAATTCACCGAATAGTAGCATTGGTTAGCCCACATTTGACTAGTTTGCAAGAAGGTCATGAGGAACCTTGTCAAAGGCCTTACTGAAATCAAGAGGTGCTACATCCACGATATTCCCTGCATATACCAAGCTTGTAGCTCCATCGAAAAAAGAGATTACTTTGCCATGATTTGTTTTTGAGAAATCCATGTTGACTTGTTAAAAACAGTCAATTTTTAAAAGTCATTTTTTAAAAAGTTCACTATAAAATTTAAAAACAATTTAAATCATCACATAAAACTGTATAGATGATCCATGTTAAAAACAATTTAAAAAGATTTAAGATAAATGAAACAATCCAGTAAAAAGCTCCTCTGCTTACATATTAAAAGCCGGCTTAGACAAGAGCATCTTTGGCTGCCTGCAAAAGGAAAGCAAGGAGGGGGCTAACCTAGGCCCCTTCCACGCAGCTGTATAAAATCCACATTGAACTGGATTACATGGCAGTGTGGCCTCAGAAACCCAGTTCAAAGCAGATATTGTGGATTATCTGCCTTATATTCTGAGTTATATAGCTGTGTGAAAGGGCACTTAGCCTCCCATAGAGTTCCAGAGGGTGGGAGCAGCCTTTCCCTGTAGATTAGATTGGGAGATGTGGTGTTTCGGGTCTCTTCCACACAGCCATATAACACAGAATATCAAGGTAGATAATCCACAATATCTGCTTTGAACTGGGGCGGTTCCAGACAGACCGTTATCCCAGGAGCATAGTTCAAACAGATCAGGAAAACAATTGTTCTTGGCACTACATATAATGCATGTTCTGCAAGATCCCTCAAGGCCATTACCTCTCTTTGTGGCCGGGTGAGGACTGCTTTGAAATTGGGCCAGGAATCCACAATCACCTCATGGCCAGCTGGGTTCCCACGGTTTATGTTCATTACTGCACCATGGACCTGTCAAGAGTCAGATGTCAGAACTGGGGCTGCAGTGCAATCAAAAGGGCCAGCCTGAGACCAAAGAGTAGACTGAGGATCTCATTCAGATTTTCACCAGTTGTATCCACACACACACAGCTAAGAAAATGCATCTTCCTCACTAATATTTGAAGAAATGTAGGGATTCATTGGCACATTTCATGACAATTTAATCAGTAACCTTTGATTTGCACACATATATACACACATCCACTGCAATCCCATTTAGTCTCAACAATTTCCTGAATATTTCTAGATGGCAGCTTAGATCAGGGACACATTTTTCTGAGTATTGGTGTGTTGTACCAAAAGCCTAAAGCTGTTGGAGCTCAGCCTGTGGTTGTGTTTCAGGACAACGGTGCTTTGGATGTGGGGAGTGATGTCAATGAGTTTCAAGATGGCAATGGTTTGGTTGATGATATTGATGCAGAGAATGACCAGGAGATCCCTGTTCAAAGTGTAGTTTCCCATGAGAATGTCCCTGAGGGGTGTGGGGATGATGGTGTGCTTTCTAAATTGTCACCAGAGAGTTCTCATTATAGGGAACACCCAGCCCAGCTGCAGAAATTAATGAGCAAATAGGTAGACGGGAGGAGATCAGTCAAAACAGGAGAGCCGAACAGTGGCTTCAGCCTTCTGCCAGGCTTCGAGAGAAAAAGATAAGACACTCTCAGGTAAAGCGAAACCAATTTCTGCGCATTAGAGACATAGCTAACGAGGAGATAAAAGTCCCAAGTACAGGATATGTAGTTAGATCGTTTGTAATCAAGTTAAGATCTTGTCCTTGTTTCATGGAAGCTTTGCTTGGAAAATTCATGTTTTAAGTGCCTTTGTTTCATGGTTTTGATTCTTGGATTTTATGCTTTATATTCATGCCTTGGATTCATATTTCCTGATTTCTTGCATTTTGTTTGGGAAGCTTTGACTTTGTTTTTATGAACTTTGCTGAACTATTACCCTTGACTACTTTGTTCCTGCTTCTCTTCCAATCTAATTGGACTTACCTATTTCTTTAAAGTGCTTTTTTACTTTCCTGCTTTTTTAATTATCTTCAATAAAAGGATTGTTTCCCTATCCAACGGTGTGGTGTTTAAAGTCCGAGGGCTTTTCCTGTCCTGGAGTGCAACAAAAGCCATGGTATCCAATGTTTAGTTCTTCAGGCCTTTGGGGTTCCCAGCTCCTAGAAACCCTGGCTATCTTGTCCAATGCTAAGGATTTCTGGGAGCTGACATCCAAAATACCTGGAGGACCAAAGGTTGACACCACTTGTCTAAAGGCTATAACTAGAAACATGTAATTTCTGAAGTTTCCTTTTGATGCCAAATGACAAGGCTAGAAGTGCAGAAGATATCCATCTTAGGGCCCTTCCACACAGCACTATATCCCAGAATGTAAAGGCAAAAAATCCCACACTATCTACTTTGAACTGGGTTACTGTCTTAGATTCCAGTTCAAAGCAGATAATGTGGGGGTTTATTCAGCTGTGTAGAAGGGCCCTTAGCTCCTCAAATAGATTCCATGTTTTACAATTACCACAAGTGCTTGAGGGAGGCACTTCCTCAGTATCCCCTCCAGCAGCCGCAACTTGGAAGAACAGGAGAGAATCAACATTGTGTGGGAAGCAGAGGCAGATGAGCAGGTCTCTGATGAAACAGATTGGACAGCAAGCACCTAAGGAAGGGAGAGACCAATGCCGTCATCCCTTGTGTGTCATTAGCAAAGAGACATGGGGTCTTCCACACAGAATATCAAAGCAAATAATCCACAATATCCGCTTTGAACTGGGTTATCTGAGTCCCCACTGCCATATAATCCAGTTCAATGTGGATTTTATACAGCTGTATGGAAGGGACCTCCATATATATTGGTATATCCCCAAGGGAGACAAAAATAAGGCCTCCTTCCCCTTCCTTCCTGCCTCATTGCTCAAGAGTGGTGGTTCTCAACCTGTGGGTCCTTTTGGCCTTCAACTCCCAGAAATCCCAGCCAGTTTACCAGCTGTTAGGATTTCTGGAAGTTGAAGGCCAAAACATTTGGGGACCCACAGGTTGAGAACCACTGCTCAAGAGAGACAACACATACCCACATGAACCAATGTGACTGTCACACAGGCAGCTACTCACCAACAGCGGACCAGATTTTCTTGACAGAAGAAATCTTTTACAAATCAACTGCTGGAATTGCTTCCTCTATGCTTGTGTTTGATCCAGCTGAGTCTCCTGGCAAGACTGTTTTAATTTAGAACCGAAGCAAGGGGTGGGGCGAAGAGTATACTAGAATGAATGAAACATTAACAGAGACTGTTCTCAGCTTGTAGCTATTAATCTTAGGAATGGGATCTGTAACACACATAATAATTGGTTGACTATCCAAATAAAAGGAAAATGGCTGTTCTAAAGGATGGGGAAAGGTGTCTGCTGAATGGGAAGTTCCTGGTTTTTGCAGCTTCTTCCATCAAATGCTGCTGATGAAGAGATTTATAGGGAGAAAGTCTGAAAATGTCTGGCAAGGATAAGGCTTATCGGCATTATTAGGGTGGTTCCATACATCATTAAATTGCGCACTTTAGTCAGGGGCAGAAAAAACCAAGACCTGCAACCAGGTCCACACACGGAACTATCAGTCCAGAGATTTCTGCCTCCATTGTCCACACTTGCTACTTTGTCCCGGGATTTTGCAGCTCCCGAGATGGCCGCCACGGGACATCCACTGGAAATTTCGGCTTTAAAAACAAAACTTAAGATGTGAAGATGGGAATTATTATATAAGTTCCATTCCTGGGTTATATAAGCTGCAGGCCATCTGTGCAGACAGGTTTTGTGGCGTACTTGTGGCATGGAACAACAGGGTGTTGTTTTTGGATTATGCATGTCTGTTCCTGATTGCTTTTATTGTGAAAACATGTACAACATTGACTAGAGACTGACAATTTTGTCACACATTTCATTAAGTTTCTGGCACACAAACAAAGTTTTTGCATTCTACTCAACTGTCACCTTCTTGTTAGGAACCAACCAATTAGGAACAGACATCTAAAACCCAGGAACAAACCCAGATAAAAAATACCATGATTTCCGAGTGCAAGGACATACAGACATTCAAAGACGTGGATTTTTGGCTCAGACCGGGATAGTCCCACACCTGAAAAGCTCAATTTATTGTTTGTAGCAATTGCTTCTGAATTTATAGGAACGGTGTTTGGACACCCTCTAGTTTGCTTCGGGAGCTCCTGGGATAAAGGTACTCTCTGGATGAGCCCTTAGATGCCTTGGATGGGGACATGGCACTGAATTTTTTTTCATGTTCCTCTACTGAAAACAATACTATCATGACAGTGGCACAGGTGTCTCATTGACTACTTGCTGCTGGGTTTCAACATTTGTATAAGCCCCCTTCTACACAGCTGTATAAAATTCAGATTATTGCTTTGAACAGGATTTTATAGCAATGTAGATTCAGATAATCAAGTTCAAAGCAAATATTCTGGATATGACAGTGTAAAAGTGCCTTAAGACCTATATATTTAGCTACTAATGACTGTTTCTTGGCTATAGAAGTGCTGTCACCAAATACAGTCAGACACTGTTTCCTTTGTGTAGTAAACTCCAGAATTTGATTGCTGATACATGGCTAATAGTAGTAGTAGTAGTAATAATAATAATAATAATAATAATAATAATAGTAATAATAAATGTACCACAATTTACTCATGGCTTGAGGCAAGGTACAACACATTATAACATACATTTAATAGAGACTGCAGAGTTCTCCTCAGATAAGCACTTGGGGAAACAAGGCCCCTTCCACACAGTTGGAAAAAATCCCACATTATCTGCTTTGAACTGGAATATATGGCAGTGTGGACTCAGATAACCCACTTTAAAGCAGATATAGTGGAATTTTCTGGCTTGATATTCTGGGTTATATGGCTGTGTGGAAGGGCCCTAAGTTACACCTGTAGGTTATATCACTGGTTCAGAGATATCTTGGGGCCCTTCCAGTTCAAAGTAAATAATGTGGATTATCAACTTTGATATTCTGGATTATTTGGCAGTGTAGAAGGGCCCTAAGACCTATATATTTGGCTACTAACAACTGCTTCTTGGCTACATGAGTGCTGTCACCAAGTAGTCAGGCACTGCTTCCCTTGTGTAGTAAACTCCCCAGAGTTTGATTAGTGATCCGCGGTTAATAATTTCTACAAAATCTGTACTTTCCCTGTAGCTTTCAGACTGTGTCAGAGATGTAAGAACCAGAGAAGAATCTTTGCTCATTTTTGATAGTTTTGCTCGGAGACCAAGAGTGATTAGGTTAATGCCGTTTTTCAGCGTGGGGCACATGCCTCAGGGTAGGAGGAGGGTTTTGATTTGGGGGGGGGGCAATTTGAGAATGAGTTATTAACAGTGTTTTAACATTTCTAGGGATCTCATATACAGTATATAAATATATATTGTGACATATAAAAAGTAAAGGTTGTCCCCTGACATTAAGTCCAGTCATGTCTGTCTCTGGGGTGTGGTGCTCATCTCCATTTCTAAGCCGAAGAGCCATAGACACCTCCATAGACACCTCCAAGGTCATGTGGCCGGCATGACTGTATGGAGCGCAGTTACCTTCCCGCCGGAGCGGTACCTATTGATCTACTCACATTTGCATGTTTCTGAACTGCTGGGTTGGCAGAAGCTAGGGCTGACAACGGAAGCTCACGCCGCTCCCTGGAATCGAACCTGCGACCTTTTGGTCAACATGCTCAGCAGCTCAGTGCTTTAACCCACTGTGCCACCGGGGCCCCCTATTGTGACATATACATTTTCAAAATTAAAATCAGAATGGACACAGTGGTCAGCTGGTGATAATGGAGAGTGGGAAAGACCACTCATAGAGAAAAGTGGAGAGAGCATAGAGTTCACTAGAGAGTGCAGGAGCTCAGAAATCAAGCCACTCTCCTTCCAAACTGCCCCTCTAGATATTATTTTACCAGTAAAATTAGCAAAATTCAATAAAAACATATCAGATAGCTGCTGGAAGTGTGGAAAAGAGAAGGGATCTTTCTTCCACCTATAGTGGTCTTGTAAAAGAACCAAAAAATATTGGGAAAAAATTCACCAGGTCACTCAAAAAATACTTAAAACTAATTTTCCTCTAGCACCAGAGACATACTTACTAGGAATGCCCCCACCAAATTTAAACAAAAATCAAGATAAAATCCTCTTTTTAATAAGCACGGCTGCAAGGATATTATTTGCAAAGTTATGGAAACAAAAAGAAACACCAAGTGTCGAGGATTGGTTGCTGAAACTCTTTGACATTATCCAAATGAAAGAATTATCTCAAAGACTCAAAGGAGTAACAAAGAAGACAGACTGGTCAGGGTTCAAAGAATTCATCTCCAAAAAGGAGATTCCACTACTTATAGAACTGTCCAATATATGAAGAACAACAATGATAGAAACAAAGCCGGAAAAAGGACTTGAGATTATCAAAAGAACAACGCAAGAAGAGGACCTGGACGCTCTAACTCCTCTCTTGCCAGATAATCTCAGAAGACATTGGGAAGTCGAGCACTGGGCACGAAGGTCTTTTTTCCTTTTTTCCCCTTTTTTCTTCTTCTTTCATCTCTCTTCTTCTCTCCAGTTTTTTTTTTCTCACACTCACCAATCCCCCGCTTATCCCAACGCCATCCCCATGCTCTCCCCTCCCCGCTCCCTACTCCCACACCCCCATACACTCCTTTTTTTCCCCTTTTTATCTTTTTCTCTTATCAAGTGTAATATATAAAAAACCAATAAAAATTATTTTTAAAAAATAGATATTATTTTAATGTCACAATCTATACAAAATATATAAAAAATGTTTTTGTTCTGCATATTAATGTAGCAAGAAATATGTGAAAAATCCAAAGCACAATTTGTTGCACCCTAGCCCCGAGGCACCTGTTCACCCAGCACCAAACCAGAGGGCAATAGTCCAATAATAAAGTGTTTATTGAAGAAAGAGTATAAAAGGGGAGGATAGGGTTATATCCAAAAGTAGCAATTAGAATATAACTTGCAATATACAAAATAAGCCAGTGTTCAATAAAAGTCTTTCAAGAATGCCAAGGAAAGTTTGCAGAAGCTAGAAATCCAAAACATAGAAATAATCTAAGGTAATTCCAAGAACCTGAACACAGGAATCTCTTCCAGTCAAAACTCTTTGAGGATACATAGGCAAAGGCAGGAACATAAAGAAAGAATCTTGACATTTTAAGAACCATGGACTTGGGAACTTGGTAACATAAACAGTAGACTGTTTCTCTTTTAGTAATGCTGTCTCCTCTGAAGTGCTTGGAACCAAAACCTCAAATTTAAGCCCATCTAGGTTCCCATGAAATCATGTCAAAAAGCACCTTGATTTCCAGGCCTTATCTTGGAGGCACTGAGAAGACCTAGCCTGTCTACTTTTCATGTCCTGTGTTCTGAGATCTAATGTACACTCCCTTGTGGCCTTTTCGCCTTCCCCATCTTCCCAAGATCCTTTCTCCGGGGAAACGACAGTTTCACTTTCCCTGGTTTCTAAGAAAAGATTTAAAGATTTAAAGAATCTACAGTGTTGGGCGGGTCAGGCTGACCTGTCTGGAAATCTGTTGTGTGTAAAAAAAAAAAACTCCAAAAAACTACTGTGTGAAGCTCCTGTGTAAGTTTGGTCTGCGAGGAAGCTGTGTGAGAGTGAAGCTAGAAGCCGTTTATCTGCATAAGAAAGAATCCCAGCATGGAAGCAAAGAAGGAATTATAAAGAACTTTGTGTTATAGAAACTTTGTTCTTGTAAATAGTGTAACCATATTATTTTGCTATAAAGAAAAGCCTCCTATAGAAGAGATAACATTAGTCTGTGTGTTTTTGTTCTTTTTATCACTTTGAGCTACTGGTGCTGGGTCACGCTGCTATTAATAAGTTACTCTGCTGTACATTTATGAGGAGGGTCTTTGTTTTCATTAACAAAAATGGTATTCGACAAACAAATACTGTATTTACTCAAGTCTAGTGTGCCATCAATTATAATGCAAACCTTAATTTAGAGGTGTGGATTAGCAAAAAATGGATTTGCCATCCAATGTAATGTGCTCCTTCCCAGCTGGGTGCAAGCAGAAGCCACGCCCTTCTGCTTACAGCCTGGGCTTGGGATGTGTGGCTGTGTGCATTTCTCCTTTACCTCTCAGCTGGGGCTGACAACCTATGGATTTCTCACTTTCATTCTGGAAACCTATGGATTTCTGTTTCATTTGTGCTTGGTTTCCCACAGTATCTGATGTATATTACATACATTATAATACTGGTATCTGCTGGAGTTTGATTGTAGGATATGCTGTGGATAGCAGCATCTGTGGATGTCCAAGTCCCATTAGGGCTTAATGGTGTAACATTAGAAAATGTTGATCATTTCTGCTACCTTGGCAGCCACATCCCCATAAAAGTCAACATTGACACCACCTGAGCCATTGTCCTCCTAACCCTGCTATATGCCTGTGAAACGTGGACTGTCTACAGATGTCATATGCAACTCCTGTAACGATTCCATCATCGTTGCCTCTGAAAAATCCTGCAAATCTCTTGGGAAGACAGACAGACAAATGTCGCATTCTGGAAGAAGCAAAGACCACCACCAACAAAGTGATGCTCCTATGCCATCAATTCCGCTGGACTGGCTACGTTGTCTGAATGCCCAATCACAGTCTCCTGAAGCCGTTACTCTACTCCCAACTGAAGAATGGAAAATGGAATGTTGGTGGACAGAAAAAGAGATTTAAAGATGGACTTAAAGCCAACCTTAAAAACTGTAGCATAGACACCAAGAACTGAGAAGCCCTGGCCCCTGAGTACTCTAACTGGCTGTCAGCTGTGACCAGCAGTGCTGCAGAATCCGAAGAGGCACAAATGGAGTGCGAAAGGGAGAAATGTGCCAAGAGGAAGGCACGTCAAGCCAACCCTGACCAGGACCGCCTTCCACCTGCAAACCGATGTCCTCACTGCAGGAGAACATGTGGCTCCAGAATAGGGCTCCATAGCCACCTATGAACCCATCGTCAAGACACCAGACTTGGAGGACCATCATCCTCAGGCTATGAGGAATTGCCTAAGTAAAACAGAATGAAGGCTGTTTGACTCCCCTTTGAGTGCCATGGCTCAATGAATTCCTTAGCGCTTCTGGGAGTTGGAGGCCCAAACAGCTGAAGGCCGCACTTTGAGGATGCCTGTTATAGACTCATGATAGCTTGGTGAGGCACCAGCACCATTTCGCAAAGTGAACAACGTATTGTCGAAGGCTTTCATGGGTGGAATCACTGGGTTGTTGTAGGTTTTTGGGGCTATATGGCCATGTTCTAGAAGCATTCTCTCCTGACGTTTCGCCTGCATGTATGAGGTTGTGAGGATCGGCTGCCACGGGGAGGCTCGCGCTCTCTCCCTCCCTCCCCTGGAAAGCTCGGTGCGCTTGGCAGCCTCCCTGCGCAGGAGGAGGAGGAGTAGTTTCACTTTGCAAAGCGAAAGCAGCCCTGCCACTGGGCGAGAAAAACAACCCCCTCTGTGTCGCAGGCCTCTGGGCGCCGCCGCCTCCTTCCTTCCCCCTCCGGAGAGGCCACCTTTAGGGTCGCGGTCGCGTTTGGCAGCCTCTGGAGCTGTTCCCGGTAATGAAGCCCCTGCCTCGCCGAGCAGCTTTGCCCAGGAGGGCGCCCCCGGTTTCCCTTTCCTTGTTTGCGCCCTCCCTCCCTCCCTCCCTCCCTCCGCAGGAAGGCGACGGGCATCAAGAGGGGGGTCTCTCCTGCTTTTATTAAGAGGCTCGGCAGAAACAGTGGGGGGGGGGGGGGTTCTCCGGAGTCACCCGAGAGGAAGAGGAGGAGGGGGAGCAACAAGGGTGTCTCGCCAAAGGAAGGATGTTTGTTGGGGACTGCATGCTGGGACAGGTTGAATATCTGCATGAGACTTTCGAGAAGTGGTTCTCAACCTGTGGGTCCCCAGATGTTTTGGCCTCCAACTCCCAGAAATCGTAACAGCTGGTAAACTGGCTGGGATTTCTGGCAGTTGAAGGCCAAAACATCTGGGGACCCACAGGTTGAGAACCACTGCTTTAGAGACAGGCTGGATCTACACCAGGCATAGGCAAACTTCGGCCTTCCCGGTGTTTTGGATTTAAGTTCCCACAAATCCACCGACTGTTAGGAATAGTGGGAATTGGAGTCCAAAATACCTGGAGGGCCAAAGTTTGCCCATGCCTGGGTGATAGTATGATAGCTGGATTCAGAAGCTCCGAGCCTTATGGAGATGCCACAAAGGTGGCTTTGAATAAGGGAAAAGAGGGGGAAGAGCGAAGTGAGAGCGAAGGAAGGATAGAAAGGAGGGGACACTTAGGGTTTGGGTTAGGGCAAGGTTTTGGGTAAGGGTTACGGGTTGCAGTTAGGATATGGTTTAGGGTTTGGGTAAGGGTTAGGGTTTGGGGTAATAGTATCATAGCTGGGTCCAGAAGCTCCGAGAGTTAAGGAGATGCCACATCGCTCCTTCGAGAGCACTGTTTGTGCAAGAGAGACTTAGCTAATGTAAGCCAGGCCAGAGACAGATAATATTAGAAGGAATGTAAGAGTTATTTAATGGTGAAACCCTCACTCTTACCCTGACAGTAACCCTAAACCTTGCCCTTACCCTAAGCGTCCCCTCCTTTCTATCCTTCCTTCGCTCTCCTGGCTCTCACTCTGCCCTCTCTCTTCCCTTATTCACAGCATCTCCATAACGCTCGGAGCCTCCGGATCCAACTATCACCGGGTTTGGGCTAGTGTAAGGGTTAGGGTTAGGTTAAGGGTTTGACTAAGGGGTTAGGGTTAGGCTTATGGTACGGTTCAGGGTTAGGGTAAGGGTTTCACCTTTAACGAACTCTTACATTCCTTCTATATTATCTGTTTCTGGCCTGGCTTACATTAGCTAAGTCTCTCTTGCGCAAACAGCGCTCCCGAAGGAGCGATATGGCATCTCCGTAATGCTCAGAGCTTCTGGACCCAGCTATCATACTATTACCTATGCCTGATCTACACTGACCATGTAATTCAGTCCAAACTGTATTGTATGGGTCTACAACAGACATGGACAAACCTGGGCCCTCCAGGTGTTTTGAACCTCAACTCCAACAATTCCCAACAGCCACAAATGCTATGTTCAGCAAAGGACAAGAGGATCCTCTCACTTCTGCAGGAGTCTACTGTATACCATGCAGCTGTGGACAAGTCTACATAGGGACCACCAAACGCAGCATTGCCCAAACACAAATCAAGTAACACGAAAGGCACTGCAGACTAACTCAACCAGAGAAGTCAGAGAAGTCAGCCATAGCAGAGCACCCGATGAACCAACCTGGACACAAGATAATATTTGAGAACACAGAAATGCTGGACCACACTAACAACTACCAAGTCAGGTTACACAGAGAAGCCATTGAAATCCATAAGCATGTGGACAATTTCAACAGAAAGGAAGAAACCATGAAAATGAACGCAATATGGCTACTCGTATTTTTTTAAAAAACCTCTAAAATTATAACTGTAAATAATAAACAACACTCAATCACAGGGGAACTATAGACAAGAAACAGGGACGGCTAACCTCTCAACAAAGGATTCCCCCAGTAACAAGCCCCACCTAAAAACTGGCAGGCCATCAAATGCTAATCTAGGTGGCCAATTGAAAAACACATGAGTTCTTTCTCCCACCCTTGACTTTCTACAGATATATAAACCCATTTTTTCTAGTTTCCATCAGACCCCACAACTTCTGAGGACGCCTGCCATAGATGCAGGTGAAATATCAGGAAAGAATGCTTCTAGAACATGGCCATACAGCCCAAAAAACCTACAACAACTCAGTCAGTAGGCTGTTAGGAATCGTGGGAGTTTCAGTCCAAAACACCAGGAGGACCAAAGTTTGTCTATGCCTGGTCTACTTTGACCATATAACACAGTTCAAGATGCATTATATGGCAGTGTAGATCCAGCCTGAGAGAACAAAGTTAGTAGCTTCAGCTGTAGTACTTTGAGGCTTCATTACACTGTAGAATTAATGCAGCTTGACACCACTAATTGCCTTGGCCGCTCAGTGCTATGGAGTCATAGTTTGGAGAGGCACTGAAATTCTCTCTTTAGGCAGGGAAGGCCTAAAGACATGTACAACTACAACTCATAATACTATAGCTTTGAGCTGTAGCACAAAATCACCATCATCTTTATTTATATCCCACTACCATCTCCCATAAGGACTTGGGGCGGCTTACAAAATAGCACACAAAATCCACTTTAAATCCACTTTCTGCCTCCTTCAGAATTCTGGAGTTTGTAGTTTAGTGAGGCTGTTAAAGACTCCTCCATAAACTACAACCCCCAGAATTCTGCAGGAGATATAAACCAGATTTAAAGTGGATTTTTTCTCTAGTATGATGAGGCTGAATACATCAACATATAAAATCAATAACACATTTACATATAATCAGGCATATAAAATTAACAAAAGCAACCTCTGGTACCAGACCTCATTCACTTTACAGTGTAGATGCACCCAAAGTCTACAAAAGATGCATCTACACCACTTTTGATTGCTATGGCTCTGTACTTTGGGATCTTGGGATGTGTAGCTTTACAAGACCTTTAGCCTTCCCTGACAAGAATGCTGGTGCCTCCCCAAACTAGAACTGCCAGGGTCTCATAGCATGTCAGAAAAGAACTCCTAGACTAAGTTCTACTCCATAGATTGAAATTCTGGGCATTGTAATTGATTGTGGCACCAGAGTTCTCTGGCAAAGAAGGCTAAATATCTCAGGACTACAAATCTCAGAACTGTATAGCATTGAGTTGTGGCAGTTAACATGCTGTCAAACTGCATTAATTCTGCAGTTTGGCTACATCCTCTTGTCAATGAAAGCTTTTGCTACCGGCAGCATTCTCTCAGGTGTACAAGTACACCATAGAATAAATTAAGTTTGATCCCACTTTAACTGTAATCATGTAGTACTTTAGAATACTAGGAGTTGTCACTTTATTTGAGCCTTGCCAAATAATTCCTCACCAAACAACAGCTCCCATAATTCTATAGCAATGAACCATTGCAGTTAAACTCAGTTACTTCTACAGTGTAGATCAGTGGTTCTCAACCTGTGGGTGCTTTGGCCCAGTCAGTTTACCAACTGTTCGCATTTCTGGGAGGTGAAGGCCAAAACATCTGGGGAGCCACAGGTTGAGAACCACTAGTGTAGATGCATCCTCCGTCTCTCAGGTGCCACAAGATCTCTTTGCACTTTGTTGGTGATGTCAGAGAAGAGTTCCTTTTGGCCTGGAACCCTTGGGTGGGTTGGAAAAAGTGCTGCTAATGGATCAGAGCAGGTTGCAGGGCATGATCTGGTCATTGGTTCTCATGTAGAGCACCAGTTATTGCAATTCTGCATTGTTGGCGCTGCCAACTGTCTCACGGGCTAATGAGATTCTGTGTAGAGAAGAGATCCTGACCCCCAGAAACTCTCAGTAGCAGCATATGAGTTTTGGAAAATATGTCAAATTTTATAAGAGGAAGAGGTCTCTGAACATTTACAAAATATCTTTCCCTCCCCATTTAGTCAATCCCAGGAGCATTATGGAGGGAACAGCTTCTGGGTGGGATTGTGTCACTAGCGAGACAGGAGCCCAATATATCCCTCTTTTTTAGAAAATAGGTAGCTGAGGTGGGAACACAAAACAAGTTAGCTAAAGTTTCTGCTTCTCCTCCTTCTGTTGCTCCTTACTTAGACCAGCTGGTTAATGCTCTCTGAGCATCACAGGGAGCCATGGGTAGGAAGCGACTCATCACAGACTCATTCCAAGTGGTGAAGAAAAGGAAAAGAGGGAGGAAAGAAGGAAAGGAATGCCAAACCCCAACCCACGGTGAGCATTTCTACAAGAGACATCTTCCTATATTTTCTGCTAGTAATATGTGATCTGTGGGGGAAAATTTAACATTTCAGGTACTGAATTGTAGGCATACAAGAGCAGCAGCTTTGAGAAGTGCAAGACTTCAATTCTTTTAAGCACATTCCAACTTTTCCTGAATACCAGTGGCTGTAGGCTATATTTCAGAGGAATATTCTTTGCCTTAAAAACTCTTATGAAAATCATAGTGTCACTGTAAATCAACAAGTGACTTGAAGGCACATAAGCACAAGGCTTTTGCTGTTTTAAAAATAATAATCATATAATAGGGGACCAAAACCTTTGTTTTCCAGGACCACTGCTTTTGCATGTATATACATCAAGGAGATAAACTATCTTGGTGACATTACAACATTTCAACATTAACATCTTTGGAATGTGAGCCAGAGTTTAAGGTGGCTATGAATAACACTATTCCCCATTGTATGCAGCAGTATATATATTATATCTAACAGGATTATTGTGGGGGGGGGGGACTAGAGGAGGCATGCTCTAGGCTTCATAATTGGCAATGATGGTGTCAATCCATTTGGTCTTCTGGCCCAGGTTTTAGCAGTGGCAAGGAGTGTTCTGCACACCTCAAACTGGCGCACCAGTTGTGTCTGCTCCTTGAAAGATCAGATCTTCCTGTGGCACGTGACTCGATTGCATCATATTTGGATTACTGTGAGGTACTTATATTGCACTGCCTTTGGAAACTGAAATCTTCAAAACACTGAGGCCACGTTGCTGACTAGGGCAAGTCAACTTCTTGGCAGGGGGTTGGACTGGATGGCCTGCGAGGTCTCTTCCAATTCTATGATTTAATTATTCTAAGTTATAGGGAGCATCTAACCCTCTTGTGAAAAGAATTCCATTGGCTTTCCATTTGTTTCTGGGTAGAACTCAATGGGCTGGTTAGCCCCTTTAAAACCCTACCCAGCTTGAACTAAGACCATCTGAAAGAACATACAAGTCCGTCTGAGCTTTTAAGTTATGTGAGGAAAGGCTTCTTTTCAGTCCCGTCTCCACCACAAGGCTTGTCTGGTGAGGACACAAAAAACAGCATTCTTGGTAGCTGCTCTCAAGTTGTGAAACTCCCACCTATGGGAGGTCTGGTTGCTGGCAGGTAAAAATATTTTCATTTAGAGGCATTTGGTTTTAATGTGCTGCAGCAGATTGAGCTTTCAATGGGAGGGTGTTTTTAATTTTTATGTTTTAAATATATTTTAAATTGTGTTTTTAAACAACTCAGGTTTGATTGTGTTTTAACTTTTGTTTGAATAATTTTTTGTAGCTGTACAGTACTCTGTTTTAAATTGTTGTAATCTGCCATTTAGAGGATATTATTTTCTATTGAAAAAAGCAGGAAAAAATCTGTTCCTTCAAAACTTTTTGAGAATTTTACATCTCTGGGCATTTGTTAAATTGTGCTGGCTGGGAGATTCTGGGAACTGTAGTTGTGGTCATTTCATACAAGAAAAACACATGATGTTAATCCCTGTATTTCTATAAACAGACACAGCCCAGGCAGAATCTTCCTTGCAAGATGCTGCACAGCCAGACCAAGTGGAGTTACTGAAGCATTTTGACCTCAGCTGGGAATATGGTCCTTGCACAGGTAGGAATCAATGCCTGATTTCCACTCAGCCTAAGAGCATATTCTTGAAATGAATGCAGAGTTTCACTATGCCTTTCTCTTCCCCTTTTCTGTGCTGAATTTTAGATTATAAACTCTTTTGGGCAAAAGTTTTCAACTCAATGAAGTGCTGCTTACAAAGATAATGCCCTACAAATCATAGACAAAGGGGTACGCCTCATTTGTTGTTGTCATGTGCCCTCCAGTGGCAACTTTATCAGTTTTTTTCTAAGGCTCACAGAGTGTTACTTGCCCAAAACCACCCAATGGATTTTCATGGCTAAGGAGGGATTCAAGTCCTGTTCTCCAGTCGTAGTTCAACATTTAAATGACTTCACCAGAGTGGCTCTCTAAAATTCTCAGCTGCAGTAGCTTCTCAATGAAGTGGTTACAAAATGCAGCTCTTGACATGCCTCCACCTTTAATCCTGCCCTTTGCTTTGTTAACAGGAATCACCCGTTGGCAGCGCTGGGAGAGAGCAGAGTTGTTGGGTCTCCATCCCCCTGCCACCGTGAAGGAACTACTGCTGAAGTACAGTAAGGATCCCCTTGTCATACACAGGTTGGTATAGAAATTTGTCTGCACCCCATTCCCTAGGTAAAAGAACTTTATTTTAGGAGCAGTTTTTGCATTGAGCAGTTGCAAGACCCAGCTGCCATTCCCAATCCAACAGGGCAAATATCTCCAGCCATTTACTCTTTTTCTTTTTGCCACTGTGGTCACTTTTGGATATGGTATGGCCTAGACAGAAACCAGGAACAAACGTTTGACCTCTGGCTTGCCAAAGTTGTCCAGCAATAAAGCAGAAGCTTCTGTTTTGGAGGAGAAGGCTGTTGAAATTAGATTGGCAACAGCATTGTACTAGAGCAGTTTCACACTATACGATAGCAGTACAATTCAGCTCGTATCTGCATGTCCTCCTTAGGGCTATAAAGTTTGTGCATCGCCTGCACTAAGTACTCCCAGTGATCGGCATCCAAGTTTTAGGGAGCAGTATTTCAGAATGGTGAAAAGACTTAAAATGACATGTAGAGAAATGCAAGAATAATTTTCACACATTATTTCTATATGTTTACTTCTTGCCTCATCTCCTCCTCTCTAGCCAAGACTTACTGGTCTTGACAACCGAGAACCGTGGGACGGTCTCTGCCTCCAGATGGATCACTTGCTTAAGTTGACCATAAAATTTTGTCTGATCTGAGGCTGCCATTGTGGCGCTGGAGGAAGCCTAGCCCATTCCAGCTGTTTGACATGAGGCAGGGAAGAAGGCATGTTAAGATGCCAAGGCTGGATTCCCAAGAGAGTAATGGTACTCTGCATTCTTTCCTTGCAGCGTGTGGTATGAATACTCCCTCTGAGAAGAGCATGTGGTGGTTTCCTGGGTCACAAAGGAGCTTCTGCCAATTTGGCATAATCGCTTTATGGATAATTCCTTCATTCCTATAATGGACGTTGTTTTGTGGTGGGAGGCCAGGGCCGTGGAAGAACACCAAGGATTCCTGCTGGTCTTGTCATGGCTCTGTCTTCACCCTGCATGTCTACAATCAGACCAGGCTTATACCAAAAATGGCTTTGCCACTTTGAAGAATAAGAGTTCGTTGCATTGATAATGTAGCCTACGCCAAGTTAAAATACTGTTTGCAACTGATTAGTCTCAGTTTGCTGTGACAGACAAATCAACCTCAGAGCCAGGGTTAAATAGTCTTTAAAGTTTTCCTATTGTTTTATTGCATTTTAAAATCCAATTCATTTTTGTAAACATCCTTGGCTGTATAGTAAAACTCTTCCAAAATGTGTGAAAAGAAGAAATGATTGACTCCTTTATTTTTGCTTCATGCGTTACATGCTGGGTAATACTGTTCTCTTGCAAAATTGGGGGGGGGGGGGGGGGCTAACAAGAGACTTGCTTAAATACCTGGATTTGGTGTAGACAGATATTAGACAAAATAACTGAGAGTTTCATTAAATAAAACATAATAGGGAGAAAAAGTGTAACCTTACCATTACAAAACAAACACACAAAAATCAAAAGTGTTCCTTTAATATATTTGAGAACAGAAAAAGAAAACATATTGTGTGCTTTCTTTTTTTAAATAAAACAAAAATTGCCTGAGGAAAGACAAAATACAGGTTGAGACATGTTTTGGATTTTTCAGATTCTGGGATACCTGTATTTCCATATATGTATGCAATGATATCTTGGAGATGGGACCCAAGTCTCAATACTAAATTCATTTACATTTCACATATAGCTTATACACATAGTCTCAAAGTAATTTTATACAATATTTTAAATAATTTTGTGCATTAAGCAGAGTATATATACAGTGAACCATCAGAAAGCAAAGGTATCACTATCTCAACCATCCATTTGAACAATTTTGGAATATTTTGGAATATTCTGGAATATTCTGGATTACCAGGTGCAGCAATCTTAACCTGAACTTATAGTTTAGGGGAGCTACATTACAGATAAAAAGCCATTTTTGGCTTGAAAGTCAAACACGAATAGTCATTACACTAGAGAATAAGGGAGTAAAGGGAATAGTGATTCTTAGCAATCTGATACAGGGACTCCGCCTGAAACAGAATACAGGTTACTCAAGATGAAAATTTCTTTTCAGCAGTAAACAGAGTACATCCTACTCTGGACTAACTCCTCCCATTCAGCAAGAGGCAGGATCTCTGCTTATCTTTCAGATTCTCAAACCAATGTAAAAAGAAATTTCTCCCAATTTAAGGAAGCAAACCCAGTGCAGGAAGAAAGATTCAGACATCAAATAAGAGTAAGCATCAAACAATATACTTTGTCTTACCTACAGCCAGATTCAATTGGGAAGTTAGCCTCTACCCACTGCTACAAAGGAAATACCACTGCAAGGAACACAAATCAAAATTTCCCACATGATAAGAAAGTATCCTACTCTGGGATGTAGCAAAGAGGACATGCTGGTGAGCTTCTTACAATTTACACTGATTTCTTTCTGCTCCATCTCCCTACTGAAGGAGGCTTCCATGAATGGAAGTATACTTATCCAAACAAAAAAGCTCCAGACCACACTGTTGCATGACAAACATTCATCAATGTGAAACTAAATGTAGCTTATACAGCTCCACTCCTAGGGGAATGGGCACACGCTGATAGAAGAATAGCAGCTGATAGAGTTTGTTAATAGAAGAAAATCAAAACTCTTAATCCAGAAACAGAAAACTTGGAATATATCCACAAACTCCAATCCATAAATACTGAGCTGAACAGAGACAATGGCTTCCTGGCACACTATACATACTGTAATACTAGTTAACAACTTAAGCTCATGAAGGCCCTCTTGGACAGTTTATCATATCTCCTTTTTGGGTTCCCAGCCAGCACACTATATTTCAATACTCCCTCCACTATCTTGGTATCAAAGAGTATCAGCACACAATAGCATTTAGCCTAGATCAAAGAATGGCAAGAAAGCACAAGGTGTGTTTTGCTGGTAACCTGTAACAGAGAGACAGGTACAAGAGCTGGATTGGACAATGCAAGAAAGCAGTTGGCATGGGCTGTATCCTATTCTAAGGGTACAATCCTATACCCATTTATTTAGGGAGTAGGCCCAAAAGGAATTAAACCAGCTCAATTGTGAACATAATGTATAGGACACGTTAGGAAACCATCCCTACCCATCAAGAGAGCGAATCAAAATCTGGCCCTACTATCCATATACTTTTCATTCTGATAATAACAGTCAAGGATCTGTGTGTTATTCACATCCTGTTCTTGTGTAGAAATCCATCAGATGCCTAGAAAATTTATTTATTTATGTTTATGATCTTGGAGCTGGAATGAAACCTAGGGAAGTGATTAAACTACTTACAAGAGTCTGGCAGATATGATTGCGTAGATGAAATCTGCCATCATGCTGTAGTGCAAAGCAAGTTCTTCCAAACCATAAACAAATTGTGGTGAATACTGTTGACAGAATAGTCATCAATTTTCAAAGCCACAGATGATAAAGAATAGAAAATCTCTGTAACAAGAGTGCCTACAAGAGCCACTTCACTGCCCTCTGGTGGGGAAACAAAAAAAGGGAAGACACATTTTTCTATTCGAAAATTGAGTAAAGCTATGAGAATGCACTTTTATTCTGACTTGGTGCTCTGTTTCCCTCACTCTACTATCTTGACTCCATACTTTGTTCTGCAATAGAGGAAGAGTCAAGATGTTGGCCAGCACCAAAGTGAATCCCAAGATATTGCCTTTAGCACTTGGGACCTCAACAGTGTCACACAGGATAGCATCCTTCTTTTCCAGATAAATGAATCCCTGAGTTAGAGGTAAGAGGTCCCTGTTGTTGGCTGTTTTGACAGCATATAGGGCAGTTTAGGACATGCATAGACAAGTGGACCCAATCTTCATCCTAGCTGTTGCCCTTGCGGTGTGGAGGGCAAGACACTGCTTGAAGGGCTTGTTCGGGTAGTTGGGCTGGCTGCGTCAATATAGATGTGATCTTGCTGAGGTTTAGGAGGGAACCAGATATAGCTGTGGGGAGAAGGGAAAAAAAACAAAAGAAAATGACCCATCCTGATCCATATTTTCTCTCCAACCCTGGCAATGGGATCCTTCAAGTGTCTGAAGAGAGTTATTTATATACAACTATGAAGTCATCTAGAGTTCAATTTTTCAAAACTACAACAGCCAGTATTCTAAAGTCATAGCTAAGGCAGGATCCCAAGAGTCCACGACTAGGAACTGATAAAAGTATCCAAATGCCAGGCAATTATTTCTACCATCCTAGCAAAATAGGAATCCTCTATTCAACATATCACAGGGACTATCGATTAGCATCCAAACAGTTTTTAAACTACCAGCAAATTATCTCTCTCAAATGCTTGGGAGCAGAGGAACACCAAGATGATAACAGTGCACCCAGGCAGATGCCACACAGGATAGTCTGGGAGCAGGGCACAAGGGAAAGGCTCTCTTTGACACCACTCTCTGAGTTTCACTCTCAGGTACTAAGTTTTTTTTTGTCGTGTCAGGAGTGACTTGAGAAACTGCAAGTCACTTCTGGAGTGAGAGAATTGGCCGTCTGCAAGGATGTTGCCCAGGGGACGCCCGGATGTTTTGATGTTTTATCATCCTTGTGGGAGGCTTCTCTCATGTCCCCGCATGAGGAGCTGGAGCTGATAGAGGGAGCTCATCCACTCTCTCCCCGGATTCAAACCTGCAACCTGTCAGTCTTCAGTCCTGCCGGCACAGGGGTTTAACCCACTGCGCCACCAGGGGCTCCAGGTACTAAAATGAAGGCCCCAGATCTTAATCCAACATAAGGCCAGATCATAATGAGAAGTGATTTGAATTAGGGATTGAATTCTCAAGCTACATAAGGGTCTATAAGCAAAGCCGAGCACTTTCAACTGGGTCTACAAACATAATGGTAGCCAATACAACTGGCCAGAACTAGTGTTATAAGGCCAGACCTTTGAGTCACAGTCATCTGACCATACATACCAGGACGCAAGATGGGCAGGGTGCAGTGCTGCTCCAACCAACTTAATACTGACTGGCGGAACTCCTTGATGCTGGTTGTGTTCACTGTTCTAGTATAGCTCTCAAACAGAGGCTTAATCACCACGCTGAACTGCAGGTCAAGAGGAGTTAAGGAGTCTACACAAACCCAAGTTTCATCACCTAATTTTATACTCTGAAGGGCATCTCTGCCATGTGAAATTTTATCCACCCTCCTCCTCCCAGCTCAATTTGCTCCCTTTGCTGCACTTGAGAGCATCCCACTCCCCCAGATGCTGGTGGATACAAGCCAGAAGCGCCAGTCCTGCAAGGTCCGCTGGTGCACATAGTCCTCATAGAGCTGGGAAGCCCGGTCTGACTGTGGCGGTAACACAGGAGCTCCATTAGGTGGCAGCTGGCGCTGGTACTCACTACAATCAAGAGAGAAGCCACAGCCCATTTACAAAAAACCCTGGTCCCTTCACTCTATTCTAGTAGCAATTTAAACACTTTAGCCTACATCAGAACTCACTCAATGGCAGTGCTCAGCTCCTCAATCTCACTGCGTAGACTTTCTACTGTCTCCTGAGCTTGTTGGCGCTCCTGCTGCAGTCTCCTGACGTAAGCCACGCTCTTTTGCAGTAACAATGCTTTGCTGAGCTGGTGAGAAAGTAAAGATGTAAAACGGCACAAACGCAGTAACAGCCAGAAAGATTCTAGCATGCCCACTGAAATCAGAACGACAGGGACAGTGGCAAACATAGCCCTTTTCCATTGGCTGGTTCGGGATGTGCAGTCCTTTTACTTTTACTTTCACAGAAATTAGGGCTCTGGATTTCTTCAAAAGTGGAGAAAAACACATCTCCAGAACCCTCAAATTGTATTTGACATACACAAAAAGGTACCAGTATTGTTGGGATGTCAGGAAGGTGTTGGGAGGTCTAGGGATGATGAAGGGAGTGCCACCACTGTAAGAGCAGTTACTACAGCCCCCTTCCCACTGGTTTTGTTATCCTTGCCCCTGCTCCAAGCTTTCTCTTTCTCTCCTCCCCCATGGTAACCCAATTAGATGCTAGCCCTCCCTTCTTTGCAATCTCCCATTCCACCTTTACTATGCCTTGCCCACTTGGACAATTGCACAAGGAAATGCATGCACATCCTCCCACCTAGCACTCCCTTTTCCCACAGCCAGTTTGATTTCCTCCAAGCAACCAAAGATTTGACTGCTACCTAAGCCTGACTACACCAAATACTGTATTCCAAGATGTACAATGTTATCAGAATCCCTGTTAAAATGGTGTAATAAGCCAGCAAAAAATAATCTGTGAATAATCAAATCCATGAAGGTTAACCTCTCAAATGTGGAGAAATTACAATATACCTTAGCATTGTTCTGATCAGATCCTGGCAACACCAGGCTAGCAAGAGTGTTGAAGCCAGAACTGATGATCATACGGCGAGCACAATCAGAAGAAGCAAAACTGGAACGGCAGCTTCCCTGCAAGAGACAATCCAATCAGATCACACAAACACCTACCTATTCGCCTGATCCTTAGCTATATTTTGTGAAATAAAATTTCTTCTCCCACCCTGGCTCCTGATAATTAGATGGAGAAGGGACAAACTGGACTTTCTATTACCTTGGCAGACTGGCGCTTATACATTTCTTGGGGACCGCAAAGAATTTTCTCCTCACATCTCTCCCGAGTCTTGGCACCTGAAAGATTCCCAAAAATAATGGAGTAGGTGATTTTTTAAAAGCTGGATATAATCTTGATGTAGAATGCAAACAAATGCAGGATGTGCACACAAGACACTGCTAAGAGAAGAAGTCAAGCAATTTCACAAATTTTCTAGTCTACTTACCTGTGTCAGGGAAGGCAGGAGGAGGCAAAGGATACTTTTCTGTTGCGGAGACTGCACTGAGTGACACATTGGTAGAGAGCTTCTGGGTGTCACCATCCTATGGAGAAGGTGAAGCAAGGTTAGGAGAGAAAAGTAAAAATAGGAAGGGGAAGAAAAAGGAGAAAAAAGAGAAGGAGAAAGAACAAGATAGAAAAAGAGCGAGTGAGAGAAAGCGCACACCTGTCAATCCAAGAAGGTGAATATAAGGCCATTTCTGGAGGACTCCAAGCAGAGAAGGTGTATGGCAGAAGGAAGGTGGGAGAACTAGAGCTGCTCAGTCCTACCCTTTCCAGAAGATGGCAGAGGAGAGCTCCCTTACCTGTGAAGAGTTCGTGACTGAGGTGAGGGGCAGTGGGGCAGGACCTAAAGATGAGAGAGGGAAAGAGTTCTTTCTTGTTCTTCTAGAGTCTACATCCTTTTTGCTCATTGCTTGGTCAAGAAACAGCATGACCAATGCCCTCTAGCTCAATTTAATTTTTCACTTACAGATGGAAATAGTGTAATAGGCTGCATGTGCTTTAACTGAGCCATGCAGTTCTGTGAAATCCAACTAATCATAACTGAAAACATAAGCCAAGGATTGGTATTTTAATAATGGATGCCTTACCCAATACAGTGAATGACTGTTACCTCAACCAATGATTCCAAAAACGTACCTCAAAGGTTTGGGTTCCCTAAAATCATTGAGGAATTTCCTGCAAGTTCTCCCTGGTGTCCACTTTGATTTGGTAGAAATGGAGAACATAACTTATGATTTCTCTATCTTGAATAGAGAAAGGGCAAGATGGAGAACAAAGTTTTCTGGGTGCAGCTTGTGCTCTTGTAATGTTTATTTACTAAAATTTACAGGAATTGACATCTCCCCTGTTCTGCACAGTATTGGGTGAATCAGTCAACTGGGTGATTGAAAGATATATATATATATATATATATATATATATATATATATATATATAAATAATTAAAAAGCCAGTTAAAGCTGTATTATTAAAATGTATCATATTCTTTAGAGATTTGTTCACTTTATCTAATGATTTCTGTGTGGAACTATGCAACTTTTAGGAAAACTTTAAAATTCACATATTTAATTGGTTCTATTTACCTCATGAAGCAAGGCTATTTGCTTTAATTAGTATCTGAGAACCACGAAGGAGACTGAAGCAGTATCTTTAGCAAAAGCAGTACACGATTTTCCTTTCCTTTTCAAAATAGTATCTTTCTGCTCACTCTAATACGATTTTTAATTGTGGGTGGAGCAGCTGGGGAGATATACAATAACATTGTACCCCTACATGTAACCACAGCTACCGCCATACATGCATATTGGTATTAGCTACATGTCTTTCTTAAATCTAAAAAGTATTTTAATCTGACAAGTGTAACAAACTGAACTGTTATGCTATCCCTTGCACAATTTGTCCATGAATTCCTGTCATCTCAATCCTTCCACAATCATCATAGAACTGAATTCTGAATCACTCATTGCAATGCAGAAGTTGTTACCTAATGCACATGGGACTGAACCTCAATCGCTATAGTTAACAAAATAGTAAAAAACAAATTTCCCTGGTCATACATCAATCTTTTCTATACAGAAGATAGTTTTGTAACAACTGAGCAATAAGTATAACTTAAATGTAAACTTGCAATCATGTTCATAAAAAACCAAAAGCTAACAATCTACACAGCTGCCTAACTGAGGAGCATTAAAACTTGGCTCTAGTGAGACTAGCAAGTAAACCTTTCTAAGGCTCTCCAAGGCTACCAGATATGAAGATAATTAAAAAGGGGGCTGCCTGAATCCAAAGGATGACTCTGAAGTACAAATGCAAGGATTCCAGGAAGCTTTTCAAGGTCTCTATTAGGGGTGGGAAAAACACAGCCAAGAGGCAGCATGCAATCCCTATCATCTTTTTTGCATCTCTCCAAGCCCTCACAAATGTGCTGCCTCTCATAGGAGCTGGTGAGAATCTGGGATAATTATATTATTAGGGGGGGGGGGGAGGCAAAAAATCCCCCCTGCTTGCTGTTCTTGCTGTTAAGAGGACTTTTGTCTTTTCTCTTGGTACAAGAATCAACTTCTTGCAACCAGCTGCTTGCAGTTCAAAGGATCTCACATGTCATGCCTTCTTCATGTAGCAAGCTGATTCTTGATGCTGAGAGAAAACCAAACCTCTTCAAAAGCTTGAGAGGTGGAAACATGATTCCTGTTGCATCTGTAATTTCTGCACCTTTTCGCAATAAGGAAGAACTCTCCGTATTTTTGCTTGGGAGAGGATTTTGTTGTGTGACAGGCTCCTTCATAGACTCTCCCTATTGAACCTTTAATTATGAAAAACCCTCCAAGTTATCCTTTTAATAGTTTTTTTTTACAAAACAAAAAAATTATAGGGGTTTGAACGTAGCTTTTGAAGGTGGGCCAAGGTGATCCTCCAAACCCTGTTAATTGTCTGTTTCTGTTTCAATACCACTCAACCTTTCCTTATAGAAAGCCCATCCTGGCAGGCACATACCAGTTGTAAGGAGGCGGGTGAAGGTGGTACAAGGAGGCGATGGTTGTTGACTAGAGGAGGGAGCTGGAGCAATCCGTTGCAGCTGTCTGCACCTTCCTCCCATGGCTGTGGGAGAAGATGTGGGTACAGCAAAAGTACTTTCCGATGGGCCTGAGGTTGGTAAGGAGTTATTTTCTGATCCAGTCTGTGTGATAACAGAGAAGACCAAGGCAATCTGAGGCTGTACGTGCAAGACAGAAGGAGCTGGTGGAGGACTGGTCCTCTGTGGAGAAGGATGGAAGGATGGGAGGAAAGTCCGTTGTCCATTGTGAGGTGCAGGTGGCTTCACATCCGGCGAAAGGGACAAGGGCATCAGAGAGTATCCAGGAGATGGGAGTTTGGAAGCACCAGAGACAATAGTAGGCAGATCTGGGTCAGAGTGGCCCAAGGCAGTAGTGTCTGTCACCAGTGCAGGAGCCTTAGGTAGGAAAAGGAGTGAGTTAAGCACCATTCCTCAATTCAGACTTGAATTCCCCAGGAAATACCTGCCATGGAAATCCTACTGCAGCCATCCACAAATGTCAGAACTTCTACCCACCCACTCTTTTGCACAAGAAAAAGCTATTCACAGATGACTTATTTGCAACAAGCATCAGTGGGAGATTTCCCAGAAAAGGAAACAACACACTGGATAAATGTTTACCTCTTACCTGGACTGCAGGCTGAGAATGGCAAGAATTGATGAATTCTGTGAAGAGAATGAAACAACTGTAAAGAGTACAAGGCTAGAAAGGAACAAAAGCAAGGAAGAAGACAGCATAGCCCAAAGCAGTGGTGCACAACCTGTGGGTCCCAGATATTTTGGCCTTCAACTCCCAGAAATCATAAAAGCTAGTAAACTGGCTGGAATTTCTGGGAATTGTAGGCCAAAACACCTGGGGACCCACAGGTTGAGAACCACTGGTCTAAACCATGGGAGATATCACTAAGCAGAAATCAGCTGTTAGAAACCAATGAGAGACTATGCTAGAACTGTGGGAGTGGATAAGATTTGCATTTCAGGAGAATCCAGCAGCCATATGGCAGAAACATTCAAATACAGGACAGGGGTATCTGCAGGTTGGGACTGCTGATTTCAGAGCCATGGGATGGAGTGGCAAGAATGAAACTGAACCATGAGAGGAGCTATAATGCTTCAACCACACATTCAGACACTACAAATGTGGCAGAATACCTTGCAGACTTAACTTGCCCAGTTTGTTTTTCCTGTGAAATTTACTCAGAGAGCAGCTGTATAGAACTTTGCCTGGCTGAATGAGAAAATGGAAGTAGTAGGATATACTATGTCAAGCACAGAATGCATTTATGTGGCCTCAGTACAGATATTCAGATATTTTATGCAGACTCACAAAAAGCTAAAGCAGCCAACAGATCTGGTGCTAGAACACACATCACATTAACCTGTGATGAAATATGACCACTACTACTATGTTTATTATAAAGAAATAAAATGGGAAAATGATCATGCTGTGTATGTAGCAGACAACAGTGGTTGCATTACAGCCGCAGTTCCAATATGTGGAGGAAAAAATCCAAATATTCCTATAACTCTTATTTGCAGTGCCTGTTGGGACAGACAAGAGGAATTCAAAGGGGCCAGAAGGAACAGAAGTCACTGGAAGCAAGACTGAACCAACGGAAACCATGATAAATAGAAAAAGAATGAGCTATACTGACTGCAAAAAGCACAGAGAAAATAGATAAAATTGGTGCTGTGAGTGTTCCGGGCTGTCTGGCCATGTTCCAGAAGCATTCCGTTCTGATGTTTTGCCCACATCTATGGTAGGCATCTTTAGAGGTCATGAGGTCTGTTGGAAACTAGGCAAGTGTGGTTTATATATCAGTGGAATGTCCAGGGTGTGAGAAAGAACTCTTGTCTGTTGGAGGCATGTGGATGTTGCAATTAGCCAGCTTGATTAGCACTGAATGGCCTTGTGGCTTCAATGCCTGTCTGCTTCCTGCCTGAGGGAATCCTTTGTTGGGAGGTGTTAGCTCCCCATAGAGAAAATATTTTGCAGGGGGAGAGGAGAAGAACATTGATGAGAAGGAGGAACTAATCCATACAAAACAGGTATTACGCTGGATCATAGTACGATTTCAACTTAAGAGCCGTGTGGACCAACAGATGCTCTAAGAGCAAAAAGAATATGACCTGAACTGAGAAACACCACTGAATATATCCTAAGCATGAATAATTTATTAAAGATTTTGTCAAAATGATATATGCTTAAACTTTTAATTAACATTTCCCAGATATAACAACAAGCATCTTTTAACGAAAGCAGATGCTCTAAGTGCAATTTTCCTGCTTCCTGGCAGGGGGTTGGACTGGATGGCCCACGAGGTCTCTTCCAACTCTATGATACTATACACAACAAAAGGTGAAATCTTTCTGTTCAAGTGCCAGCCACCTTTCATTCTATTTCTTTCTATTTCTTTCTCCACAGGTTTCTATCATGCTCCCCAAAAATGTCAGTTAGTGTTTTGTGACCACTGAGGATGCTCAGTTCTAGCTGACTTATTTGAGGCTCTCCCGGCTTTAATCTTATGATTTCTTCCAAGTTTGCTCTGATCTCCATCTTATCAAGGGATGGTATTGTTTGAGTCACTTAAGGAGCACATTCAGATAATAAGTTTGTTCTTAGTAAACAAAAAGTCAACAAATTTAGCAAGTGTTTACAAATACATAGTTTTAGAGTTTTACCAAAAAAACATCTTTCCCAAACAATATTCTGTTGTGTCCTTGTGTGAACTAGAATTCTGAACTCACAACACACTAAAAAGGGCAATGGCAGGTCTCATCAGCTCTGCCCCTCATCCAGTCTAGGTGAGACCTAATACTATTTACTCAGAGGTTACAGGTCAGCCTCTCAGAATTTACTGATTAATGTGTGGGTTTGAAAAATAACCCAGCTTTTACTGATATTTGATTTGGGTTATTTATTTAATTAAAATATTTCTAGCCTGTCCTATATTAGGGTAGCAACAAACAACAAATACAAGAACAGCAATAACAAAAATACATCAATATGAAAAGCATTAAGTCCACAATTCTGCATGCAGCTAGTGATATTGAGTCAAACTGTGTTACAGTTAGCATGACTCAAAAGTTTGGATAAATAAATATGACTTAACTTTATGCTGAAATGAGACTAGTTTTATATATGTTTATTGTGTTTTAGCTTTTGTCTCGTGTATTTAATATGTGCATGTTTTAATATAGTGATGTTTTAATATGTTCTTTTAGAGATATATTTGACTATATTGTGTCTCACCTTGAGACAATAATAAATTATTCATCATCACCATGCAAGCCTCTCAGGAGATTGCATTCCACAATCAGAGTGCCACAGCTAAGAAAGCCCTCTCTCAAGTCATAAAAACTGCTTCAGGGGGGAATACAAATTCTGTCCATAATATGCCATACCCGACTACTGAGTTCTGCTTAGCCATATGAGGTGATTACTTTATGCTCTTACCATGAATAGGGTCCAAGGTGTCCATGAACTCCTCTCCAAAGATGGGGTGCAGTTGGGTCAGGGTGGGTTGGATCATGTCTGCATTACCCTGATGAGCTGAGGGCAAAAAGTGATAAAGATTAGCATCCATTGGTTATTCTGAAAGATTATCCACCACCATACCACTCAATAGCAAACTAAGACGAGTTTATTTGGGAAGCCCTCGACCACCGTGGCATCCAGACAAGACAGAGGTCCTCCTTGTCAGCTGAAAGGCTGACTGGAGTACAGGATGACAACAGCAATGGCCAGGCTGTTAATGTACTTATTTATTTCATGGGACCTAATTATAGGGAGCACACCATCCCCTACTAAAAGAGCTCCACTGGCTACCTATATGTTTCCAAGCCCAATTCAAAGTGCAGGTTATTACCTACAAATCCCTACACAGTTCAGGTCCAGTCTATTTGCATAACCATGTCACCTCCTATGAATCTACTCAGGCCCTGAGATCTGCCAGGGAGGTCCTTCTCACAGTCCCACTCCCATCACAAGAGTTGCTGCCGGGGATGAGAGAGAGGGTCTTCTCGGTGGTGGCCCCTGGCTCTGGAATGCCCTTCCCAAGGAGATTACACCGGTCAAAAGAGGAAAATCCTAGAAAGAAATGGAACGAGTACAAAGCAATGACCTTTACCAAGGCCACGTAGGTTGGGGCCACCATAAGGGTTGCGGCTGGAGTAGATGGTGTCAAGAAAAGCTTCCAGATCATGCAAAGGGTCAAGATCCATGGGGCTTCCACTTGCCATTTCACTGTTCATCTCTATCCCTGGAAAAACACTCTCAACTTCCTGTTTAGAATAAGAAGAAAACAGCTGTGAACTTCAGTATAATTGTGGGAAATTCAAATGAAAGACTGGAATGCTTAGTAGTTGCAGATAACCTCTTAAACATCTCCAGTTTCAACCTCTGCAAGAGAGGAAGAGGAACCTCAATGTAGTACTGGGCTAAACAAAGTATAAAAATAGCACCTGAATAGGACCACAGATTGGTTTATCCAGCTTCTTTTGGACCTAAAAGAAAACCAACAGAATTGTTACAATTAGCACAGATTTCTCAGAGAGCTACAAGAGATTAGAAATAATTAAAATAAGGTATTTGTTAATATGTTTTCAATAATGGTATAACTAAATTACCCTACAACTCAGCAAGGAAGAGCTTCAACTCTTTGGCACTATAATGGTAACTTTTAACTTATTTTATACTTGCAGGGTTGTGATCTCAAAAAATCATGAAAAAAGCATTGCATAAATACACTCATACTGCTTCTATAAGCTCTGTTGTGGGTGAGGATGAGGTACATGGGAGGAGTCTGTATTCTCTACCATTGGCCAATGGTTGATTTAGATTTTAAGATATTTTAAAGTACAGTAGTTACAATTGGGGGGAAAGGGGAAATTGCTACTTTAAAAAATGCTTCAATAACGGCAATAATGGGAGGGATGGAAGGCTGGAATAATGGTTAAAATTCATTACTTTTTAAAAGTAACTTTCTGAGTTCTCAGCACATTTCAGCTACCAGGATCAGGAGATGGCTTGGTGATGGCATCTTGTGCAAGCAGGAAAAATGTCAAGAGCATCTGTTAGAGCATCTGAAGATTATAACCTTTGGCCGAATGCATCTGCAGTATTAAGGTAAAGGTTTCCCCTTGACATTAAGTCTAGTCACGTCCAACTCTGGGGGGTGGTGCTCATTTCCATTTCTAAGCCAAAGAGCCAGCATTGTCTGCAGACTGCTCCAAGGTCATGTGGCTGCCATGACTGCACGGAGCATCATTACCATCCCGCTGGAGTGGTACCTATTCATCTACTCACATTTGCATGTTTTCAAACTGCTAGTTTGGCAGAAGCTGGGGCTAACAGTGGGAGCTCACCTCATTCCCGGGATTCGAACCACCAACCTTTCAGTCAACAAGTTCAGCAACTCAGCAGTTTAACCCCCCACACCACTGGGGGCTCCCTGCAGAATTATCTGTGTACTAATACCAGGTCACCTTATGACTACAGGTTATGAATTCTAAAGGAGCCATCTTATTACAAAAGTCTGGGAATCCAAGATCTCTCAGGATAGTCTGACATAACAAGAATTGTCTAAGAACAAAACTAGGATGGAAAAAAACACCTCATGAGGAAGGAATGTTATATGAAGTATATCTTGCTTCAGAAGAAACTTACCTGAGTATGGAAAAATGTCCTCCATTTGTGATACTCCCTAATAACAACCCCAATTTGCCGTTTCCAGTACTTTCCCTCCATGATGACAGCCTGCCAAAAAATGCAGCAAGGGTCACTTAAGAACTTATGGAGAATATTACTTTAAGCTCAAAAGGTCCACATATAACCCCTGCTCACCTCAGGCTTGCGGTGCTCATCTACATCACTGCACTCCAGTGGAGTCACAAAACCACACACAGGATTCTGCCGCTTCTCCACATCTGTACCCAGAATGAACAAGAAAGAGAGCTATGAATTCCAAGGGCAGTTCAAGGCATACAAACAAAGAATGACATGTCTTCACACCCAACAACAAAACAAGCTGATTTTTATCAGTGTGATGTTTTGCTTGCAGTCTACAATTCTGTAAGAAATACCGCAATCTCTTGGGCTATAGAGCTTGTGTACTCTCTTAAACTGGGCAGGGACTCTTTATTAGAAGTCTTTGACTTTACCCTGTTCCAAGCTACTCACACTGGAGATACCAGGCCCTCCATATGGCATTGTTTAGTCGGATCTTGTCACGCTGCAGTAAATTCAATCCCTTGAAGGTTTTCCATTTGGGAGAGACAATTTTGCCACTGGAAATGAACCAAAAGACCACAGTATTACAACCTCAGTTGTATTTGGTTTTCAAGTATGAACAAACCAAATAGAAGCAAAAAAGCACAGAACATGGGGAGCAAGAACATCTGTCTCTATATATGTTATCTGCCCCATAACATACAAATATAGCCACAGTCCTTTCTATTTTCTGAGTAACAGCAAACTTGTGAGGGGAATCCTGTCACCACCACCACCGCTAAAAAACCCCTCTAAACATGTGTGCAAGTGCACATCTTACATTCATATTCACTCAATGTACATGCTTTATTTCACATTAGATGATTGGATGCCTGGCCTCAGTACAGGCTGAGGCTTATTGGATTTCCAATTCAACATATCTTGAAAAGTCACAGATTAGAATAACTGATTAGAATCGAGCAGGCCAAGTTCTTGCACTTTTTTGTCTTTACACTTAGTCCAAAAGGAAACCTTAGGAAGAATGTAATACATTCAGTAGGAAACTGTTTTATGTTGGAAATCTGGAAAATCTGTAAATAAACATATTAAATGTACTAAATAAAGGCCAGAACAAAAATACAGTTCTGAGTACAGGATCTCTTAATTCCAGTAGGGTGTCAGCAGCTATTTAGGATAATTTGCCAAGAATCTGCCAAATACAAATTAAAACCTTTTCTTTTGAAATTTATTGGGATGTTCCTTTGCTGACTTGGTGTTTTCAGAGATTTAGTCTTTTAGAAAATTTAAGAATCTTGAGATACCATAAGAAAGGCACATCTCTTAAGTGGAAGCTAAAGCAATTATACTAAGGGGTGTGGATTTTGCCCTTCTTATTCTTGTTAAGAATGCTGGAACATTCGAGGCCTACGCATCAAGGAAAATAAAAAATGAAAAGAAAGGAAATGACAGAAGAAGTCAGTCTCTTGAGCAGACATTTTCATCCCCAAGTTTAGCTTTCAGCTAGTGATGCTACTTTTCAGTTCCCAATTAGAGGTCTTTTGCCACTGCCATTTTTCTACCTCCAGTAAGAGTGAATCTACACCACAGAATTAATGCATTTTGTAGAATAAATGCATAGGCCAATGCTATGGGGCTGTAGGAATTGTAGGCTTGCAAAATCTTTTAACTTTCTAGTAGATTTGAAGATCGCCTTAAAGGGGATTCAGTGAAAGAAAACATGTGGGTAGTTGTGGGTTAGTTATGTGATCCACACGGAGTGGTGTCGGAGGTCATGGGGGTTGGGTTCACGGGTGTGGGGTTAGAGGGAAAATAAATGTTAATGTATTATAACTGTACAGTCAAAGTTGATTATTCATATGTTTAACGAGCACTGACTGTATACTATTCTGTAAACTTGCATACAAAAGTATATCCTTTTTTTCTTTTCTGTTTTTTTGTTTGTTTTCTATTTATTTCTGTTTTCCTCTGGTGTCGGTTTTGTTTTCTGTATGCACTATAAATCAATAAAAAATAATTAAAAAATCTTTTAACTTTCTCTGCCAAAGATGCCTCACCAGACTACAACTCGCAGAATTCCATAGCATTGCGCTATATCAGTTAAAGTGATGTCAAACTGCATCAATTCCACAGTGTTGATATATCCTAAGGGTGCTAGACAAAAGGAAGGTGTATCTGAATTCCAAACAACTGAAGATATCTTAACAGGGCTTCCTTCTCTTGATTTAAATTAATTTCAGATATTTTTTCCTCACCCATCATGTACTCAGTCATTTAAAACTGGCACCAACATTTATTTTGTACCAGTTTTACATGTCCCAGTACCTGATGGGTGGAGAGAGAAAATGCATTTAAAAGCTGAATTTTGAGGCCTTTTGCACTAAAATCAAGCACTATGTACTTTGGGTGAAAATACATTAGCTACAATAAACATTGTATGTCCCAGTGAGGGAGTAGTCGTTTTAATTATTTGTAGAAAAGAAAGAAAAAACCCAAAGATCATGAAGACCTGAGATGGACAGTCAGTTTGGCACCGAGAATTAAAGCAAACCTTTTTTCAAGGATAAACTGGACTCTTTAGATTTATAAACCTAAATTTCAGAGCTTTAGCTCTTGAATTTGGCCCTGCCCAGCAAAATCTTCTGTGTTTTTAATGTTTGATTTTATATTGTTATGTCGCTTATTATATTGGTTTTGCATTTTATGTATTTTTTGTTTGGTTCTACTATGTTTTTGTGTTATATTGTGTGTACTGTATTGATGGGCGTGGCCTCATGTAAGCCGCACCGAGTCCCCCTGAGGGAGATGGAACGGGGTACAAATAAAGTTTATTATTATTATTATTATTATTATTATTATTATTATTATTATTGTAAGCACTAGACATAGGTTTCCTAGCTTTATTCTAGTCTACTTTCTTCCCCCAAAACATGGTAATGTTGAGCATGACTTTCTCTGGAAGTCTCGAAAGAAGATGTCAAAATATTCCCAAGCAATCTACTTCCTCTTGTGCATGTTAAAAATGTTAAGCCTAATGATAAAACCTGACAGTATACTGTAACTTTAAAAAAAAATCCAAAATACAACAGTTGTTACTAAAACAGACCAAAATTTTTTTATGTTAAACTGGGGTGGGCAAAATGTGCCCTTTGAGACTTTTGTTGGATTACAACTCTCATCTGCCATTAATAGTGCTGGGAGTTTTAAGGTAGCACTTATTGCCTTAATCATTAAAATTAAGCACAAGGGTTCATAGGAAACACCCATGAAGAATATAAAGGGGGAAATGGGCAGATACACATGTGCGCACTATGTTTCTTCATCTTATATTCCACTATGAGGGATAAACCACAGATATCTACCATCCTATGATTTTACATTTCTAGTACTGAGGAAGTTGTGGTGCTGCTCTTGTCATAAATTTCTTTAATTTAGAAAGAGCACCCATGTCAACCATCTATCGAATGTGTCCTATCAGGAAGAAACAATATTTAAGGTAACTTTTACATAAAAAGGAATCTTTAAAATGTTTTACTGCTTACTAAACAAGTGAGACAAGATCTGAGAGACAATGAAATTGGAAAAGGAAAGAAAAGAAGTTAAAATAATTTGCATAGGCCAGAGATATGGTCTAAGCAGGAAGATTTAGTGACAGTGATAACAGCTTCTCCCCTGATTCCCACTGTATGTGTCAGAAATCCCATATTTGAATATCACTCTTGTTTTTAATGCTGTTGTTTCTGTGTGCCTTATG
Organism: Anolis sagrei; assembly: GCF_037176765.1. Classification (NCBI taxonomy): domain Eukaryota; kingdom Metazoa; phylum Chordata; class Lepidosauria; order Squamata; family Anolidae; genus Anolis; species Anolis sagrei. The sequence continues at coordinate 233,001,775 of NC_090021.1, forward strand.
GCAAACCTATCACAGAATTTTCTTGGCAAAGTTTGTTCAGAGAAAATTTTCCTTTGCTTTCCTCTGAGGTTGGGAGATTGTGACTTGCCCAAGGTCATCCAGTAGATTTCCATGGCTGAACAGGGAGTTGAACCCTAGCCTCCAGAGTCATAGTCAAATGCTTATACCACTATACATGGTTCTGCCCTGTATGTAAAACCTGTATGAAAATCATTCACTTATACTAAAAGTCTAGCATGCCTGTATTTATAGCATTATGATGGAAAACTATGTCTACCTCTAGGTGCATCCCTCCTATTGCTGGTCAGATGTTGAATGCTTTGTGGCAATACCACACACACTTTTGCACTCATGGCATGATGTTTGCAGTTAATGCTGAGATTCCTTGCATATTGCATTATGACTGATCTACTTCTGGTTCTGAAAAGACTGCTTTGCTACCCACTACTTGGTTTTGACATATTTCACTAACATAAACTTTTAGTTGTGTTTAGGAATGGACTTAAGAGAGACTAGTGCAGTTTTTTAAACACCGGAATACATATTTTAACCTTCAATGTACTGTTTTTCATAAGAAAAATACAAAATGTGTCATGGGGGATATTACTTTTTACAGCAGATGGGCAAAGTGCAATCTCAGGGCATTAAGTACACCCCAAGGCTGTTTTTGCAGACTCTGACCACTCCTCCCATTCTCTAGGCTGGCAAAAAGAAAAGGGATATTGCCTCCCTTGGAAATCTCCAGTCATGCCAATTCACTATTTAAAGAGGCCATACAGTTAAGCATTTTAAATATATATACCTACAAATAGAATTTGACATCTAGAAAGTTTTGGCTCAGTTTTACTTTTTGACAATCTGTGCAGCCCCCATCAAAATGGTCCCCAGATTGCTAAAGTTATCCAATCCTGGGTTTGCAACATTAGCTTAAGGAATTCAAGGCAACTTGGAGAGCACAGATTTTGATTACTGATGCTAAATAACTGGTCACACAAGGTAGCTTGTGGGGGGGGGGGGGAAGCAAAGCAAATGAGGTACAAAGCAGAGAGGTACAAAGTTATTCATCATGTATTGACGAATAAGTGGAGAAGACATCATTCTCTCAACCCAGATAGCCAGTGAAGTGGACAGCATGGTTTTGTTTGATCTGTCAGCTGCCAAGTCTGATCATTTGTAGGACAACATACATCAGTAGTTTGAGCTTTCTTGTGTAATTTCTATTTTTGAAAATGCAGAGAATCATAGAATCCTAGAGATGGAGGAGACAACAAGGGCCATCCAATCCCATTCTGCTATACAAAATCCCACCATCAAAACACTCCTGACAGATGGTCATCAAAGCACTCTGTTTAGAAACCTCCAGAGAAGGAGACTCCACCACATCCCCAGGCCACATATTCCACTACCAAACAACTCTTATTGTCAGAAAGTTTATTATTTATTTATTTATTTATTTATTTCATATACTTATACCCCGCCCTTCTCACCCCTGAGGGGGGCACATCAAGCACCATTCAGTGCCATCATAATGGTAATGGTTCATAATGATAAGAACCATCAACAAATTCATTAAAACAAAACATTAAATAAACAGTTGTTAAAACACACCAATTAAAATCTGGGTCCGGGTCAATTTACTGTCACTTCAAAATTGCTTATGTCTTCTTCATACAAGCTGCTGTTCGATGGTCAAATGCAAGGTCCCACAGCCAAGTCTTGAGTTTCCTTCTAAGGGACAAGAGGGAGGTGGCCAGTCTGATGTCTTCGAGAAGGGAATTCCACAGATGGGGAGCCACTATTGAGAAGGCCCTGTCTCTCGTCTCCACCAATTGCGTTCGCAATGGCGGTGGGATTGAGAGCAGGGCCTCTCCAGATAATCTTAAACTTCGTGATGATTCGTAGTAGGAGATACATTCTGACATGTAGTCTGGGCCAGAACCATTTAGAGCTTTAAAGGTTAAAACCAGCACTTTGAATTGTGCTCGGAAGCAATAATGTTTAGGTGGAATCTCTTTTCCTGCAATATGAATCCATTGCTCCATGTCCTTGTCTCTGTGAGCAGCAGAGAACAATCTTGCCTCCTCCTCAAGGTGGCATCCTTTCAAACACAGCTGTCGTATCTCCCCTTGGCCTAAACCTTCCTTTTTCCAAGCTAAACATATTATTTATTTATTTAATAATAATATAATAAGAGAGAGAGGGCCTTCTCAGTGATTGCCCCTCGGCTATGGAATTCTCTTCCTGATGAGATTACACCAGCTCCTTCTCTCCTGTCCTTCAGAAGAATGATGAAAACTTGGCTGTGGGACCAAGCTTTTGGGACAATGCAATAAGGCAGCAATAGGAAACCTTACCATGCCAACCAGATTTGATGCAGATGATTGAGACGGTTTTAAACAGTGGATTTTAATGTTGAGATAAATGATTGTAATATTTATTTATGTGTATAATCTGTTTATGTCCCAGCATTATATGTTTGCTGCTTGTATGTTGTGCTCCACCCTGAATCCCCTTCGAGGTGAAAAGGGAGGAATATAAATGTTTTAAATATTTATTTATTTACCACATTTGTACCCTGCCCTTCTCAATCCTGAGGGGGACTCTGAGTGGCTTTACAAATCGGCAATAATTAAATTCCATAAAACCATATCATTAAATAAACATTTATATTATAAATCCAGAATTAAAATATCAAACAATTATAAGCAATTATTAAAATCACGTTGTCCAAAATCATAGTCCAGTGCCATTCCAGATGTTATTGCACAGATTTTACATTCATTTATTCATACCCAGCTGCCTAAACCTAAGAAAGCCTTTATACCAGTGGTTCTCAACCTGTGGATTCCCAGATGTTTTGGCCTTCAACTCCCAGAAATCCTAATAGCTGGAAAACCGGTTGGGATTTCTGGGAGTTGTCAGCCAAAACACCTGGGGAACCACAAGTTGAGAACCATTGCTTTATAGAGAGCTGATATAATGTAGTGCTTCCAGCATTAGACTACAACCCTGAAGACCAGGTTTGAATCCCTGCTCAGCCCTGGAAACCCATTTTGGGCAAGTCATGGTCTCTCAACCTCAGACGAAAGCCCCTGAACAAATCTTGCCAAGAAAACCCCATTGTGAGCTTTGTAATAGATTGGAAATGACTGGTTTTGAAAAGCCCAATAAGCTTAGCTTTTGGTTGCTGTATGATGAATTGTGTTTTTATGATGTTTGTATATGTAATTTAATCATGTATATTTTAACTCTGTTTGTCTGGGCTCGGTCCCCATGTAAACTACCCCAAGTCCCTTCGGGGAGAGGGTGGTGGGATACAAAAATACAATTGCTATTATTATTATTATTATTATTATTAGAAACACAACAAGATGGGTTCACAGCAGACACTCTGCTGGCTGTTGTATTAGATCACACGTCAGACACTTCCCAAGTGTCTAGGACTATGTGATGTATCGGCGAATAATGTGTGCAGATCCCAGTAAGGTGGCCTTCTGCAGCTGGCAGATGGTAATTTTGTCAGCGCCAATTGTATTTAAGTGCAGGCCAAGGTCTTTAGGCACAGCACCCAGTGTGCCGATCACCACTGGGACGACCTTTACTGGCCTGTATCAGAGTCTTTGCAGTTCGATCTTGTCAGCTTTTCCAGTTGTTTCTCTTCAATCCTGCTGTCACCTGGGATTGCAACATTGACAATCCATATTTTGTTTTTTAACACGATCGTGAGGTCAAAAGTATTGTGTTCCAAAACTCTGTCTGAATTCAGAAGTCCCAGAGGAGTTTGGTGTGTTCATTCTCTGTAACTTTTTCCAGCTTGTGATCCCACCAGTTCTTTGTCGCAGGCAGATGGTATTTTTGGCACAGGCTCTAGTGAATTATTATTATTATTATTAGACAGGAAACAACAATAACCCCCCGTGCAAACAAAGGCTACGTCCACACTGCAGAATGAATGCAGTTTGGCACCACTTTAATGTAGTTGGGAGTTTTTCAAGGTCTTTAGCCTTCTCTGCCAAAGCGGGCCAAACTACAATTGCATGGCATTGAGCCAGGGCAGTTACAGTGGTGTCAAACTGCGTTAATTCCACCGTGTGGCGGAGTTCCCCTCTCCTTGCCCCCCCCCCCTTATTCCCTCCCCCTCACCTGTAGGCCAGAGTCATGCACTCGAAGAGCTTGGAGAGCGAGGCGTCGATGTTGAGGGCCCCGCTGCTCCGCGGCCCGTAGCGGTAGACCAGGCATGTTCCCTGGCCCCCCGCGCCTAGGCCCTGCCCCGAGGCCGAGGCCTGGTCCGCCGCGCAAGGCCCCGGGCCCTCCCGTCGGGCCGGGCTCAGCTCCGCCTCGGGGTCCGGCTCGGGCTCGGCGTGGGGCTCCGACACCATGAAGTGGCCGCTGTGGATGATCTGGGGGCGCGCCATCTTCCCGGGCCTGGCGCATCTCTAGGCGGCCCGGAGCAAAGGCGCCGTCGCCGTGGCAACCGTCCCCCGAAGAGAGGGAGGGGGCTCCGAGCCCGAAGACGAGGCCGAGACACAGGAAGCAGGGAGGCTGGCTACTCCAGAGCCTCCCGAAGCCTCCTCCTGACAGCTCCCATAGCAACACAGGGGAAAGCCATGCTGCGCATGCGCCATCCTGGATGACGCCTCCGCCGCAAAGCATTGTGGTTTTCATAGTTCTTCCCCAGCTTCCTGCCAGCACCCCATCTCAAAAGATAGAGCTCTTCCACACAGCCCTATAGCTCAGAATATCAAGGCAGAAAATCCCACATTATCTCAGTGTGGACTCAGTTCAGAGCAGATATTGTGCGATTTTCTGCCTTGATATTCTGGGATATGGGGCTGTCTGGAAGGGCCCATACTATATGAAGGTGGAGACTTGGGGCCGCTCCACACAGCCATGTACATAACCCAGAATATCAAGGCAGAAAATCCCGCAATATTGCTTTCAACTGGGTTATCTGAGTCCACACTGCCATATATATTCCAGTTCAAACTAGATAATGTATTTTATTCAGCTGTGTGGAAGGGGGCCTTAGGGATTAGCTTGCTTCCTGTGCATCTGCACTGTGGAGTGATTGCGGTCTGACACCACTTTAAATCATGGGACTTGGAGTTTGGGGAGGCACCAGCAGTCTTTGGCAAAGAAGGAAAAGACCTTGCAAAGCGACAACTTCCAGATCCCATAGCATTGTGCCAGGGCAGTTCAAAGTAGTGACTGATTGCATTCACTCTTCAGGGGAGAGGACCCCACAGACACCCAAGTCAGAATGAAAAGCTAATTCTCTACAAGTATAGTGGCAACAGCCTATCACAGGCCTGGGCAAACTTGGGCCCTCTAGGTGTTTTTGGACTTCCTAACAGCCTCAGGCCGCTTCCTTTTCCCCCTTTAGCTGCTTACGCCGCTTCCATAGCATAAGTTGCTAATATTTATAAGTCATATCAGTAATGTGTTGTTGGCTTCTTGGTAGATGCTCTTTGCAAGTGCATCTGGCGCTTGAAATGCTTAGTACAGTTGTAAACTCCTTCAGAAAATAAGTGTATAGTATTGAAAGGATGCAATGAGATGTGTCCTTAATAATAGATTGCCAAGAAGACAATGGAAGCCTTAATCCAATCAAAACCTCACAATGGAGGTGCATCCCACATCTGGTTTACAGCAGTACCCCCCTTCAAAACTATTTTGTAAAGTATTGTCTGAATGAACAGATGCAAAAAAAAAGTGCAATTAGCTCCTCTTTGTTTTGTTTTGGGGATTATTATTATTATTATTGAGGCTGAGGGGGGAAAGGGCCTGAGGCTGTTAGGAATTTTGGGAGTTGGAGTCCAAAACACCTGGAAGACCCGAGTTTGGCCAGGCCTGGCCTAACAAGATTACATCTGTATATATGTGCCTTCAAGCTACCTGTAAGCTTTGCGAATTTCATAGGACTGCTTTAGGCAAGGAGAAACCCAGAGGTGGCGTTGCCAGTTCCTCCTTCTGAAATAAAGCCTAGAGCAGTGCTTTTTAAACTTTTTTCCACTTGGAATCCTTGATTTTACTTTTTGTGGCATACAGCCAAAGCATTTTCTGCATGTTGTCAAGCCACAATGCCCCCCCTCCAATTTATAGTTCTCAAATTCTTTATTATTTTCTAAATATCCTTTTGAAATTTTGCAATTTCGAAGCATCTGGGATTGAGAACCAGCAGCAACTTCAACCCCCCGAAACTTTATCATTCCAACCCTTCAATAAATTATATGTTTTTCTTGAGTTCCCATGTAAATTGTATCTTTCTGTGTACTTACAAAATGTAAGCAGATAAGCCCAGAGACAGTCACCTCTTCCTAATCCTGCTGAGGAATTTCCTGAGAACAAGAAGATTGGGCAAATCCCTCTGGCTGTTTCCCAGCCAGCCAGTCATCATAATCCATTGTTCATGTATGCAGAGATAGTTTCCCGTGTCAGCCCAGATAGGCACAGAATTATTCGCCTATCTAAATGGTATACTTGAGGCTGAGATTGCTGACGTGGAAATAGAAGTTGAGAGTATGTATACTAGTCAAACCTTTTATTGACATCCCAGCCCTTGATTGCACCTTTTATTTTATGAGCCTTGCACCTTTGTCCGCAGAAGATCCTACTGTTGTCAAACTCAGAATTGGACCATTAAGCTAATCAATAGCTCATTATTTCTTTAGCATTGTCTTTGCAAGTGACGCCTTTCCAAGGGACGCCCTATTAGCTGATTGGCCTGTCAGCCAGCCAATCCCGAACTCTCATTTCCCCACAAAAGGGAATCCTCGCCTGGAGGTGGCAGTGTCAGTAACACCCTCAACCAATCAGGGCATGGATCCAGACCAGCCCCTCTCTCTCAGCCAATAGGGGAAATGAGAAGGTTTTTTAAAATAGCTGTCAAACTATATAAGACTTCCTCTTTATGTTTTGTGCTTGTACACTTTGAAGGACCTGCTTGTACTTGCATAACTTCTAGCTGAATTGAATAAACCTCTATGGCTTGTCTTCAACCTGGTGTTTCCCTATCCTGGTCCATTTGGTTTAGCTTGTGCAAGTCCTTTTATCCACAGTCCTAGTTATCCACTTCATACTGAGTCCACTGCAAACACTGTACATGGTTGCTAACAGATCTGTGTAAATGGTTGGCACCCAGAAACCTTTTACTGTGACCAAGTTTTTGTGACCCCAACATTGAACTAAGGGGACCCCATTTGGCATTGGCATTCACAATTTAAGAAGCAGTGATCTAGAGCATTATTCAATGATCTCCCATTTAAGTGGCAACCAGGTCTGATCCTCCTTAGCTTTTAAGATTAGATAGGATGTGATATCTTTAGTGTATTATAATGAAATGGGGGACACAATTTTCTCCTTGTATTCCTTGTAGGGCAAAGAAGGAACAAATGTAACTTCACATATGACTTCTATGAAAGTGGGTTTCATGTCACATTCAAACCCAATGATTTAAAAAAAAAAAAAAAGAAACACTGAAGCACACCAAATCAAAACCAAGTACTAACTTTTGTCAAATCCAGTCCCTAACATGTGAGGATAAGAAAATACTGAATATTGAAATCTAAAATGCTTGTGATGCATCTGAAATAGTTGACAGGTTCCAAAACTTTATTTTTATTTTAGTACTATTGGGTTTGCTGAGTCTGTGATCTGGTATGCAGATTTGTAGCATAATAACAAAATATTTTAAGTTATTGCATCTTTTCATAGACCTCTCCCTCATACTATGCAGCAATTCAGTCATTCTTTTCTAAAACGTTTAACCCTTGTTGGCTCCCACCAACAGAACGGAGACAGCTATGTCAAGTTCTCATGAGAAAGAAAAGGAATGTTAATAGTATATTGAAGGTCTCATAATCTTTTAATTGTTTTTGTTCCTCTGTTCAGCCTTTTGTAAATAAACCCTGCTTAATTCACGTAGTCTGCCATTTGTTGTTGTGGCTCTGTGTGAATCTCAGCCAAGTATCATTCAAAGGAAGTTTGTTGCCACACTTTCAGGTTGTCTATTATTTCTGACTACCACTTATTCTGCTTCCCTGTGCTTGCCATAGATGAAACTCAGCTCCTGAAACTGCTGTAGCCCCCGCAAAATATGGGATATTTTAGCAACTGGCTGCTAACAGGTAGGTATTTCATTAGGCACAATGGAGCAACTACTTTTGTTAAAAGTTCACGTCACAAAAATTGGCAACAGTAATAGGTTTGTGAATGCCACCCATTTATACAAATCTGTTAGCAATCACTTGGCAGTGTTTACAGTGGACTCTGCAGAAAATGCTTCACAAAAAAGAAAAATCAGCTTGTTTAGCAAGCCTTGCAAATGCTGATTTATTACTGATAAATGTTTGATTTTTATACCTATTTTATATAACTATATACCCAGGGTCATGAAAAAAAATTATCTGGCCAAAAGGGGTTGTGAATGGAAAAGATTAAGAAACTCTGCTACAGAACAGCAGAGCCTATGAATTGTAATTCATTGTCTCTTGACAATGGTGGTGGATATTAGTACACTGCCAGCATTGGAATAAGATTCAGCTTCCAGTCAAATCCACTTTTGTAAGTGAAGTGGGGAGCAGGTATAATTTTGTCATTGGCGCCATGCAGAAAAGATTTTACATTAGCCCTGCCTTTCTATATCTTCACATGTCAGCTGATAAAGCAACTGCTCTGTTCACTTATGGTGGCAAACCAAAAAGCAGCCAGCTATCCTTAATAATGAACTACCTTCAGAAGTTTCCAGCATTCTGTCTGGAGGAAGAACAGTTATCCCCCCCCCCTCCCCAGGTTAATGGAGGCCTATTGAATATGACATATTTCGGAGAAAAAGACAAGACCAGCACTCTAACAAATGGAAAGTGGGTGAACTTTATTTTCAGACTAAGCAAAATTGGCTATGGTATAGTAGTTGTACGTGTTTGTGCAAAAATAAGGAATGGCAATTTGTTCCCTAGCTGGATCACAGTGAAAGGCTGTTGCCCTGGTTCTGCTCCTGCGAGCTTAGTGGCAACCAAAGCAGGTTTAAGGAATAAGCAGAATTGCTCTGCTGTATAGAACATAGGTTTATGCAAGCTTCAGGGTTATCAGGAAGTTTGAAACAGTGGACGGAATGATGTTGCGCAAAAACACTGGTTTTCCACCCTGCCAGTGCTGCCTATCAACCATGGAAAGAAGAGATGGGTTTGTGAAGCAGAGTAAGTCTGCCCTCTCTCTCCTTTTGTCCTCCTTGTGCTTCCTCTAAGGCAGTATTTTGAAGGTGCCCTCTCCCAGGTTAACTGACACTAATGCTTAAGCAGGAGGATGCCTCTGTGACAACAAATGCACCTCTGTGCTGCCTCTGGGATTAATGGATGACTCCACTTAATAATAGCAGGAGGGAGAAAGACAAGGAACTCTGCCTCATCCTGAGCTGGGGTCCATGTCGACGCTGGTCTGGCGTACCACCCTCCGTGTCCTGGCACAGGGCAGGGAACTCATGGCAGTATTTTCTCCAGGTTGGGACTCTTTTGGAGAAGGCAGTTGGATCTTGTGAGGGCTCTCAGGATCTGTCTGTCTCTCAAACTCTTTGGTCCGACTCACTACCAAGGCAGCATCTGCCAGCTGAGCCACAGAGAGGCGATGCTGCAAAGCAGGCCTGCGGCCAGAGGGAGCATGGCCCTCCATGCGACCAACAACTTTACGCACTTTGCCTGGTGCTGGGTGGTAGGACAGCTGCTTGCAGAGCTGGGAATGGCCCTGAGGTGCCCTGCGCCCACGTCGTCCAGGTTTGCAACCCTTTGTTCGCTCTCCCGCTGGCACAGACCGTTTTGTTGTAGAGTCTTTTGGTGGCTTTATATTCTCCTCATTTCGGGGAGACTGCTGAGAGGTCACAGGGGTCTTCCTTTCAGGATGAAGAAATACCTATTGGGAGAGGAACAAGTAAGCTTATGACCTCATCACACCAGTTTTTTAAATAGTAAATAAAGTGTTTGCGCCCACTTTCGATTCTGAAGAATTCTGGGGCTTGTAAATTTAGGTAGGCCGAGGGTCTCAGGCTGAGAATTTCAAAAGCCCCTCTCTAAACTACAAACCCCAGACTTCTGCAGGTGGCAGCCACGGGATTGAAAGCAGATGCCAAAACTTTACTTTAAAAAATGCTACTGTGATGAAGTCATGATTAACTGTAAGCCGCTACATAGGATTACCATTTCATATAATGTCTGCCGCTCATCTCTTCATCACATTGTGTAACTGAGCTACTGGTACTTGTTCAGCAACTTTCTTATGCAACTTTTATTGAACCCTAGGCTCCATCACCCAAAGACCTCCCTCTCTCATAATCTGGCTGACACTTGCCATCATACCTCTTCCTCACTGGGGCACTCTCCTGGTGTAGAGGTGAGCTCTGGACTATCCATCTCACTGATGCTGCGCATGACTGCATAGAGGTTAATGCGCTCCCGTCTGCATGTGGCTGGCTTCTCAGGTATTCTCATGGTAGCCAGGTGTCTCCGTACCTCCTCAGCTCCTGAGTCATCGGATGCCCCGGGTTCCTCCGTTGTCACAAGGCCAAATTGGGAACCAACAGGAGGTTCCAGAGGATGGCTGGGTTCTTCGGGGGGCTCCCGCAAAGGCCGAAAACAATATTGGGGGGTTGTCACTGTCTCTTCTGGTTCCTCATCTGAGCTCAGAGTCTCATAGCCTGGGCTTCCTGAGGGATCACTACTGACATCACTTATATCTGAAGAGCCTTCTGAATATGCGTCTCCTACTTTTTGCTCCCATAGGCTGCTGTGTCGGCTGCACAAAGGCAAAGAAGAAAGAATGTGGTATAAAAGTGACAAGAGTGACAAGATTTCTTTATACACACTGACATACCAAAGCAGATTTTAGGAAGGAATAAAGACTTACAACACATTGACAGCCATTGAAGTAAACCTATAATCACAATAAATTCCTTCTTAATTTTAATTACCATGGGCTCATTCAGCTGTATGCGGCTTCTTAAGACATGTACATACCAACACAAGCTTTTCTCTGTTGATGTTTTCATGAATGATTTGCTCTTGAACACAAATATTTACCATTTTGGGAGGAAAGGGAGAAGAGGGTTCATTTCCCATTTAGAACAATGTGATCAGGCTGCTTTCAACACACTCTACACAGCATGTCAACACACTACATAGCATGTGACATGTTGTCTGATCCTTGGACATCAGTACCAAACATACCTTTTCTTATAAAATTTATGGCAGTACTACAAAGCTGCAGAACCTACCAGGCCATTTGCCCTTACACACGCAACACACTCACTGATCAGATGATGACCTTACCCATTCAACAGATGATAAAATGATAACCTACTATTCTCTGGGCTTCCCTTCATATTACCTGGCATCCAGAATGCCTTGGTAGAGCTCTAGCTGCCTCATGAAGCCTGGGTTGGGGTGGACAATGGGCCGCCGCTCCCGCACATAGGAAAGGGCCTTTTCTAGTGACCAGCCATACTCCTTCATGGCATAGGCAATCACTGTGGAGCCAGAGCGGCTCACACCCATCTTGCAGTGTACCAGCACCCGAAAACCTTGGGCCCTGCAGAGGAGAATCTCAGATGTAAGCAAGGCCTAGAACAAATATAGCATCCGTCAAATACTTACAAAGGTACAGACTAGCAGAGATTGAGACAAATCATGGTTCTGGACCACAACTCTAGAATTTGGGAAATATTTGTCAAAACCATAACTTTCCCCCACCTCATTACATTTTACTGATATTACACTGTTTAATAGTGATTTTGGAAGTAAGCAACCCTGGTAGTTTATACATTGGTGGACCAGCTTGGAAAAGAAAGGGTAATAGTCAACATTTCTCCAGCAGCAATAAATGAATCAATCGTGTAGTGCTTTGAGGGTTGACTATGACTGGAGACCATTGTTTCATTCTTGTTCAGCCACAGAAACCCACCAAGTAATCTTAGGCAAGATATACATTCTCAGCTTCAGACAAAGGCGAAGTCAAGTTCTCTCTGACTAAATGTTGTCAAGAAATCCATGTGAAGGGTTTGCCTTAGGGTTGCCACAAGCTGTAAACAATTTGAAGACATAGAACAACAAAAATACTCATGTAATGAAGAGAAGGGCGTATTTCATTTCTTGCTCTTACAGACAGCTCACTGGCTCTGTCACATGTGGCTATTATAATCTGTCTTTCACTGCAAACATTGTTCCCAGTCTTATGTGTCAAAAATAGCTCATGAAGCCTAAAGGTACAGTTCACTGATCCAAAATTAGTATCATATTGCAAACATTGTTCCCAGTATCACATTGCAAATATTGTTCCCAGTCTTATGTGTCAAAAACATCTCATGCAGCCTAAAGGTACAATTCAGTGACCCAAAATTAGTATCGTATTGTAGCAATAATTCCTATCACAGCCAGGGATGAACCGTATTATCACATACAAAAACATCCAAGAAGAGAGGAGAGAGTTCAACACTTTTGCCCTGTTTACCAAATTACCAAAATAGGATCTACATTTGCATGGCACTTTTCAGGGAGTGACACTTTTCATGACTTGAGGTTTTTCGTTTTCAGTTAAACCCAGCAGCCTATTTCCCATGAGGCCCATGTAGTGCCATTCTCTGGATTGTAGCAATATTAATTAACCTTGTTGGAATGCACTGGAGCAATAGTAATTAACCTCTTTGGAATTCATGTACAAATCTTCCACATCAGTGCTCATTTCTCACCGGGCAGCTGAAATGAAGCTGTAGGTGTCCTTCCAATGTGGCAGCAACTGTGAGGCTTCCTCATCATAGATCCGTACATTCATGTATGTGAACTGCTCTGGAAAGAAGTTGTCAATCTCACGGGTTACATTGAGGATGTGATTGACTCTGAAAGATACAACTAGGAATCAGCTCATATGGTAGCACTTTATTCTATCCCTTAGTGCAATTAACCCCATTGTTTTCTTTCGTCACATCAGATCCTCCTTCCAGATGCATTACATTGCTTTCTAACCAGTGTTTTATATTTTAATCTTTACAACTGGCCCTGCCCACTGTGTTCAATTGCTGTGTTTTAATTTTTGTGATTTTTATATTGCCTTGTGTGTTTACTTATATTGTTTTGTATTATTTTGAGTTTTGTATTTTTATTTGCACTATAGTATATTGATGTATTTTTATGCTCTATATTTACTTTGCTGTACTGTTGGGCTTGGCCTCATGTAAGCCTCCCCAAGGCCCCTTGGGGAGATGGTGGCGGGGTATTATTATTATTATTATTATTATTATTATTATTATTTTGAAGTGTTCAGCTTTTTAGTGCAGCTTCTTCCATACCAGTCATTCCAATTCTCATTCTCTTAATCACCCCTATAGTGGTTATTCTATATCTAAGGGGGAAATCAAAACTTTCAGCAATTCTTCCTTCCAAATGAAAAACAATTCTGAACTGAGCGGCATAGTAGACAATTCCTTCAAATTCCAGGTCTATTAGTGACAGCACTGTTCTCTGGATGGCATCTTGTATGATCACATACCTGTTCCTTTGGAGCTCCTCAAGGTTGGATGCATTCCATTCAGAGCCCTGGTATAGAAATGGGTTGGGATGGAGGCAGAAAACACAGCTCAGTCCCTGTGCATGAACACCGTCAACACATACATACAAATACATATGTGTACACCCGTTCCACAATATATTGATTAAACACCTTTGGCACCTGACAATTCAAAACTGAACTAAACATGTGGCAAAATAATGTAGGATGGAAGGTTCCTGCTCGGGACCTTTCATCCTGCAGGTGGGCATAGGTTGTAACTAATGCAGACATTTACATTTCCATTTACTTGGCTGAGCATGAATTGCTCAGTGCAACGATGAGCAAACAGAACTTGGAAAAGTTACTGTTTGGGATCAGCAAGCTGGGGAAATTGGGACAGCTATAGATCCAAAGAGTAATAATCCCAATATTTGACCAGGTCACACACATTGTGTAATCAGTATCTGTGATACTGGAAAAGTAACATTTCATAAGACAATTCAAATTGCTGTGGATAGGTATTTGGGGACTGGGGTGGGAAGCAGAGTATTTTCACAGTGCTAGGAAGAATAACACTCCTAAAACAGAAGAAAATTTTTCAGGAAACATGTGAGTGTTGTGTGCAACAAAAAGATTGATAAACATGTATACACTACATTAAGAGCTTATCAAAAGAAGATCCATATATCCCTAGAGAATTGAATAGGAAAACTCCTGACAATGCCTTATTGACTTGTATTCTCTGTGGTTAATTTTTTCTTTCCATTTAGTTTCTGCCCCCAGAAATGTTGTCAAGTGTGACATTTGTTATGGCAAAGCAGTAAAGTAAATGTTCTACTTAGCACCTATTTATTGCTTATTTCTCTTTCACAGAACACCTACATTTCTCTGTTACCATTGTTTTTCAAATAGCAAAGGATTAAGGATTAAGTAAATCCTACCTCAAAGTTATTTTCTCTAACCTTCAATTTTTTTTAAAAAAAAAGAGACAAGTTTGGCTTTATGTTTTCTCACAAGAAAGCTTTCAGATCAAGACAGGGAGATACATCTGGTCCTCTAAGATGTTGTTAAACTATAATTCATCTCATCCTAGTAAGCAAACACAATGATGATGGATGGTAGGAATTATGGTCTAGGAATATCTGCAGGTCAACACATCCCCACTGTTCCTACTAAAAAGAAGGCATCAGGATGCTTTTCTTCTCTTGCAAAACCTCAATCTTTCTGTTGTTAGGGAAGAATTTGGTCATGTTTAAGAGGTTAAGAGGAAAGGACTATTATATTGCAAGCCCTAACCCCACACTGAAAAACTTGAGGATCCCTTATTATAGTTCCTCACCAAGTAGAGATAGTCAAAGATCTTGGACGGACGGTCCATTTGAGCCATAATGAGCAGCATTTCATTGTCGATAAATTCCTTGTAGTCCTTCAGGCTGCAGCCTGCTCGTCGCTCCAGTTCTGCCCGGATCTGTGGAAGAAGGGATGGGAGCTTGTGAGAAGTGATGCCACTCAGGGTCCAAACATGGAGCCCTCTAGTTGTGTTCCCTTAACCCCCTACCCTTCCCATTGCTCACCCCAGCCCCAAATTCCTGCCTCCCAGAGTCTCCAAACCTCTGTCTTTCCTTGTGAGCACCTTCCCTGTTCCCATATCCCCATCTCCTCACACATAAGTTTCCATCCCCTCACATTTATGCCCCCCCCCACCTCCCTCCCCATCACTTCCTATTCCAACACCCTCCTGTCCCAACATCCCACCTCCTTAGAGGTGATGCTCTCCAGGTCAGTGGTGGCCATCACCTCACGCAGCTTGGCCCGGATCATCCGCTCTGTCATCTCCCGTGCTGTCCGCCTGAGGCACAGAGATGGAGGGTCGGCAAAGCTCTCGGCCCACCAGACTCTGCCCCCAGACACCATCAAACCAGCTTTCCCTCCTATATTTATCTTCCTTCCCGCCTACCCCCACAGGAGGAGGTTTGTACTTCTATTATGGCTCTGGAGCTTTGCATTACTCTAAATAGCTTTTTTTTCATCCAGGCATGAAAAACAACGTATGGTTATATGGGATGAAAGTTTGGGTCTACCAGTGTCTCTAATCAGTATCTCCCCTTGATCCCTACTTCCATCTTCCTTGGGGATTGGCTTTGCAGAAATGGATGCTGGGGCAGGTGGCTTTTGGAAAGGGCATAATAGCTGCTGGATTGATTGGCAAGACACTACTTTGGTCAGCTACAGACCACAGGGCCTCCTTCCCACCCACTCCTTGTGGAGCAACTACAGCTTCACTGGCTGTGCCAAGCACAGCCTCCACCCAGACCTGGGGGTGGGGAGGGAGGGGGGAGGGCCATCACTGACTGGTCGGAGGGGACTCCAGGAGAACTGGGGCGCACAGATTCCAGGTCAGCCATGGCCAGCCACTCATTAATGCAGCTCTGATCGGAATTGACAGCCTTCTGGTACCACTCTGTCCAGCTCAGGGCGCTGCCTCCGGGGAAATAATTGTTGCAGACGGCATCGCCACAAGCCTTGTGCAGCACTTGCAGTGCTGACCTGAGAATCAAAGATGACAGCCAGATATCAGAAGTGTTATGAAGTCACAGAAAGGGCTGTAATGGCAAGCAACACAACAAGGGTCTGGAATAGGAAGCACGTTTAATATTAGCTCCCCTGCCCTGAAACCCACATGTTCTTTCAAACATTGTGTGTCTGAGGAACTGAGAAAATCTGAAATGCTTTAGAAAAGGGGTGGGAAGCCTGTTTTGGCTCAAGAGCAACCAAACATGGCATCAAATCCCAGCAGGAGATGAGGACATCTTGTGAGAACATTAGCACCTATAATACTTTTATATATGGGCCCACTTCACACATATCACAAACTGATATAGGCCTATATCCATGTCCCCAGTAGAGTAGACCTACTGGATCTATGGGATTTACATAAGTAGTCATTCACCAAGTCAATGGGTCTATTGTAATCGAGACTAGCTGAATTGAGGTTATTGAGAAAACCCAACTCTTTCTCTCTAATTCTTTCTCTACCACTCACTGAGTCACTTTAATTCTGTGTCTTTCTTACAAACACACCAAGTTGCCAATTTCAAGAACACCTTTTTTGCTAGTTGCACAAGGAAAAGAGCATACCTCCCTGTTGTCTGCAGACTAATCTGCCCCTTCAAAGACAACCCATTCTAATAATAGCTTCATTGAAGCCATTTGGTCCACTTTCTTCTTCAAGGCCATACTAGAAGACTAGTGGGACACTTCTAGCGTACAGAAAGGGAACACAACTCTACAAACCATAAGGCAAAGATATAGGAGCGGCACAGATGGAGGCCACTTTATCCAACTGGAATAATATTTTGTATTTCCTTGATGTTACCACTGCCAATGGGAAAATGCAAAGCATTTAATACTGCCAGACTCCCATCCAGTTATCAGTAGCAGAATGACATCTTTATATGTTTTTCTTTCCCAAAGGTCATTTATTTATTACAGGAATTGAGAACTGTGGCAGATCTAGGCATTTACCTGACATTAACTACTAAAGATATTTTTTAAACTTAAAGAAATCCAGATGTTTGGAAGTTATTTTCTAGCTTTGAAAAACAGATTGTGAGACAGGTGATGCTATCCTACCATCTATTCAGAGGATGAATTGCCTCTCCTGGATAATTCCAAAATAGTCAATGTACTCTTTTTGAGACAGAAAAGAAGTTACTCTGGGGAGCATGAGGACAGCATTTTCCTCACTACTAATGTATTGTTCCCCTCCCCATCCCTGCTTGTTCACATTTCACACCCTTCTCAATTGCCTTGCTCACCACATGGTCTGGACAGAGATGGGTTTAAAGATACGAGTCTGCCCTCCGGATGTCACACTGAAGCCTCTAAGAGAAAGAGAAAGGGAAAAGGATTTCACTTGGAAGTGTTCCATCTTTTTGTGGGAAGAGGCAGATAAGAATACACAAGCTGGCACAGTTGTGTAACCGTCTTGTGAGATTCCATAATGCCAGATCCCATTTGCAAGCATAAAAACTGGGCTCTTTCTGCCCCTGGGATCTAAAAGTCAAGTTGGTTGTGCAATAACAGCAGACTTAATCTAAGAGTTCTAAAAATGGATCGTACCATCTACTGTTAATATGCTAAGCTGTCTCCACTGCCCAATCCCTTTCAGCTTTTTTGTTTAAAATGTTCTTGTAGACAAAAACCCATTTTTATTTAGGAAGAATCAATGAGTATGAGAATTTAATACCACTATACAAGTTCCCCAGATAGTCAGTTATTAACAGAGACACACAGATAGAGAAAATATGAATTTAGCCCGCCAATTCATGATTTTGTTTCTGAGGAGAGAAGTCAAAAAAGTAAGATTGAAAGTAATAGCTTGTATCAATATACTTTCAGAAAAGAAGTTTTTTCTTTCGTTCATGGTTTTATGTTCAGATTTCATGTCATTATATAATTTTGTTCATTACATTTGGTTTAATTTATTAATGTTAGGTTCTAATGTTGTTTCCATATGTGGGGTTTTTCTGGGATTATTATGTCGATACTTGTTTGTTCTATGGAGGCATTGAATGTTTGCCGTTGTACATTGGAATCCGCCCTGAGTCCTCTGGGGAGATAGGGTGGAATATAAATAACATCTTATTATTATATGGTCAGTGTCGTCACTTTATCTTCCACATGTTGGAATGCTATTTGCTACCTTCCCAGACATCTCTCTATGGGCTCTACTACAGAGAATGGAAAGCTACACAGCCTTCCCCACAGTTCCAATTGATTTTCTAAATGTTATTTTAAATATTTTTGTAGCTCATTATGTTACTTTTTCTTTTCAATTGATTTTTTCTTTAGGGCTAGTAAGAGAATAGCATACCACTTGAAAATAAATCAATGAAAATGTTTCTAAGATAGTCTCCATATGTAGCTTTTAAAAGTAATTTTAAAATATTAATGTATTGCGTACACATATACATTCAAGCCACACGTTAGATTGCTTTAAATATGAACCTTTGTTACTTCCTTCTTGCAGTGTGTGTGAGATAATAAATTACTTGTAGCTATGTCATCAATAATGTGCAGCTTCTACTATTAAACTTTATAGTTGATTACTTGCAGAATATTGTATTTGTCACTGCCTCTGCTGCTGCTCTATGTAACTCAAAAATAGGTTTTCTCCAGGCATTTCTAGGTCCTCCAGCACAATTCTATGGTCAACTTCAGGCAAATGGTGACCACAGAATTGTGCTGGAGGATTTAAGGATGCATAGAGAAGTGTTTTCTTGGATTAAAAAAAACATTTGTGGGTTTTATTTATTTATTCACTTATTTACTGCATTTATATACCACTTTTCTCACCCCTGAGGGGACTTCAATCAGTTTTCAACATAATAATGGCAAAATTAAATACTGTACATACATGTGAAACATAATAACTAGACAATAACATATAACTATAAATTAAAAACCTTAACCATTTTAGAACATAAAGCATAAAATAACATTTAGACATAAGACATAGAATTAAAGCATCACAAATACAATAAATTTATATCAAAACCCACCCATTAAACAACACAATTTAAACAAATTATTAAAATCATGCCATCCAGTCTCATAATCCAAAGTCGTTCCATTGGTCCGTTCACAATTCCTTATTCCCTTATTGTACTGAAAACATTGCTAGCTAAAAGCTTGGTCACATAGCCACGTTTGTACTCTTTTTTTCATAGCCAAAGAGCCACCACTGAGAAGACCCTGTCCCTCGTCCCCACCAGTCGATCTTGCAAGGGAGGTGTAATCGAGAGCAGGGCCTTCCCAGAAGATCTTAATCTCTGAAGTGGATCATAGAGGGAAATATTCTCTCCTCCCAACTTTGTATGGATCCTGCATCCCTAACTCCTATGAAAGTTGAGAGTAGACTGTACTACAGAGCTTCAGAGAGCTACTTCCATGGTAGACAAGGAAACCTGGAAGCACGTTTGTTTTTGATTAAATGAACATCCATTGTTTTGTTTGGGCAGATGGGTGATTTTTACCTTGACAACCACTGGCCAAGAGCCAATAAACAGAGTATGGAGTATCAAGTCACTCCTAATATGAAAAAAAAAATCAAGAAAATTCCAGCCTAGATGTTCTGCCTGAGGCATCACAATTTCTTGGACTGTCCTTGGATTCCTCAAGCACCTTTAAATGGCACTATTAAGGCCATGTTCCCCTTTGGTCTTATATCCAGACACTGGCCTTCTTTGAGAGACCTTTGCACTCTCAGCTCCACCACTGCAACAGTCTGAACCTCTTAGCTGCTTCCTCGAGTCACTCTACTCTTTCTCTTTAGAAGCCTGGAAGAGCCTCCCACAATGTCTCAGAAACCATTTTTAATTCTTCCCAATTGAATACAGCTGAAATCTTCTTTTCCCAGTTAACTGTTGCCCACACACTACCTATTGTGTCCTCCCAGTCAGATTTTTAAAATAAGAGCCTAGGACACAGCAGGAAGGAAACATGGGGAAGGCTCTCAAAGAAAAGAATGGAGAAATGCTGGCTTTCCACTAATGTAGAGGGAGGAGTGGGCTAATCCAAAAGCTAGCTAATCCTTTTTAGCAATTCACGCTGGGTAAACTACATGCCACTTCTACCTGTGGAGTCACTTATTAAGGAAGATCAGGAGACGGCTCTCTTTTGTGTTCCACTAAAGTCTGGACACAACTATGTGAGGAGAGAGACAGACAAATATGCACACACACAAATGACCTTTGTTACCATAGACTGTTTGTGTACTCCAGGCTTTCTGCGAAACAAACTTTGGCTAAAACCTTAAAACAAACACAAGGATTAGCATTGAATAGAAGATCAAGGGGGCGTGGACGAAAGTCTCTTACCCGTCACCATCTAGGAAAACCTGGGTATCACTCCAGAGGGCAAGGACCATGCCCAGGGTGCAACCAGCCAAGCTGAGAAAAAGAGAAGTGGGGAAGAAAAGGTGATCAGAAGTGTTATTGTACTCTCCTCACATGCATTCTGCCTCTACAACAGTTTGATGTGGGTATGTGCCTGCAAGTTGCCTGTTGACTTGTAGTGACCTCATGGATTTCACAAGATTTTCTCAGGCAAGGAATACTCAAAGGTGGTTTTGCTAATTTCTTCTTCTAAAATATAGTCTATTTCCACCATAAAAGATATAAAGGAATCTTGCAGTTATGAGACCAGTTAATCTCACAGTTGCTACAGGGTTCCTTTACATCTTTAATGCTGAAACTAACACAATTTTAGTAGAGCTGCTCCTGTTGAAGCAGCTCCACTGGCTGCCGATAAGATTCTGATCCCAATTGAAAGTGCAAGTTATCACCTACAAAGCCCTGAATGGTTCTGGTCCTGCCTATCTTCGCAACTGCCTGTCTTCGCAACCTATGGACCAATGCAGGCCCTTAGATCTGCTGGAGAGGCCATCCTCTTGCTCCTGTTACGGTTGGTGGGGACAAGAGGCCGGGCCTTCTCGGTGGTGGCTCCCTGGCTCTAGAATTCCCTCCCCAGGGAGATTAGACTAGCCCCCACTCTGTCCGCCTTGCGCAGGGATTTGAAAACCTATGTTTACGTGTGCATTTGAATGACAATTAGTCCCTGTTCATGAATGCCCAGCCCTAATTCACTGATAAGGTTGTATTCAGCACTTTACCCCAACCCCGGCCCTATAGTTTGCTTTTTGCACAAGCTCATGCCCTGCCCTCTCTAATCTGATCATGCCCACCATATTCCTGGTTACTGGTTGTTGAGGCTGGTTTGATACACTTTTGTGATGTTTTTATACTTTGCCATTCTTAATTGTTTTAATTAGATTGTTTATGATATATTATATGTTATTATGATTTTAACCATGTTTTAGCTGGTAAATTTTGTTGTATGCTGGGCTTGGTCCCCATGTAAGCCGCCCCAAGTCCCTTCGGAGATGGTGGTGGGGTATAAAAATAAAGTTTTGTTGTTGTTGCTATTATTGTATTTCCATCATATTGATTAATACAGAGTCAGGCAAATATTACATAGCAGGTGAATGGGGAATTGCTGACAATGGACTGACAGAGAATATTAATTGTGGTTAACAATTCAAATTCAGCATTAATCCATTCAGCTGCTTGATTTGGAATCAAGAGTGTAACACGTTTCACTACTTGCATCCTACTGGATCCATAAACAAAGGTTGGAGGCGGGAAACCATCTGTGAAAAGTTGCTAAACTGGTTTGACTAGGAAGCAAAACCAATTAAAGAGGTTTCTGGGAAGCAGGAAACAATTGTGACGCAAAGATGCTTTTGATAGAGGTTTCTACTTGTACTAACCTAATGAAGAGAACAACAGGGTTTGTGTACTTGCATCCTGGTTGCATTTGGTAACTTCTGACTAATGGTGTCTAAGGTCACAAGGCTGGTTACAGAGTCAAAGCTTGGAATTCATTCAGATTCCTGTTTGCTCAAAAGCAAAACCAGATGATTTCAATGAGACTGGCTTTCTTGCAATTAGGCATCAGAAAGAGACTTTCCTGGTATCTTATAATAGCCTGTTGAAATGCATCGTGCAGAAAATACAAAGCAAAGAAATGTCAGCCACTGGAAGCCTTCTGTCTTAGAAAGGCTTTCTTCACAGAGACAGGAAGAGACAGCCTTTTTGTGCTGTTCAATATTTCATGTCTTGTTTTGTGAATTTTTCTTTCATTTCCTTTGTGAATTCATCTCTTCTAGATGTCTTGAAGAAGCGGTGCAACTACCTGCTGGGGATTTTGTAGCTAAGGATTCTGCATTCAGCAGCAGGTTGGATTCAATGGTTCATAGGCCTCCC
Organism: Anolis sagrei; assembly: GCF_037176765.1. Lineage (NCBI taxonomy): Eukaryota > Metazoa > Chordata > Lepidosauria > Squamata > Anolidae > Anolis > Anolis sagrei. Next base: position 233,024,130 of record NC_090021.1, read on the forward strand.
TCTAATTCTGTTTTGCCTAAATTTGATGTCTAATATTTCCAAACTATCTGATATCAGTAAACTTTGCAAAAGTGATTGTTGGAGACACTATTTCTTTCTTTTCCATAACCACCCACCTGAACACAGTATGTTATAGCAGTGGAAGATATAGAACCAAAGGAGAAGGAAGAAGTGATGATATTTCATGGAAAGGCATATCTAGCTGTACATCTCAGTGATAAGCCAAGCTAGAAACATGCCAGGAGGAAGGCGCGTCAAGCCAACCCCGACCGGGACCGCCTTCCACCTGGAAACCAATGCCTTCACAGTGGGAGAAGATACGGGTCAAGAATAGGGCTCCACAGCCACCTACGAATCCACAAGGAAACCCATCATGGAAGACCATCTTACTCGTCCAATGAGGGATCGCCTAAGTAAGTAAGCCAAGCTAGACAGTCACTTCTTTTAGCAGAGGCAAGCAGTACTAAATCAGTTATTTTGAAATAGTACTGCATTTTATTTGGTTTTTAATCTGTTTGTTTGATTGATATGTGTTTAAATTGCTTATCTGTTTAGATTGATATATTTTGATGAGATGTGTTTTATTGTTTACCTGTACGGCATTGAATTATTGCCAGATTTGTAAGCTGTCTTGAGTCCCTTCCGAGGTCAAGAAAGGCGGAGTAGAAATGAATTAAGTAAGTAAATAAATAAATAAATGCTGCCTCTGGGTATGCCATTGGTGAAAAACTGCATTCTGTTTCACCAATTAAGGAAATTCCTATAATGCCCTGTATACATGGATAAAGAACACTGCATCTGCCAGTGTTTTCCACTTGGAAAAATATATCCTTTGTTTGCTTGTAGAAGTTGTACCAACCCAGTAACAAAACAAAGGAACAAAGAGGCAATCTATTGACCAAAATCACTGGGTTGTTGTAGGTTTTTGGTCTGTATGGCCATGTTCTACAAACTAGGAAAACTGGGTTTATATATCTGTGGAAAGTCCAGGGTTTCAACTTTTCCAAGTTTCCAACAGACCTCACAACCTCTGAGGATGCCTGCCATAGATGCAGATGAAATGTCAGGAGAAAATGCTTCTTGAACATGGCCATACAGCCCAAAAACCTACAACAACCCAAAGAGGCAATCTCTGACTTCATGCTCCTTAGAAAGCGAGGGAGCTTCATTTCCGTACCAATATAGAACTAAACAGTGCACAGTAGGAGATGGATTGGAATCAACTGGTAGTTCACTGGGTGATTTTGCAGTGGATTAGCAAGAATTTTGGACATTTAGTTATTTAACTATAAAGGCTTATAAAATGACCAGAATGCCCTCTACTGTCACCTGACATGATGCCATTAGAATTCCAGCTGTGAAGCGAGCTTAGATGTAACCGTGTATATGAAAGCAATTCAAATGTGTGGCTCACAGAATGCAGTAGGTCACAGACTTTAGTCTTAACCACAATCTGAGATGTGGCTTTACTTTTGGGTTTAGTAAAAAGACAACCAAAGTAAATCCTACAAGCTTGAGATATGGCCATGTCTGGAGTAGCAGAGAATGAATTTTAGACTTAGATTGTAGAAATGTGCCTAGAATTCCCAGTAACTCTATCTACCCCCCCCCCCCAATGTTTCTCTTTTTACAGGTTTGTTTCCCATAACCTTTCCTTCAAAATTGCAGTGATGGAGACTTGAGCTAGAAAACAGGGATATATTTCTGCCACACAGAGCTATATTTTGACATATCTGTTCATTTTCTAGTCTCTGTCAAAGGCTGGCGGACTTGTACATTTGCTTTTTCACCCTCTTTGCCATTTGCAAATTTAAATTGGCTTGACAGATGATGGTTTCTCCAAAACTACCCAACAGTCAGACAGGAATATGACACAGTTATCTTATTATTTCAAAATCTGATTCTTTTTATTCCTCTAGCTTTATTTCTCCCTCCTTCTTAAAAAAGGCCACTTAACCAATATATCTTTGGGCATATTTTAATAGAGGTTGTTTTTTTTCCAATTCATATACCTGGCTTATGTAATGTTATAATTGTTTCATGTTGTTGTATTTGATTCTATGTATTATGCATTTTATGTATGGCAGCTTTGTGTGCTATTTCGTAAGCCACCCTGAGTCCCTATATGAGATGGTGGTGGCGTATAAATAAAGTATTATTATTATTATTATTATTATTATTATTAAAGTGATTTAAACAGACTTTTCTCACCTAAGAGTAACGGAAGGGTAATTCTATGCTTATTCTGTCAAAAGTAAGTTCTGCTGAGTTTAGTGGGGTTTGTTGCTTCTGCCATGTGCCATCAAATAATTTCCAATTTAAGGAGAATTCAAAGACAAACCTATCATTTTTCTTGGCAAGATTTGTTCAGAGGGAGGTTCTTTGAGGCTGGATCTACACTGCCATATAATCCAGTTGCAGAATGCAGATTAACTGCTTTGAACTGGATTATATGCATCTACACTATCATATAATCCAGTCCAACGAAGTTAATCTCTGTTCAGAAACTGGATTGTATGGCTTTAGAGATGGTACCTAAGATGGAGAGAGTGGGGCTTGATCAAAGTCAGCTAGTGGGTTTTCAAAGTCAAATAAGTATTCAAATCCTGACCTCCAGATCCTAGTCCAACCATTACATCACACTCTCTCTAAATGGGATTTAGTCTCCACCAATAAGTATGATGTAGTCTGTCAATCATACACAGGTTTCTGTTCTTCTCCCGCCCCCTCCCTTGCCCTCTTACCCCTCTTCAGGGAAGTCCACACCCAGCAGCACCATCTCATTCTTCCTCTCCATCTCTGCAGCTGACACCACCACCAAGTACCGGATCCTATGAGCTCGTGTTGACTCCAGCCTCACAGCCTGCAAAACAAAAATACATAGACCTTGCATAACTCTCATTTTATGTCTTATCTATACACAGGACAGTGATGCTTCCTCACCAAAGTTTGAAATGCTCCCTACAGATTGGGGGCTAGCAGCCTCGTCTATGAGAGGAGCTATTCAGAAGGTCTTCCACAATTCAAAGGTCCAACGTGTTCACTCATGTTTCACATTTGTGCACATGTGAAACTAGTGTAAGTGGCAACATATAGGCATGTAGACTCCAGAGAATGCATCTCATTCCCTTTTTTGCAGTAATTTGCTGCAACTTCCAGTGTGGGAAATGAAGCAGTGGCTTCAAGGAAAGATTCTATTTACATTTATCCAAAATTAAACACATTTCTTTCCAGGAGTATCAAAGGATGAAGGAAGCTGAAGTACACATCATATTTACTTATTACGGTCTGTCAATGAAAACTGGCATTATTAAATCCAGATTCTGAAAACTAATAAATCGGCTCTCAAAGTCATACCATGTAGGCTAGGCTGGGCTGGGGAAAGAGCGGCTTACAGGACACATGAGCCACTCCCAAACCCTTTTCTTTGCCCTTTCCAATTTCTATGAATTTGTAGATGTTTTTATTTTAATAGGCAAAAGGTTCTCTTCCTCCAAATGCCTCCAAATAGTACCTGAAGCACATGCCCCCACAACTACCTCAATACCTCCCAAATAGTTCCCAACTTCCCAAACTCTCTGAAAAAAAGCATGGAAGTTAAAAATTGAAAGTACACTGCTAGTTACTTCTGTGAATTACTTCCAGCTGAAAAGATGCAGGTATGGTCTGGCAAGGAGATGAAAAGTAGCTAATATCATAGCTACCTACTCCTGACGCAGAGTATTTTAAAAAATCACTTAGAATAATGGCAGAAACAGAGGCCACTCAGGCTTTCCCCATGAGAGAAGCGCAAACACTGCGAAAACTCAGCTGAAAGTTCACTTCTGGTTTTGAAAAAAGAAAACATGTATTTTTAGGCATTACAAGGAACAGGAGGGATTTAAAAGACAAACAGCCACTCCTGCAGATATCCAGGATATGCAAGTATTTACTTATACGTTTATGTTAGAAAACGAATAGTTTGGAGAGTCCGGAAGCTCTGGGACTGCAAAAAAATAGCCTTAGGCTGCTGAAGTTGACAAGCCACTTCTTAGGCCCCATCTACATTGCCATGAGTGTAGACTCATATAATCCAGTTCAATGCAGTTCAAACTGCATTATATGAGTCTATACTGACAATATCATGCAGCTGAAACTCCATTATATGGTAGTGTAGATGGGGCCTTAGAAGCATTGCTATATATTGGGAATACTAACAATTATAATTGACCTCCTCTACTGGTACAGTTGGCCTTCCATATCCAGATCTGCATCTACAGATTCAACTAATGGCAGCTCAAAATATTTAGGGGAAAACAAACCAAAAATCAAAACTTATGTTGCCGCATGCCACGCAGTGATGTAGGTATACCCTGATGTAGCCTCCTGTCACTTTATTGATCATCAGGCTTTCTCCAGCACTCATTTGAGTTATTCGCCATCTTATATAACTGACACCATTTCACTTTGCCATTATGTAAAATGAGTCTTGAGCATCCATGGACAGCTCCTGGAAGCAAACCCCAGTGGATACTAAGGACTCACTGGATTTGTATCTCATGAATGTTGCTCATATACTACAGAACATTAGAGAGAATTTAAATATTTATTAAATGTAAACATGAAAGAAAAAAAGTACAATGGGCCCGCTAGGGTTTGGTTCCAGGAACCCCCCCCCCCCCCATGGATACCACAAACAATGGATGATCAAGTCCCACTATATACAATGGCACAATAAAATGGTGTCCCTTATATCAAACAGAATAATCAAGCTTTGCTTTTGGTGAATTTTTATTGGGGGGGGGGGGCGGGTATTGTCATGTAGTGGATGGTTGAAACTATGGATACAGAGCCCATAGATATGGAAGGCTGACTAAAAGTGCAAAATGTATTCCTTCTGCTATCTTATCACTGTGAGCATTTGCACAGGTGAGTCGTAAATATATGTTGAGCCTCATGTGGGATTAATCTTCTTAGTGACGCATAAGTGCATTTTGGCATTGAATAGTAAGATCCCAGGGAAAAGGCCTCTGTGCTCACAGTTTTAAGGCAGGATTTTTTTTTTCATAATATCTGGCTTCAGGGAACACTTTCAGCAGTGGCATCTGCCTTGGAATGTCAGTGACTTTGTTCAGGATTTCTGAGGCAATTCTCACAGAGCAGACACTCAGAATTTATGAGGCAAGTATGCTGAGCCTTACCATCACCCTGCCTGAACTAAAAATATCCAAGAGAAAGGCAGCTTTATTAATTTCTTGCAAGGGAAGATCATGAACAATAAGTCATTTATCTGCCCTTACTAACCTCCCACTTAAGCAACCCCTTTGGTATATTTCCAATGATCCTCAGGGTCCACCAGAAAGGAGCCTGAGAGCCACTGTTTTAAGGAATGGCCTGAGTGCTGGGAAGCTGCTGTGAGTGACTCACTCTCTGTGGTGGTGGAAATCTCCCAGCAGAATCCCTAGAGCCAGGGCTTGGATCACACTGAGTGGAGACGCCAGCTCTGGCTGCCCGCCCAAAAGAACAAAAAGACCCGCAGGCCATAAATGGGGAAGTGGCTGCAGCTCTCCCTGAAAGCCACATTCCAAAGGGAGACGAATGCCTCCCTTTCCCTCCCTGCAATACTCCACAAGCATGAACCTAAACTTGCAGCATAAGAGCTTGTGTCTGGAGCTTGGAGAAGAGTTGAGTTTATTTATCACAGGAATGCTGTCAGAGAAGTGATACAGAATCTGGACTCACACTGAGAAGAGGAAAAGCTAAGTCAGGCCATCAACATAAAGTCATACTAGGATGCCAACCACAAAGAAAATCCAAAACAAGTTTGGAGGTAATCCTGTGTCATCACAATAACGGTAGTCACTAAGATAGTAAAAATGTGTCTTGGGGTCCTTCCACACAGCCATATAACCCAGAATATCAAGGCAGAAATTCCCACAATATCTGCTTTGAACTGGTTTATCTGAGGGCCCTTCCACACTGCCATATATTCCAGTTCAAAACAGATAATGCGGGATTTTAATCAGCTGTGTGGAAGGAGCCTTGGTTGCACTTTTTCAGGATGGAGAGGTGAGGACACATGATGGGAGACAGCAACATACCTATTAAGCATCAGGTGCTAGCATCCCAAAGAAAAGGCCAGACCTTTTCTACTTGATATTTGCAACCTATCTACATTGACATTTTTTAAAGTGTGATGTCACTTTAACTGTCATGGCTTCACCCGAATGCCTCTCCATCCTGCATTTATATTTACTTTCTAAAGAGGCTGAGAACAGTACAATTCAGGGAAGTGAGCAGGGACACTCTAACAGACAATCCCAGGACTCTGGGAGAAACCTTTATCCCTTTGAAGTTTTGGCCTATAATTCCCATGCTCGCTTGCCACTAGCTGTGTTGGATGAGGCTTCCAGCAGCTGAAGTGCAGAACATATGGAAAAACAACAAGGACACAGGGCCTAATCCCAGGTACTACCAAGATATATTGCCTACTCCTTCATGAGATCTAGAAAAGAATCCACTGGCCTCATAGATCACAAATAAGATTCAATCATTAGTCACAGGATAAACTAAAACAGTTCTGCAGGAAGCCTCCGTTTATCTAATAAATCAGGGAACTGGGCATTGTCACAAAGTGGAATCAGTTGAAAAGTGGAACTCCAGGTTATTTTTGAGTTCCAAATACCTGCTGATCACTGAAAATGTGATAAAAACGCCATATATATCACTCTTTTGAATAATTATGCTAAGTAAGCTATTGCACACATTCAGAAGTGAGTTAAGGAGGGATCGCTCTTTCCCTTGGGACCATGCATGTGTGCGCAAAGCAGTCTCAAGTGAGCCTTGTCGGCAAGATGAGCTGATCATTCTATCTATCTATCTATCTATCTATCTATCTATCTATCTATCTCACTCACAGGTTTTACAATTTTTAGCCTTTGCATTTGGCCCACCTCATCCCTGTTTAATTCTTTTAGCATTGTATACTTTGTTTTTATTATGTTATTGTCATTATTTTATTGCAGTACTATGTTATTGTTAAGCATTTTTATTTGATGTTATCATCTGTTTTGTATGTACTTTACTTTGCTTTCTTGTAATTATTTGGGCTTGGCCTCATGTTAGCTACCCCGAGTCCCTACGGGGAGATGGTGGTGGGGTATAAATAAAGTATTATTATTATTATTATTATTATTATTATTATTATTAATGTAAGAACCGACTTCTTGTCTAATTAATTAATTAACTTTATTTATATACCGCTTTTCTCATCCCGGGGGGACTCAAAGTGGCTTCTAGCATATTCACAGCAAAATTCAATGCCTTACAAAACATGAAAACCCAACATAAAAGCAACAGTAATGGAATGGAATTTGTCTGTAATTTACAAACGTTGAAAGAACAAGCAGTCGGAAATCAAGTTGTCAAAACGTGGGGGAAGGCACTAAATAGAAAACTCCTCTCCAAGGAATTCAAAAGAGTAAATGATATAACTGACTGCTCCAGCCTCCTTGGGTTTATCTGAAGAGCCACATTTTTTAGGTCAGGTCAATTCCATTTCCAGCTTCGGCCACACACATACACCACAGGCCCTGGCCCTGGTTGTTTCACCAGTCGGATGGAGTCTCACCAGTCGGATGGTGTCTTCTGGCCGTAGGAGCCCCACCATTTGCTGTAGGTGGACTTCCTGCTGCCCGGCTCCTGTGCTCTCAGTTTTCACTTCTTCACCCTGGTCTATGGGGGCTGAAGGACCCTCTTGCACGGACTCCAATTTTTCTTCTTCCTGCAGGAGCAAAGCAGCTCCTTTGACCATGACAAAACTATGGCTGGAGAAAAGGAGGGGCAGGGGAGAAAGTGATATTAAGAAAAACCCTCTGATCATTCCAAAGGAGGGAGAGATTTTGCACTTATTTATTATTTACTTATTTATGACATTTATAGCCCACCTTTCTCAGCCATACGGCGACTCAAGGCAGATTACAGATTGGCACGATTCGATACCATGCATTCATAAAAGTGTGATTAAAGCAGTCAACATAACAATATAAAAACATATATAAAAACCATTAAAAACATATAGTCACTGATGTCATCTTGGAAATATCACCCTTTGGAAATTCCCCATGGAGCTTGCTCTGGGGAGGGTGAAGGGGGATTGCTGGACCCATCATAGTCTTAGGAAGAACATTAGGAAGAACTTTCTGACTGTGAGAACCGTTCAGCATTGGAACTCTTTGCTCCGGAATGTGGTGGAGGCTCCTTCTTTGGAAGCTTTTAAACAGAGGTTGGATGGCCAGCTGTCAGGGGTGCTTTGAATGCAATAGTCCTGCTTCTAGGCAGGGGGTTGGACTGGATGGCCCACGAGGACTCTTCCAACTCTTCCTGTGCTCTATGATTCCTGTGCCATCCCACAGGGAAAGGTTTAGAAACATTTTGTAATTAGGAAGCAACCACAGATTCTAGAGCAGTAAATAGACTGAGTAGCACCAGCATTTGGAAGGAAATACATAATGAGATTTCATACAGCTTAAAGCATTAAGGCCCAGTAAATGTATCATGAGATAGTGTTGAACTGAAAATCATATTTCTTCCTTTAATCTTTTTTTTTTTAAAGTAGCTTTGACCCAAAGGAACGCCTGACTGGCAGTAATCACCCTCTCTCATAATATGAAGCAAACATATTCAAAATTGCAATCCCATGCTTAATTTACAAAAAAGCAAACACAGGGGTATTGTTTAATTTTAGAATATGTTATGAAACTCTGGTCTTAGGAGGGCCCTAGGTGGTACCCTAATTATTCAAAATTGAAACGTCTTTTACCATGTATTTTTAGGGAGATATGTATTTCAAACTCACTGACCTCAACCCCAGCAGGGCTTCCTAGAAGTTAAATACAGACATGCATGACTGTGCCCCACTGTTACATTTAAAAACAAGGTGACATAGTAGTAGAAGGCGGTGCAGTTAGGGGCCTTTCCCCTGTCATTGCTTTCTTTGTGACTCAAAATAGAAAGTCCTGCCACTAAAGAAGGGGAAAATGGACCCTTTACTTGACCAGAATTGAAGTTCTTACCAACATGTACAATAAATGAATGTCCTCCCTCCATGGATAATCTCTTTCCATGTACGTACATTTTCCTAAATACACTAACAGCACCAGGTCGCATCTGATCTTGGAATCTCAGCAGTACTTGTTAGTACTTGCATTGGAGACCACACATGAATACAAAGTGCTGTGGGATATATTTCAGAGGAATGAACTGGCAAAAACATCTCTTGAGTTTTTCTTCCTCAGGAATCTCCTTTACAATTCATGAGTTCACTATAAGTTGTAAGGAAACTTGAAGGCACGCACACATAGGCATTTCCCAATAGAGCACTGGTTCTCAACCTGTGGGTCCCCAGATGTTTTGGCCTTCAAGTCCCAGAAATCCTAACAGCTGGTAAACTAGCTGGGATTTCTGGGAGCTGTAAGCCAAAAACCCAAGAACCCACAGGTTGAGAGCCACGGCAATAGAGGTATTCTATTCCTCACTATTCCCTGTAATCGAGAATTCCTTGTCCACACAGTCAGTTTTAGAGCACAAAGTGTGCTACTGTTACACTTTTGTTGTGTGCATTGCATTGTCTTCTTTTAGGATGACTTTTTATTTGGAAAAACTTAAATCTTCCAGGCAGTTGCCATGTAACGTAGAATTTTACTCTGCAAATTTCATGACTATAGGACAGCAGAAAAAAAAGTGAGTGAAACCACATATGGAAGCATTATGCAAGTGTGTGAGCCATACACACACTCACTCGCTTGTTTTTAGTTTTCTTTGCTTCTAACACTGGAGTCATGTTTATTTAAAGCTGTGAAGCAGGCTGCCTATAGTGTCCAAACAAGCTTTTAGCTGGGGATACAGTATTGTGTCTTTGATGATGGACTGCTGCAATCTAAAACTCAGGACTTGAAAATGTTATTTATGTTCAAATATGTAATAGGTGAGGGGTCCCCTGGTAGTGCAGCAGGTTAAACAGCTGAGCTGCTGAGCTAGTTGACCTAAAGGTTGGTGGTTCAAATCCAGGGAGTGGAATGAGCTCCCACTGTTAGGCCCAGCTTCTGCCAACCTAGCAGTTCAAAAACATGCAAATGTGAGCAGATCAATAGAGTGCCATTACCTTCTGCAGGAAGGTAATGGCACTCTATGCAGTCATGCTGGCCACATGACCCAGGAGGTGTCTACAGACAACGTCGGCTCTTCAGCCTAGCAATTGAGATGAGCACCACCAGAGTTGGACACAACTAAAATTAATTTCAGGGGAAACCTTTACCTTTGCTATGCAATATATGGTTTTAAAAAGTCTTGAGGTTTAATGCTGGATCCCCCTCCCCCGCAATTATCTGTAAGAATGAAAGGACAGGTTTTGAAGCCTGTTTCCTCACCGCCGTTGCATCTGCCTTCTCCTGGAAACCTCTTCATCCTGCAAGAGAATTTCAGGTAGATTAGTCACTTCTGCTCCAAAGCAGAGGAGGAAAATCTGCTGTAGATGAAAAGATAGGCTAGCTTCCATATGCCCCAACCAAGATTTTCCATTCAGCAATTTCCAGCCAAACCTACCTAGTTGTCTGCTGCAATGAAAACATCAGATCCTGATAAGTGGAATCCCTAAACCAGACTTTCCTAACCTGGGGTGTTTTACAATTCTCACCATCCCCGTTCAGTTTGGAATATATTGAGTCTGATAGTGATGGGGGCTATACTCCAAAAACACTGCAGGTTGAGGGAAGGTTGCTTCACCTCTATAAAGATGGAATTATCAGATAGACACACACTAATTTTGGTACCACCAAAACAAAAAAATACATAAGATGCACCCACAATTCTGAGATGCATCCCATTTTTACAGATGTTTATATGGGGTGAAAAGTGTGTGGTAGAATTGAAGAAATACAGATAATGAGTACAACAACCATAATAAATGTAATGTATAGATCTATAGCCAGAACCAAATAGCAAATGGATGGCACAATGCAATTATATTTTGAAGGCCACTTCTTAGCACCAACCACATGTATACAAATGCAGAAGATAACCCCATATATGTGTCTTTCACAGACTCCACGAAGAACATGATATTTGTTGCTGTTGTTCTGGTTGTTGTTGGTGGTTGTTTGACTTTCAATATCTGAATGATATTTGTGTTGGCCAGATTTTTTTATTTATTTATTTTGCTACCAGCTACAAATTTTCTGCTCACTCTCATGTGAATTTCTTTTTAAATCTGAGGGCCCTTCCACACAGCCCTATATCCCAGAATATCAAGGCAGGAAATCCCACATTATCTGAGTGTGGACTCAGATAACCCAGTTCAAAGCAGATATTGTGGGATTTTCTGCCTTGATATTCTGGGATACAGGGCTGTGTGGAAGGGCCAAGAGACACATTTGAACAGTAATTATCTCTTCCTCCTTCTCCTTTCTCTGCTTTTTATTCTTTTTAAAGATATAGTGCTGTGGTGATGCTATAACTTTAAAAATATTTTAAAAAATTCAGTTACAAGAAAATTGTCCCTCAACGCATAGGACCACTTTAGCAAAACACATCCCCATTCTTTTAAAAAGCCTTGGAAAAGTAGATCCAAGAAACCATTGCAAACCACAAAGAATAGAATGAGTGGAAAGGAGGAGACAGCGATCAGCAAACTTAAATGCAACTGTATTGAAATAGCATTTGCTTCTTTAGACCAATCTACAAGAACCTTATTTTATGGCATAACATATCTGTTAGACTTTAAGGCGGAGTTGGGCAACTCTGGTGGGTCAAGAAGCTGACTTTGAGTCCCTGGGGCAACTACCGAAAATGAAAGCAAAAGACAACCCAAGTCCGTTTCTGGTTTTGAAAAACAGGGTTGTTCGGCAGTGCAAGGGGCTTGTTACCCACTTCAAAGGTAAAGCTCTGCTCCTGGAGGCTTCGAAGAGAAGTAATTCACTCATATTGGCTCAGGAAAAAGGGTAGCCTGGGGCAATCTGAGAGGAGTGTGGGGCCTCAAATACAGCTGTATCTAGCCACAATGATATGTTTCATCTACCCTTGGCAAAAGATTTGTTGTTGTGTTTGCTGAAAAGGATGAACAGAAAAATTCTGTAAACCCAGGGCTTAAAAATGACATTTTGGGACTACAGTACAAACCCCGTATGCCCTGGATGATACTATATATACTCGAGTATAAGCTGAGTTTTTCAGCACATTTTAATACTGGAAAAGGCCCTCTTTGCTTATACTCAAGTGAGAGTCCTGGTGGGAAGGCATGGGGCTGAAGAAGCCCTTTGCAGGGCTTCTACCATCTGCATGCCTCCTTCCCTTCCAGCACAGCATCCCAGCAGTGGTTCTCAACCTGTGGTTCCCCAGATGTTTTGGCCTTCAACTCCCAGAAATCCTGAGGTAAAAGGTAAAGGTTTTCCCCTGACCTTAAGTCCAATCATGTCTGCCTCTGGGGGTTGGTGCTCATCTCCATTTCTAATCCGAAGAGCCAGTGTTGTCCATAGACACCTCCACGGTCATGTGGCCGGCATGACTGCATGGAGCACTGTTACCTTCCCACCAGAGCAATACCTACTTATCTACTCACATTTGCATGTTTTTGAACTGCTAGGTTGGTAGAAGCCGAAGTTGACAGCGGGAGCTCACGCCGCTCCCCAGATTCAAACCTGAGACCTTTAGGTCAACAAGTTCAGCAGCTCAGCAGTTTAACCCACTGCACCACTGGGGGCTTCTCAGAAATCCTAACAACTGGTAAACTAGCTGGGATTTCTGGGAGTTGTAGGCAAAAACATCTGGGAACCCACAGATTGAGAACCACTGCCATAGAGTCATGTTGGAAGATCTGGGTATTCCTGGAGAGGTGTACACGCAGGCAGGCCTGTAGCGAGGGGGTGGTTTTAGGGGTTCAACCCCCCCCCCCGAAATGTTTCAGTTTTTTTTTAAAAAAAAAAAACCTGGTTTACTCATGAATTTTTAACTGGTCAACCAAATCTCCATGCTAAGTCTATGAGATGCAAAAAATTAAGAGTCCCTCCAGAACTGCAAGCACTATCTCAGGCAAATACTGACAATTTATTCACACTGTCATTACTTGCAGCAATAGCCGATCTAGCGAAGCAACCAAGTTGGGGTGTGTGTGTGTGTTGAATGCTCTCATTAAGGAGGCCAGACTTGGTGGAGGTGGTTGACAGGGGCAGAGCTGCAGGCTATGGAAGGCTGCTCTGCCCCCTGCTGTGCTCTTTGCTTCAGCGTGAGCTAGGAGGCAGGTTTCAACCCCCCCCCCCACGAAATTTTCACACCCCCCCCCAAATTTCAACCCCTCCCGAATTTTTTTTCTGGCTACGGCCCTGCACGCAGGTAAAAAAAAAATAACTTTCATGGGGTCCTGAGCCCCTAAACCCTGCAAATGTGGAGGGCTGACTACATTACTTATGGTATTTGTTGCTGCAAACACGGAAGGCAGACTCAGGTGAGGATAAATATATTTAAATTAAAAAATTTCAAAGCTCCTCTTTGTATTAGAAAGACTACATGGAACCCAGATAAAAAAAATTTAGCTGCCTGACCTTTATCCATAGTGGTATGCCTCTTCCAAACAACTCCAGTGTCTATCCTTTCCAATCACGCTCTGCAGCCACAACCCTGAACCTGAATGAAACTCCCCACAGGGCTCTTCAGGCCAATAACATGGTACAGCCTGAATGTCTGTGCAATAGGACCTCCATATCCATAGGGGGTATGTTCCTGGACTTCATAGTGAATATTTTAAAAAGCTGATAATAGTGAATCCTTTTTAAATGAAGGATTTTCAGCTGAAGGACACAATTTAGTTGTGCTGGGGGATCTAGAAAATGCCTAAAGGGGACATATTTTGTCCGATATGTATAAAAGAAACTGTGGATACTGGTTTCATGGATATAGTGATGGTGCTACATTTGAATTTCTTGTGAAAGCTCATTCAGCTTCAGCTAGTCTTGGAGAATAGACAAGGATGTGAAATCTCAGACCTCTTGCTCAGTCTTGCTTCGGCTTCTGTGATTTCCCAAGCAGCACCCACATATATGCCCCGGTTTGCCTCAGCACCAAATCGGCTAGAAATGTACTCTTTTTTAAGAAAAAGAAACCTGTGTACTGTATCTTGGCATGCGGATAATCAAATCCTGTCCTCCCATATGGCACAAAATACAAGCAGCCATAAAAAGTAATGCTGAAAAGATGGAAAAATCGAGCCTTACAAATCAAGGATGGCTTTATGGTAATACTGCTAGTACCATTTTTGTACCATCCACATGTTAATAAGGGGGGAGGGGGTGATAAAAATATAAAGGAGCACACAATCCTCAATTCAGAACAGAGAATCACCATACTGATAATTTGATTTTGGATGAGGAAGCAGGGCTGGCTTTGTTGTGGATAAAGTAGGGTAGGGAACATCTCTGTGCTTAAATCGATGTTATGGGAAAATAATCGTCCCCGTTGGCGCAGTGGGTTAAACCGCTGAGCTGCTAAACTTGCTAACAGAAAGGTTGCAGGTTCGAATCCGGGGAGTAGGGTGAGCTCCCACTGTTAGCCCCAGCTTCTGCCAGCCTAGCAGTTCGAAAACATGCAAATGTGAATAGATCAATAGGTACCGCTCCGGTGGGAAGGTAATGGCACTCCATGCAGTCATGCTAGCCACATGACCTTGGAGGTGTCTATGGACAATGCCAGCTCTTCGGTTTAGAAATGGAGATGAGCACCAACCCCTAGAGTCAGATACAATTGGACAATACGAGGGAAGAACCTTTACCTTTACTATGGAAAAAGTGGGGTAGAAAACTAATGGTGTACGGTGACCAGATTGTATGGTTGTTAGCTACCTTGAATTCCCACAGGAGGAAAGGAGGTCTATAAATAAAATAATTACTTAAACCATTATTTTCCTGCTCACATTATAGCTGGCATTCCTGTTCCCTCCACATTGCCCCAAACCTGTATGTCTTATGTCACAACAGCAAAATGCCTCTTCCTAGCCACATTTGACAGGCTGTGATGTGTGTCTCTCCTTTTTTGTAGTCCTGTTTTCTGATACAGTAGAGATATATCTCCCATCTTCCCTTTCCAGTGGCTGTGTTGATAAGAATTGATGGGAGATGCAGCACAACAATATCTTTCCTCATCCCTGCCATAAAGGAAGCACCAATTTTATCAAATCTTCCAGATAATTGCCACATGTGCCTGGGTGAATCACACATTCTGTATTATATTTTAATTAATGGAAATAGCTTGTATAGACCTACATTGTTATCTAGCTTACATGTGCCAAGACCCACAGGCCAGATCCGGCCCACCATGTCATTTATATGGCTCTCCAGATGCTGGACTACAACACCTGTATTCCTCATCATTTGACAGCATGACTTGAGGGGGATGGGAGGTGTGATCCAATAACATTTAGAAGGCAGTACTTTGTTTTGTTTCATCAGGATAGTGGGGTTTGAATTTAGAAACAAGGCTTGTGGGTATGATGTCTGACTTCAAAATGTCCTTTAATCTTTCTCCAAACTCAGAACCACAAGTGCAGTTGGGTTGTAATTCCCATTATCCCTAGCTCATATACTGCTACTCCCAAAGCAGTTACTCTACTCCGAACTCAAGAACGGAAAATGGAATGTTGATGGACAGGAAAAGAAATTTAAAGATGGGCTTAAAGCCAACCTCAAAAACTGTGACATAGACACCAAGAACTGGGAAGCCCTGGTCCTTGAGTGCTCTAACTGGAGGTCAGCTGTGACCAGCAGTGCTGCAGAATTTGAAGAGGCACAAATGGAGGGTGAAAGGGAGAAACGTACCAAGAGGAAGGCATGTCAATCCAACCCTGACTGGGACCACCTTCCATCTGTAAACCATGTCCTCACTGTGGAAGAACATGAGAATCAAGAATAGGGCTCCACAGCCACCTACGGACCCATCGCCAAGACACCACATCTGGAGGACAATCATCCTCAAGCTACGAGGGATCGTCTAAGTAAGTAAGTTCATATGGCAGATAAAAGTAATGGGACTTATTGTTCAATAACACCTGGGGGCCAAAAGTGGGTAAACAAAAGGGCACTATGTAAAAATAATAAAGTGGGTTCTCTGTATCCAGAGATACTCCATCCATGGATGCAAGAACCAACCCTTTGAAGGAAGCCATAAGGCTGATGTGGCCTTCAGTTTGTCTCTTTGGAATGGCTGCAAATATTTTCTTGGCTCGGTCTTGAATTCATAGCCTTGCATAACTTTTATCTTTGTACTTCCCAGACTGTTGACTGTTTCCTGCAACATTTTTAGGCATGGAAAAAAACCACACAGAGTTCCTGCCATTTCCTAATTACCAGTTTCTTGCATAATGTCCAATTATACACAAAAATGGAACAAGCCCCCCTGGCTGCCAAGCTTAAGTTGTTAGGCACCCCAATGCTTATTTACGCACAGAGAGGTAGCCTAGTGCTAGTATTATTGAGATGGGGGTTCTCCTTTTGTCTGGGGAGCCCATTATACTATAAATATATATTTCTTGTCATTGCTATACTTCATGGGTTTCTGATGCTGCAATCTATGAGAGCCCGCAGGAAGTGGCAAATTGTGAAACTCCCTGACAAAGACACTCTTGGTGCCCAGTTCTCCCCACAGGATCTCGAGCTGTCAAAAGCTGATTAGAGAAACCGCTGCATTTGTTGGGGGCATGGCATGATTTTTGACCAGGTTCCTACCCTGCTTCCTTACAAGGAAAAGTCGTAGCCCAAGGAGGGAAGGAAGGGGCTCCACAACAAGACATACACTGTGAGTAAAGAGGCCCAGGCACAAGAGAGCTAAATACTTCTTTCACAACTTGCTCCCTAGAGATGTGGGTTGGGGCTCACAAGGCTCAGCTTCTAGGAACAAGATGATGCCACTAGTTTCTAGACCAGGGCTTTTCAAACTTTTTCCACTTGCGACCCCTTTTCAACCGAATATTTTTGACATGTCTCAAGGCACATACGTATATAAAAGAAGTATAAAAACCAAACATTTACTGATAATAAATCAGCATTTGCAGTGCTTGCTAAACAGGCTGATTTCCCCTTTTTATGAAGGACAGACGAAGCATTTTATGCAGAGTCCACTGTAAACACTGCACGTCATTGCTAACAGATCTACTGTTGCCCAACGTTTCCCAACACTGAACTAAGGGGAACGCATTTGGGGTTGACAACCACAGTTTAAGAAGCAGTGTTCTAGACAAACCTACTGGTTGTGAACACACAGAGCCAAGGCACAAGTTGGCGCCATGCCCACTCCAGCAGACTTTGCTGAGAAAGCTTTGCACCCAACAATTCAGTCTTCCCCTTGTGTTCAAGTCAGCATGAGCACTGGAAATGCAGTTTGAGGAAGAAAAGGTTTGCTTAACATATCTAGATGATCTCAGGTTGAGGAAGCACATTTATGCCCATGCACCCTCGATATTTGATTAACAAGAATAACGCCATTCCAAAGTTTACTATTCACTGTTACCATTGAGGAGCTCTTACTCAATTTCACTGTATGGAGCAATGCAATTTGCAATACTTGTATTTCAGATGTCATTTGACCACAGCTCTTGTTGGCACTCATAACACCAGTAGCACCAGCATCTATACACTAGAATGAATGAAGTTTGACACCACTTGAACTGCCCTGGATCAATGTTTTTGGATCCTGGAGGTTAGAGTTTGGTGGGGACAACTGTTTGGCAGAAAAAACTAAAAACCTTAGAACACTACAACTCTCATTTTTTTTATAGCATTGGGCCATGACAGTTAAAGTGCTGTCAAACTGCATTAATTCTACCGTGTAGACCAGTCATAGGCAAACTTGGGCCATCCATATGTTTTGAACTTCAACTCCCACTATTCCTAACAGCCTCAGGCCCTTTCCTTTTCCCCCTCCTCTGCTTAAGCGGCGAATGGGGGGGGAAAGGAACGGGTCTGAGGCTGTTAGGAAGTCCAAAACACCTGGAGAGAGGGCCCAAGTTGGCCCAGGCCTGGTGTAGATGCTTGCTGGCAGGCACCAGCGCCAATAGAATCATAGAGTTGGAAGAGACCTCGTGGGCCATCCAGTCCAACCACCTGCCAAAAAGCAGGAAAATCACATTCAAACTACCACCAACAGATGGCCATCCAGCCGCTGCTTAAAAGCCTCCAAAGAAGGAGCCTCCACCACACTCTGGGGCAGAAAGAGAGTTCCACTGCTGAACAGCTCACAGTCAGGAAGTTCTTCCTAATGTTCATGTGGAATCTCCATTCTTGTAGTTTGAAGCCATTGCTCCACGTCCTAGTCTCCAGGGCAGCAGAAAACAAGCTTGCTCCCTCCTCTATGACTTCCCCTCACATATTAATACATGGCCATAATGTATCCTCTCAGCCTTCTCTTCTACAAGCTAGACATACCCAGCTCTTTCAGCCGCTCCTCATAAGGCTTGGTCTCCAGACCCTTGATCATTTTAGTCGCCCTCCTCTGGACACATTCCAGCTTGTCAACATCTCCCTTACATTGCAGCGCCCAGAATAGGACACAGTGTGATTCCAGATGTGGTCTGACCAAGGCAGAATAGAAGGGTAGATTGACTTCCCTGGATGTAGACCCTATACTCCTATTTATGAAGGGCAAAATCCCATTGGCTTTTTTTGCCACCGCATGACATTGTTGTCTCACATTTAACTTGCTGTCCACAAGGACTCCAAGATCTTTTTCACACGTACTGCTGTAGAGCTATGTGTCCCCCATTCTGTATCTTTGCATTTCATTTTTTTCTGACTAAGGATCTCATCACACTGGCGAATGAATCCAATTTAAATCTGGTTTCTGCCTCCTGCAGAATTCTGGGGTTTGTAGTTTAGGGAGGAGCCTTTAACAGCCTCACTAGACTACAAATACCATAATTCTGCAGGAAGCAGAAACCGGAATTAAAGTGGATTCATTCTCTAGTGTGATGAAGTAAGTAGTAAGTGGAGTATTTAGCAAGGAAGGTAAAGACTTTGTAAAATTACAACAATTTCCTGGTTCCACAACATTCAGCCATGGTAGTTAAAAGTTGGAGTATTTAGCAGGGGAGGCTAAAGACCTTGTAAAACTACAACAATCCCCTGATTCCATAACACTGAGCCATGACGGTTAAAATGGTATCAAAGTGTAATTTATTTCACAGTGTGGAGGCACCCTAAGAAAGAACAGCACCACATGAAAACTTGGGAGTAGCCACAGATCAGCGTAAACAATGACCTTTTCACAGAGTAAACAATGATAGCACTGATTCCAGTTGAAGTGCCAAGCTTCCTCCCAAGGGAGTCCTGGGACCTGTAGTGCAGGAAGGGGCACTGGGGAGTCCTCAGCAGGAGTGTTTTGATGCCTCTGATCAAATGACAAATCCCAGGATCCTTCAAGATGGAATGATGGCAGTTAAAGTGGAATCACAATGCTAAAGGACTGCAGAAAAAATAAATAAAAATCAGGGTATTTTTTCCCCGCAGTGCAAAGTGGGGTCCATAGTACACACACTGCAGAATGAGTGCAGCTTGTCAACGCTTTCCCTATTTGGCTCAATGCTATGCATTCATAGGAGTTGTAGTATGGTGCAGTCTTTTGACCCCTAAAAACATTGAGACATGACAGGGAGATGGTGCCAAGCTGCATTAATACAACAGTGTAGCTACTCAACCACCCCCTCAATTGAGAAAAAGGAAAAATGAGACATTTGGAATGCTCCCCCATTGGGAACCAAGCCTTCCCCTTCCCTCCCCTCTTCCCACAGCGCCCCCTGCAGGCGGGTGAGAGAACAGGCTGTCTCGGTCAGGCAAAAGCCACCGCCCGAGCCCTCTATCACCTGAACCGAGACCGGGAAGGGGAAGGGTCCGATTGGCGTGGGCAGTCCGGGCCCAAATCAGCGCCGAGGAGGTCTCACCTTGCCGCCGGTGGGTGTGGAGTGGCCGCTCCCCGAAGGAGACCGGCAGACCGTGACTAGCGCCATGCCGAGGCTCCGCTGTTCTTGCCCGCCCGGCGCTGGGAAGACGGTGCCACGGGGAGACGGCGCCGCCGATACCTCTGGCGGCCTGCAGGGGGCGCGCGGGGTGCTGCGCCGCTCATTCACGCGCCCCGTCCAGAAAACTTTCTCCGCTTCCTCGGGCCCAAAGCGAAGGGAGACTGCGAAGGAGAGCCAGGCCGAGGAAGGAGGGAGAGAGGGAGGGAGGGAAGGAGCCCTTTTGGGGAGGGGAGGGGGCTCTTAAAGGGGCAGCACCGCGGAGGGGAGACCAGGAGGAGGAGGAGCGAGTAAAGGTTGGGTGGGAAATGCTTGCCGCCGCTCTCAGGAAGATTGCCTCCTCCTGATCTACCTTCTCAGGCCTTTGCGGAACCCCAGACAAAGAGGATGAGCTCCCTCTGTCAGCTCCAGCTCCCCATGCGGGAACATGAGAGAAGCATGTGCCTGTCTATATATGTTGTGTGTCTATGGCATTGAATGTTTGCCATGTATATGTACATTGTAAACCGCCCTGAGTCCACTGCTGTTTTTTTTGGGGGGGGGGGGGGGTTGGCTTCATAACCACTGATGTTTTCCATTTTCTCTGAGCGCCAGCCTCAGATGCCAGACTTCTTTCTGCAGGAGAGAGAAAAATCTTTTAATTTTGGATTTGGGAACTATTTTAGTTCTAAGTGCCACATTCTCACCTGGTGTATTCCTAAGGGCTCTTCCAAACTCCCACCCCAAAGTCCTCGCTTCACAGGTCAACTCTGTAAAGAAAGGAGGAAGCTTTTTTGCGGTTTTTAAAATTATGTCAGGAGCGACTTGAGAAACTGCAAGTCGCTTCTGGTGTGAGAGAAGCGATGGTAAAAACATCAAAACACCCAGGGACCATCACACAAGGCTATGCAATGAGTTTCCATAGCCGAGCAGGGAGTCGAACCCGGGTCTCCAGAGTCTTAGGATCCTGTAGAACAAATGATAAAATGACATCACTTTGACTGCTGTGGCTCAATGTTATGAAACCTTGGGATTTGTAAAGTTTTTTTCAGTGTCAGGAGCAACTTGAGAAACTGCAAGTTGCTTCTGGTGTGAGAGAATTGGCTGTCTGCAAGGACATTGCCCAGGGGACAGCTGGATGTTTTGATGTTTTTACCATCCTTATGGGAGGCTTCTCTCATGTCCCCACATAAGGAACTGGAGCTGATAGAGGGAGCTCATCCGCACTCTCCCTGGATTCGAACCTGCGACCTGTCAGTCTTCAGTCTTGCTGGCAGAGGGGTTTAACCCACTGGGCCACCGGGGACTTACCCTGCTGGGTGAGAAGGGCGGAATATAAATAATGTAAATTTATAAATAAATAAGCCTCCCACAAGGATGAGAAAACATCAAAAACATCCGGGTGTCCCCGGGCAACGTCCTTACAGATGGCCAATTATCTCACACCAGAAGCAACTTGCAGTTTCTCAAGTCTCAAAAAAAGGCCTTTACGGAATGGCAGGATTTCATTTCTTCATGTTGTTTCCCTATCATGGAGAATTCTGGGCAAAATTTGTTCCAGTTCTACTATTAAGATGCCTTGAGGTCAAGAGAGTGTGATTTTGGGCACATCTGCACTGTAGAAATAATGCAGTTTGATACTAACAGCCACTGAAAGTGCAAAAGCTGGGTTGCAGTTAAACATAAAACAAGATGATGGCAACCAGATTGATGGATAACTGGCAAATAAAGGGAGAAAATGTGGAGGCAGAGACAGACTTTGTATTTCTAGTGTGTCTAAGATTACTGCAGACGCAAAGATGCAAAGATTACTGCAGACACAGTCATCAGAAGACATGTACTTCTTGGGAGGAGAACAATATCCAATCTCAATAAAATAGTGAAGAGTAGAGACATCACACTGGCAATGAAGAGCCACATAGTCAAAGCAATTATATTCCCTATAGTCACCTACGGATGTGAGAGCTGGACCTTGGGGAAGGCAGAGCGAAGGAAGATAGATGCTTTTGAACTGTGGTGTTGGAGGAAAGTGCTGAGAGTGCCTTGGACTGCGAGAAGATCCAACCAGTCTATGCTTCAAGAAATAAAGCCTGACTGCTCATTGGAGGGAATGAAATAGTAGAGGCCAAGATGAAGTACTTTGGCCACATCATGAGAAGAAAGGAAAGCTTAGAGAAGAGTATGATGCTGGGGAAAATGGAAGGAAAAAGGAAGAGGGGCCGACCAAGAGCAAGATGGATGGATGGTATCCTTGAAGTGACTGGTTTGACCTTGAAGGAGCTGGGGGTGGTGACGACTGACAGGGAGCTCTGGCGTGGGCTGGTCCATGAAGTCACGAAGAGTCGGAAACGACTGAACGAATGAACAACAACAACCTAAAACAGCTAGGCTGACTTCTTCAGAGACCAAACCCCTTTCTTTAGAAATTGACCTTAGTCTTGGGCAAGAGCTTGCAGGCTGAAAGGAAGTGCAGCAGGCTCTTCTTGTGATCGTTGGGTTGCTGCGGGGCTGGAGGAGGAAGTGATTTTTTACAGAGTGCATTGCAGGTTGAACATCCCTTATTCGGACTTCTAAAATCCTTCCAAATTGTCCACATGGGTGGCTAAGATAGTGACATCTTTCCTTGGCAAGCTTTGTTTCATGCACAGAAGTATTAAATTGTGTAAAATTCATTTCAAGCTATGCATATAAGATGTGTGTGAAATATAAATTAATTTTTGTGTTTATATTTGGGTCCCATCTCTACGATACCTTGTTAGGTATTGATATGCAACAACAGGTCTCCTAAAATCCAAAACACTTTTGGTCGCATGCATTTTGAATAAGGTATATTCAATCTGTATTTATGTAGCCATTACATAAATCAGGGTGGTGGTGGACAAATTAACACATTTGTTTTCATGCATCCATAGTTAACACCTCGCTGCTAATTCAGAGCATAAAATTGAAAACAAGGCACTGTCCAGGTGGAGGATTCAGCCACACTTTTTTATTGCTGCACAAAATGACTCAGCAGGCGGTCCAGCCAAAAAGCCCAGCATCAGACCAAAACAGGGGAAACTAGACCAGCACAATCAACAAGGTCTCACTTTTCAGGAATTAAGCTACCTTCCTAATCTAGATCTTGGAATCTGACATAAACCAGGAAAAGATTAAAGGAGATCAGAGGATCAGATGGTATCCACAAGTCTTTAGCGTGATAGTTAAGGCTGCCAGCAGTTGAACCAGCTGAAGTCATGCCTTGTCTCTTTAAATAACTTTCTCCAATGTGGGTTGCTTTGGACATTTTGGTTTACAACTCCCATCAGCCCCAGCTAGTATAGTCAATGGTCGGGGACCCACGATGGGGAAGGTAAAACTCAAATTGCAAGAGGGGCAGGAGGAAGCTTTGACTAAAACCAGCTGTCCCAAAGCATTTCAAACAAATAGTCTTTTGTTAGGTTGTTTTTAAAAAATATATAATTGAAAGCATCAAGGCAGTGCCTTATAGAGCTCATGCCACCATGTCCACAATGAAGTCAGTAGACTTCCAAGAAATTTAGTATGTTAAGTACAACTTGAAGAACAGGCATCTATATATATAAATTTGTTAGGGGCATCCAACGAGGAAACAAAACTCAAAAAAACCCCAACGAAACTTAACCAAAATTCCCATGCCCATAACACAACCCACAAGGTACAAACATATCTACTCAAAATGAAAAACAACACAACAACACACTCACAAAACGGCAAAACAACAAAACTCAAAAATCCCCCAACGAAACTTAACCAAAATTGCCATGCCCATAACACAACCCACAAGGTACAAACATACCTACTCAAAATGAAAAACAACACAACAACACACTCACAAAACGGCAAAACAACAAAACTCAAAAATCCCCCAACGAAACTTAACCAAAATCCCCGTGCCCATAACACAACCCACAAGGTACAAACATATCTACTCAAAATGAAAAACAACACAACAACACACTCACAAAACAGCAAAACAACAAAACTCAAAAATCCCCCAACGAAACTTAACTAAAATCCCCGTGCCCATAACACAACCCACAAGGTACAAACATATCTACTCAAAATGAAAAACAACACAACAACACACTCACAAAACGGCAAAACAACTGAGCATGCGCATTGGCGCCCAGCCGCAAGTTCCCTGGCGCGCGCACATGGCCTTCCGGCCAACGTTCCCTCTGCAGAAACCATGCCCATTCCAAGCCCCGCCGCGCCGCTTCCCGCACACACACCCCCCTGCTGCACACACACACGCAACCCCACGCTCCATCACTCCCCCCGCCGCCGCATACACACACGCAACCCCACTCCCCCCGCCGCCACACACACACACGCAACCCCACGCTCCATCACTCCCCCCACCGCCGTACACACACGCAACCCCACTCCCCCCACCGCCGCACACACACATGCAACCCCACGCTCCATCACTCCCCCCGCTGCCGCACACACACACGCAACCCCACGCTCCATCACTCCCCTGCCCCAATCTTACCTCCTTTTACTTCACGCCACCTCCAAACCCCACCCCGCCCCTTCCCGCCCTGTCAAAATCTAGGAAAGACAGGAAGGAAGGAAAGAAGGAAGAAAGAGAAAGGGAGGTAAAGAAAAAGGGGGAAGGAAGGAAAGTTAGAGGAAGAAGAAAAGGAAAGAAAAGGAAAGATGGAAGGAAAGAAAAGAGAGACAGCAGAAGAGAAAGAAAAGGGGGGAAGGAAGGAAAGAGATAGAGAAAGAAGAGGAGAAGGAAAGATGGGAAGGAAGGAAGGAAGGAAGGAAGGAAGGAAGGAGGGAGGGAGGGAGGGAGGGAGGGAAAGAAGGAGAGAAAGAGGGAAGATTGGCCACAGCAACACGTGGCGGGTAAAGGTTGTTATTTCTATTATTATTATTATGCTATTGTTCCTATGAGACCCTTTTAGGGGGAATGGGAGAGGTGTCAGGTCCCAGAGGCAATGCATTGCATTATTGTTATTGTTATGATGGTGGTGAAATAAAAGGAAATAAAAAGTGAAAGAAGGAAGCAAACAGGGAGGGAAGAAAGGCAAAGGAAGAAAGGGGGAGGGAATGAAGGAAAGAGAGAAGGATGAAACCAAGTAGTGAAAGAAGGAAAGAAAGAAAGAGGTAGAGAAGGAAGAAAGGAGAGAAAGGGGGAGGAAAAGGGGGAAGGAATAGGTAGGGACCTCTCTTTCATAATAGTCCAGATATCTACCTCAACTTTGATAAGTTTTACTATAGGCCACAGCAACGCGTGGCAGGGCACAGCTAGTTTATTCATAATTTTGCTTCTTTCATGGGTCAACAGGCACTGCTGCTGTTTTGGCCACTCTGGAAAGCTGAGGTTATAGCTTGATTTATATTTGCTCTACAAATGCATTGAACAAATGAAAGAGACGACACAAATCCCACACCTCAACCTCTTTGCCTTTTTGTTCTGTACTGAGATCCAACTTTTGCATAGAGAGGTTGTGGGAAAAGAATCAGTTTGCAGAATTTCTGTGGGCAACATAGTGAGACCTATGAGAAATTTTGGCAGGTACATTGTTTAAAAAAATCCTCTTTCATGCTAGGAGTGGAAAGCACTACATTAGAGCTCCTTTGAGTAACAGGCAAAACCTCTGGATTGATTGGGAAGAATCTGAATTCTTCATCCACATGTGACCTGAATCCGATGTATAGAGTTATAACACACTTGATGCGACAGTGCTACAATTGAGAAATTGCCTTACACCTTTTATTTATAACTAGCTGTACCTGCCATGCGTTGCTGTGGCCAACATTTCCTCCCTTTCTCTCCTCCTTTCTTTCTATACTTCCTTCCCTCTTTCCTTTTTTTCTTTCATTCTCTCCTTCTCTTCCTCTTCCCTTCCTTCCCCCCTTTTCTTTCCCTTCCTCCCCTTTCTTCCTTCTCTACCTATTCTTGTACTGCAACTCCCAGCAGTCATCCTGATCAACCTACCTACCTACCTTTACCTAATCTATCTATCTTATCTATCTGGAGGATTGCTGGGAGTTGCTGTCCAGGAATAGGAAATTGGAAATATGCAGGGATTGGGATGCTCTCAAAGAAATCCAAGGAGGAGAAAGCTTGCAGCTTGGAAGCAGTGCATTTGGATCATCCTCTCATAAAGGGCCTGGTATAGGGGATGCTGGGAGCTGTAGCCCGAAAGAGAGTGTCAATATGCTATTGTGTGTTTTGTTTGCCAGGAGGGGTTGTTTGCCAGGAGGAGTTGTGCTGTAGAGTCTTTTTGCTTTTTTGGCTTTTTAAATCACTTCCATTGTGTTTCTCAATGATTTTATAAATGATGGACACTTGTTGGCCTGATAGGTGTATTGTATCCAAATTTCGTGTCAATTCGTCCAGTGGTTTTTGAGTTATGTTAATCCCACAAACAAACATTACATTTTTATTTATATAGATTTATTTTATTTACATCCCACCTCTCTTCTCTCAAGCAACCCTCAGGAGCTTACAGCATTTAAAATATAATTTAGCTGATTCTATGGCTCAATCTACACTGACCATGTAATGCTGTTTACAACCGGTATTGAAGAAAGTGGTATTGCTGTGCAGATGATTACATAGGACACCCTGGAATCAGTTTGAGGCCTGGATGGTAAAGATACAAACCACAGATCACCAATGTCCATTAAGATCTCTCTCATGTGGTTTTGTGCGTGTTCGTTATCTGGCCACCACTAGCTTCAAAATGGATTAAATGGGCAGTGTAGATGGAGGCAATCACAGACTTCTATGCATGAAGATTACTGCAGCCAGGAAATTCAAAGACGTTTACTTCTTGGGAGGAGAGCAATGACCAATAGTTAAAGAGTGGAGACATCACACTGGCAGTGAAAATCCGCATAGTTAAAGCAATAGTATTCCTTGTAGTAACCTACGGATGTGAGAGCTGGACCATAGGGAAGGCTGAGCAAAGGAAGATAGACACTTTTGAACAGTGGTGTTGGAGGAAAATTCTGAGAGTGCCTTGGACTGCAAGAAGATCCAAACAGTCCGTACTTCAGGAAACAAAGCCCAGTTGCTCACTGGAGGGAAGAATATTAGAGGCAAAGATGAAGTACTTTAGCCACGTCATGAGAAGACAGGAAAACTTGGAGAAGATAATGATGCTGGGGAAAATGGAAGGAAAAAGGAAGAGGGGCCAACCAAGGGCAAGATGAATGGTATCCTTGAAGTGACTGGCTTGATTTTGAAGGAGCTGGGGGTGGCCACAGCCGACAGGGAGCTCTGGTGTGGGCTGGTCCATGAGGTCATGAAATGTCAGAAGTGCCTGAACAAATTAACAACAAAGATGGGGCCTAAATCAGATTATTTGGTCTATCTTGTGCAATGTACACTGACTGGCAACGGCTTCTGGGTTTCTAAACTGTGGCTTTGCCTAGAGGTGCCAGAAATGGTACCTGGAACTTTCTGCATGCAGAGCATGTGTTCTACCACAGAGTTGCAGTCCTAAGTAAATGTAGATTGAGTTTGACTCTACTAGGCAGCCTCAGGAGGACTTTGCCCACCCTTTCTAGGCCGAAAGGATACAAATACAAAGGAAAGGTGTGCCATGTGAAAAAATAGATAACCAAAACATGCAATGGCTTGAGAAAGAGGAACTAGCCAAAAGAGGTAGTGGCTTAAGAGAAAGGGCAGAAGCGACTGAAAATGAAGGCAAAGGGTAAGTAAAAAGGAACCTTATTCCTGACACTGGGGTAAGCCCAAAAGAGACTACATACAATGAGTATAAAGCGAGGGCAGTGCTAAAAGAGAAGAGCAGAGTAATTAAAACATGGACAGTGGGAACATGTTGCTTGTGGGTGACTGCAATTCTTATAAACCCTTCAATGTTTTCTCGGGATAGAGCTTATTTATTTATTTATTTATTTATTATGGAAATTATTTATTATGGAAATTATTATGTGATTGTGGAAATCACAATGCAACTTCTGGAAGACAAGGTGCTCCATTCCTGGAATTTGGCTGCATCCTGAAAAGCAGGGACCTGACAAAAGCAATGAGGGGTGGAATTGAAGAACACAAGCTCCTGGAGAGAGAGAAAATAGTATGAAGGCAAAGCTATTCATAGGGGCTAGATGGTGATAGGGAAGGAGCCATAAGGGTATAAGACTAACAGACTTTATGTACTTGTTGGCTATACTAGTTATGGGGCATTGCAACTCAGGGGATAGTCGTGGTACCATAAATTTCACAGTGAATTAAGATAAATACTGCAGGATTGTTGGAAATAAATGGAACAATTCCACATTTGTTTCCTGCTTGGAATCATAACAATAAGTGTGTTGGTATTTTGGAATATCTGGAACACTGAAGTAACTTGTGATCCTCCAGATGATGTTGGATCTGTTTAGGCTGCATCTAAACTGGGGTATTTTGTGTATCCCCTGACCACCTCACCCACCACCCCATGGTGTATATGTCAAAATGGTCCCCAGGGTATCCAGAAGATACACCTGTCAGTTTGCCTTTTTTTTGAGGGGGAGCCTACACTTGGAAAGAAGTCTCAAACTGGTAAAAAAAAGAAGTCTCAAACTGGTAAAAAAAAAAAAAAAGAGTGTGCAAATGCCTGAAAAACGGCGTGTGGCCTGCAGGAGTCGTCATAAGTAGAGTGGACACTGTCCACACTTGCCATAGATAGCTCTCTATAGGGAACCCACCTTGAGGCCACCACACACCAGACTGATTTCAGCTTGGTTGTACTGCACGTCTGATGAACACCGTCTTCTTGCTTTGCAATCAACTTTCAAGTCACTCCCTAAGTCAAATCAGGCTAATGCAACATTGTTATGCAAGCTGCTTTGGAGAAGACCAGAATTGTTGTGACTCAGCTGGAATCTCAGAGTGATAGTGTCAATGATTCTGATGGGGATGATGGGTTGCAGATACACAGTCAGGTGCAAAGTTATGATGTCCCTGTGTTAGACGAAGAAGACCAGGAACGGGGGGCGGAAGTTCAGTTGTTTCCCACAGCAAGGGATGGCGCTGGGAAAAGTGAAACTACTGAGAGCCAGGTGGAGGACGGTTCTCAGCCAGATAGTTCTCAGGCTGATAATGAGGGGAAAAGCACTAACGAGGAAATTGACCTTGATGGAGCCAGAGGTTTAGATAGAGCTGATCAGTTGGAATTTAAGATCAGAAGGAGTGTCAGGATTGCCAGCAGGTGAGAGAGGGAGGCTTGGGGCCATAGAAACGCCTTCATGTTGCCCAAAGAGTATTAAATAGGCTGTTTGAACATGCCTCAGTGTCAGAGCAACTTCCCGCTTCATTCAAGAGACTTTCGATTTATCTTGCAGCTTTCATGTTCATGTTTCAGGACTTGGTCATGTTCTCATGGGACTTTGCCTTGCCTGTGTCTTCATGGATCTTATTTGCCTATGTTACCTTGGATTGATATTTTGAAATATACTTTTTCCTTTTAAACTTTTATCCTTTATTTTAATAAACCATAAAGACTACTGCTGGTGTGTTCTTTGGTGCCTTAAGCAAGGTGTTTTTACCCTGAGGTGTGACAAGAATCCACAGTACTCAAAATCCTGGGAATGTGCAAATGTGGGCTCTTGAGGACCTCCTTTTCCATGAGGCTAATGGTAATTGGATGTCAACAACTTGAGGACCACAAGTTGCCCTTCCTGGCAATAAATCAGCTTGTTTCATAATTTGCATGAAATATTGTGAGCAGAACCACTGAAATCCCAGCAGCTTATGCTACTGTCTGTAATTGGAGAACAAAAAAGAAGAAATGGAGGGAGACCACAAAAGAGCAAATGCTGGTTTCTTAGTTTTATTTAGTAGTTCCTGCTGCCCAGAGCCCCTTGTTCCTGGTCCCCAGACGACAGGAGAAAGCTGCTCCAGATTGGGCACAGCTGTTCCCTTTAGACCCACTGGGTTCAGTTAAAAAAAATACACCACTTCCCACTCCCCTTTTTCTGTATATATCTTCAGAGATATAAATAAAATAAATTAAACATGGGGGTGGGTTGAGCAGCAGCTCACAATGAAGAGGGAAGGGGCAATGGGGGCTGAAAAATTATTCATCACACTTGAGCCTGGCTTCAGGTCTCACTGCAAACATCAATGCATCGTGGTTCAAAACTCAACCTGCCCCCTCTGTGGCTCCATCACTAGCAGGCAAAGCCCCCTTGTGCAAGGAGAGAGAAAGCGTGCGCTTATTTCAGTCTTTTAAAATGTCACACTCATGCTGAGTGATAAGAATTTCCTTGACTTCTTCCTCTTTTTCAGCTTCTTTTCTCTCGGCTGCCGCTGCTTCTTCTCTCCCCACCCCACCTCTCTATGCTGTATAAAACATCTCCTCAGTGAAGAATGAGGATATAAAGCAATTTTTAAAAAATTACAAGAAATAATACCGGAGGATGGAACCAAGTGAGTCCTGGGAAATGTCGAAGGTGCTATCTTCTCATGTCCTGCCTGTCCCGAGCAGGAAAGGGGCAAAGCATGGAATCCCACCCCCACCCCAGAGAGATTTTAAAAATACAATGATGGCCAGGACAGTTGGGCCGGGAGGCGCAAGGCTTGAGGGAGGCTAGGGGCCCCTTTGCTGGCAGGCTGGAATGCTACTTCTCCGTCAGGGAGAGCTGGAGGATGCGCTGCAGCTCCTCGTCTTCCTCCTGGCGCCGGCGCTCCATTTCCGCCTGCTCCCTTGAGGACAACTCCATGGCCAAGCGCAGCTGCTCATCAAAGCTGGGGTAGGGCGGGGGCAAGGCTGAGGAGCCACCTCCATTGTTGCTGAGAACTGGGCTGTCTTCAGGTGGAGGGCCGCCATTTCCACCTCCCGTCTCTGCTGTGCCCACACCTGGCCCCGACTGAAGGAACATGCTCTCCTGGATAGCCCTGAGAGGAAAGGCCGGGGGGGGGGGGGGGGGGAGAGAGTAAGAAACAGGCATCAGCAAACAGTTGCCTAGACACACTGTTTGAAGGCGGGCGTGCTCCATCCAGCCCACCTTCAAACATTTCTCCCCACCATTTAGCACTCTTGCCTAACAGTCTAATCACCCAGGCTGAATTGGTTTTTCCTCATATCACTGCTGACTGGCAGTGAAAATACAGAGATTATATGTAATCTTAACCATTCCATCCTTGATATGGTCTGACTTCAGAATCTAAGGAGGTTGTTTCAGCAGGTTTTTTAGAATGATCAGTCCCTGGGTCGTTAGATAGTACTCTGTTCAGCACTTCCCTGGCCCTATGATACACTGTTGCACTAACCCTTGCTCAGCCCTTTTATAGTTGGTTGTGTCCACTTTGTAATTCTGGTCACTGGTATTTTGAACCTGTCTGATGGAGCTATAATGAAATCGGTTTTTAATTTTTATTTATTTATTTATTTGTTTCTTTACAACATTTATATGCCAGCCTTCTCACCCCAAAGGGGACTCGGAGCGGCTTACAAGGTATATATTACATACAATATATTATATTATTAGCATAGTACAATATCAGCATTAAATATTGCTATATTGCACCATACCACTATATCGTAATATTATTAGTAATATTCCATGTAATATAAATATGTAATTATAATATCATATTATTATTATTATTATTATTATTATTATTATTATTATTATTATATTGCATTACATTATAATATTATAAATATTATATGTATATATATTATATTATATTATATTATATTATTAGAATAGCACAGGAGAAAAGCTGGAACTGTCCCCTGGCCCCCTCTCTCTTCACTCTGGCCCAGAGCGACAGTTGGTGCTGGGTGAGGGGTCTCCTTTTATGTATGTTTTAATTAACAATTAACAAACAATTATATGTTTTATGATGTTTATTTTAATTTTAATTTGTCTGTATTGTTTTCCTTTTTGGCAATTGAATGTTTTGCCTTATATGTTGGAAGCCACCCTGAGTTCCCTTGGGGAGATAGGGTGGTATATAAATAAAGTTGTTTATTATTATTATTATTAGTATTTATTTATTTCTTGCATTTGTTAGCCGCCGCTCTCAGCCCTAGGGCGACTCGCGGCGGCGTACAGTACAAAAAAAGACACTTTACAAAAGAATCAAACAACAATTAACATCACTAATACATACATCAACTTATACTAAAAATCCGCTCCGTCATATTTATGGAATCATAGTCAATCTCGTCGTCGTAGTTCAATCCGGTTGTCATTACCCGTAGCATAGCACTTAGTTGAAAGCCTGCTCGAAGAGCCAAGTCTTCAGGCCCTTACGAAAGGCCATGAGGGAGGGGGCCTGTCTGACATCAGCAGGGAGGGAGTTCCACAGCCGGGGGGCCACCACCGAGAAGGCCCTCTCTCTCGTCCCCGCCAGACGTGCCTGTGAGGCAGGCGGGATCGAGAGAAGGGCCTCCCCAGATGATCTCAAGGTCCTCGTGGGCTCGTAGGCCGAGATGCGGTTCGCAAGGTATTTTGGGCCGGAACCGTTTAGGGCTTTGTAGGTTAACACCAGCACCTTAAATTGGGCCCGGTAGCAAATCGGCAGCCAGTGGAGCTGGAACAGCAAGGGCGTTGTATGCTCCCTGCGTCCTGCTCCTGTTAACAACATGGCTGCCGCGCGCTGGACTAGCTGCAGCTTCCGGGCCGTCTTTAAGGGCAGCCCCACGTAGAGAGCGTTGCAGTAGTCAAGACGGGATGTGACCAGAGCATGTACCACCGTGGCCAAGTCAGACTTCCCAAGGTACGGGCGCAGCTGGCGCACAAGCCGAAGCTGTGCAAATGCTCCCCTGGTCACCGCTGAAACCTGGGGGTCCAGGCTCAACGATGAGTCCAGGGTCACACCCAAGCTGCGAACCTGCGCCTTCAAGGGGAGTGCGACCCCATCCAGCACAGGCTGTAACCCTATACCCTGCTCGGCCTTGCGACTGACCAGGAGTACCTCTGTCTTGTCTGGATTTAATTTCAGTTTGTTCGCCCTCATCCAGACCATTACAGCGGCCAGGCACCGGTTCAGGACTTCGACAGCCTCCTTAGTAGCAGGTGGGAAGGAGTGACAGAGCTGGACATCATCTGCGTACAGATGACACCGCACCCCGAAACTCCGGATGATCTCACCCAGCGGCTTCATGTAGATATTAAACAGCATGGGGGACAATATAGAACCCTGAGGAACCCCACAGGTCAACGGCTGTGGAGTTGAACAGGAGTCCCCCAATAACACCTTCTGGGTACGGCCTTCCAGAAATGACTGGAGCCACTGTAGAGCAGTGCCCCCAAGACCCACTTCCGCAAGGCGCCCCAGAAGGATACCGTGGTCGACGGTATCGAAGGCCGCTGAGAGGTCCAGGAGCACCAACAGGGACACACTCCCCCTGTCTAGCTCCCGGCGCAGATCATCCACTAAGGCGACCAAGACCGTCTCGGTACCATGTCCCGGTCTGAAACCAGACTGTGCCGGATCCAGATAATCCGTGTCTCTCAAGAGTACCTGGAGTTGTGAAGCCACCACGCTTTCCATGACTTTGCCCAAAAAGGGGAGATTGGAAACAGGCCGAAAGTTGTCGAATTTAGTGGGGTCCAGTGATGGTTTCTTCAACAGCGGCTTTATAATAGCCTGTTTTAGGCTCGCTGGAATCTTGCCTTCCCGAAGGGAGGCATTAACCACCACCGTTACCCACTCAGCCAATCCCCCTCTGGCCTCCCTCAGAAGCCAGGATGGGCAGGGGTCTAGGATGGACGTGGTGGGCCTCATTCCTCCAAGTATCTTGTCCACATCCTCGGGCTTCACAAACTGAAAAGAATCCAACAAAATAGGACAAGCAGGCGCTCGTGTCACATCCACAGAGACTGCATTTAATGTGGTGTCCAGCCCAGAGCGGATCAAAGCGACTTTGTCTGCAAAGAACCGAGCAAATGCTTCACAGCGCGTGGCCGAATTGCTACTACTACTAGTAGTAGTAGTAGTAGTACTTGGGTTGGAGACTACCAGGAAATACCAAAGGTTTCCAGATAGAAAAGAACTCTGGAGAGTAGCTGCTAACAGTCAGAGGGCCCGTGATGGGCTAAGATAGATAATCTATCCCAGTGGTTCTCAGCCTGTGGGTCCCCAGACGTTTCGGCCTTCAACTCCCAGAAATCTTAACAGCTGGTAAACTGGCTGGGATTTCTGGGATTTATAGGCCAAAAACACCTGGGGACTCACCCACAGGTTGAGAACCACTGACCTATCCCATTCAATGGAGGACATTTTCTTATGTTCTTAAAGAAATGTTGCTTTTTAAAACATATTTAAAAATCTGACTTATAAAAGGTAAAGGGAACTACATAGGATATAAACAAGGGTTAAGCTTATATATATTGATATGAATTAACCCTATTTCCAAAGACATTATCTTGAAACTGGTATCGGAATAGCACACATATATTGTATGTGTAGCTAAAGTGTTAAGATCATTCTAAGCATTCAGCAATAGATGGTGAATACTTGTTATTCCAACCTTGGAGTGTAAATGTTTTGCAACTGTGAAACCATAGTGGACCCAACAACATTGGCCCTTAGTTCAATTCCACATTGCAGGAAAATAATTTAAATAATGCTAATTTTTTTGTAATTAATTCATACGCTCCAAGACAGCCAATCGGAAAAAGAGCAACCAGTGAACACAGTAACTTTATATATTGCAAGAAAGTATTGTCTGCCTTACATTACATCAAGCTTTAGAAGAAACAGATGCAATGCCACCCAATAAAACTTAAAACATTCATTTTTGCTGGATGATTTAACTTAGATCTAAAACATAATTTTAGATCTAAAGACATTTCAGATACTGAACCTAAGGCAAATTTTCACTGGGTACTTTGAATAGAACGATCTCTTTGATGCACTCAGCTGTAACTTTCTTTATATAAAAATTCCAGTAAACATTATAAATGAGACTAATTGACTTCAGTTTCTCTTAATATATGATTGTTCCCAATACAATAAGGGTGGCTGAGGCACACAGCACTGGTGATCCAATGTATCAAAAGGTGTTACCATTGTAAATATTGCCAGAGTTCACCTGTGGGTAACTGATAAGTACATTGCCATATTGAAATAGACAAAATAATTGGTCTAATCAACTGGTCCAAAGGACAACTCCATAATTAACTCATTTCTTCCATAGGTTATCTGATAATCTTTAAATGAGGATAGCTGTGAAAGAACTAGACGAGATCCTCAAGTAATATAATAATAATCATCATCATCATCATCTTTATTTATATACCGTCTCTGTCTCCCTGAAGGGACTCAAGGACTCAAGTGCAAATATGTATAAAATATGAAAGAATGCAAAAGTGAGGATAATTCATGTTGCAGTATTTTTATTGTCTAAGGGGGTGGGGAATGAAGAAACCCTATTGGAAGAACATCAACTCACTTGAGAAGTGGTGCTGGAGGCGATTCTATGGATACTAAAAAGACAAATAAATTGGCAGGACTGTAGGAAAGGTAATAATGTTTGGTATGGTGGAAGGCAGTAGAAAAAGAGGAGGATCGCATGCCAAGTAGATGAACTGAATTTGGGAAGCCATGGCCCTGATTCTGTTGAGGGACCTAAGGGGTCTCTCATTCATAAGGTCATCATAAGTTGCAACTAACCTGAAGTTAACTAACAACAACAAAGACCTAAACTTAGCATGACCTTATAGAGACACTGTAGATCAACCCATCTAGGCAGTAGAGACCACAGGGTGTACCATGTCTTTCTTCCTTAAGTGAACACGATCAAAGGCAGGCCATCCAAAAAGAAGCTTCAAGGGAGTTGCCCAAGGAGGGATATCTGAATTAGACTGTGTTTGCCAGTTCTTTGTACGAGTCAGGAGATATGCCTTATGATACCAATTCAAATCCCAAAGAAGTGAATTAGCCTCTGGCTCCCCATGAAACATTTCTGAAGGTTCTTTGCTAAGTCTTGCAAGCTTTTTAAATTTTCCTTACAGTGACCTCCCTTCCTCACCAGCGTGTGTATAGTTTTATTAGAAATGCAAAGGAAGTTTAACAGGGTGATTCACTTTGGATCCACTTGCCCTTATTGCAAGACAGATCTGGCAAGACTAACTATCGGGAGAGGAGCTGTGAGTAGGGAAAGGAGTGCATCGTATATATATATGTGTGGCTGAATTTAAATCCATGTGTATCCCACGCACTCCACTGCACAGAAATTTTATTTCTAGCAAAAAAAAAAAACATCCAATGATTGGGTTGCTGTGAGTTTTCTGGGCTGGAAGGTCCAGGGTAAGAGAAAGAACTCTTGTCTGTTGGAGGCAAGTGTGAATGTTGCAATTAATCCACATATATATAAACCTCCCTTGCTCAGTTTCCAATATACCTCACTTCACATTTTAAAGGCTGTTAGGGATTTGATTGTAGTGTTCAGTCAGGCACAGCCCAATTTCATACCCAACACACAAAGTCCTGTGCTTGCAAAATATATAAATAATGAATTCATAAGGAATGAGCACAGTTATAAAATGCCCCACCAAGGCTCCAATGCTTAACTGAATACACAGTTCTAAAAAGTTTGAATCAACTTAACCATGGCTTCTTCTTGACTTAGCAGCAGAATTTTACAATTTTTACAAGTTTTAATATCAGCATTCATATACATTCCAGATAAGAAGTGCACACTTAGACAATGTACGCCTCTCCACTTTCATCCACACTAGAAAAAGAAAATACCTACTGCAACACATTTGCATTATTTTGCAACACAGAAATATGCTTCTCGCTTCAAAATATAGTCAGACCTCCATATCTATCAATTCAATATCCAATTTCATGTATCCATGCTCCAAAAATTATTTCACATGCAAGTGTTTGCGGGTCTCTCTGGGTCCCGCAGTACTATTCTATGGTATGCTTCCAGCTCAAATATTATTGTTATTTATTTTATTGATTTTCTGCATTTATTCTGCTTTTCTCTCCCTTGGGAAACTCAAAGTGGTGCACAATAAGTAATGGCAAAATTCAATACCAAAATATACACAAAATAAAGAATAATAACTAAAATGATAACATGTAACTATAATTTAAACCTTAAAATCATATTAAACATAGTACATAAACAGACATTTAAAATTAAAATAAAGAATTAAAATATCTTGATATAGCATTAAAATCACAAAGTATAGACAAATACAGGATTTGCCATTATCCAGTTTCAGATATCCTTGGGGGGGGGGGGGGTTGGGTTGGAATGTATCCCCCAAAGATATGAGAATTGCAATGTATTGCATTTCACTCCATGAAATTGAGCCATCAGCTAAAACTGTATAAGCAGCAACTTGGAGTGCAGCTGCATTGAGTGCAAAACTGTATTGATATTGTACAGAGTGCAACACTGAACCCACAGTATTGTTATGAGATAAATACTCACCGCTCCAACTGTAGTTCCTCGTCGTAGGATGGAGGATTGGATCCTGGTCTTGTGTTGGTCAGAGCTTCCCAGATAGTGACCTGGTAGTATAACATACAAGAGTGAACACACAAAAACACAGAAAGAGAGAAAGGACTGGCCCTGCAGCCATAGATAACAACTTTGGGCTAGGAAGAATTCACTGAGTCATGGACTTTCTAGGATGCCACTGAACAGGCCAAGCTATCTTTGCCTCAGATTCCACTGCTTCTTCTGTGTGCAAAAACCAACTGGTCCTGCTAAATGGGTCTGGATCACCACTGTTCCTTTCCTCTCACCTGGTCTGTCTCTGTACCAGCATCCAAAAGGCTCTGCTGAATGGCAAACTGGAGTAAGTCATCATCTTCATCCCTCATAGGCTCTGTACGACCTGCACCCAGCATTGTGTAGCCTTGAGGCACCTCAAATACCGATGGGTCCACCTCACAGGGGAAAGGGTACACTGGGTCCAAGAAGAAAGGAAACACAATAGTGAGCATGAGTGCTGACAATTTATTTTTTAAAAAGTCTCCTGCAACACCAAAAACGAATCCCTTTCTTTAGTCCTGCTTCATTTCCTTTCCCACCCCAACATCTAAAGTCCTTGTTTGCTTTCAAGTCATTTTCTACTCATGGAAAAACCATACTGTGTTTTCTTGGCAAGATTTAGTCAGAAGAAATTAATCATTGCCCTCCTCTCGGACTTAAAGAGGGTAATTTCCTCAGGGTAACCCATCGGTTTCCAAAGCCGAGTGGGGATTCGAATCCTGGTCTCTCAAGTCCTATTTCAACACTCAAAATACTGTATCACACTGACTTTTCCCATCTAAAATAAATGTTACTGCTGTGTATTCCTAAGAGAAGATGTGTTGATCCTCCCCAGGAAGAAAGAAGATGCCAACACACTAGCACAGTTAATTCTTCTCAGGCTGATCAACAGAAAGGGAAGAGCATCTAGCTAAATTACTATAATTCATTAAGATCCTGAAGCAAAGTAAATCGAAACAAAAAACATGATGTTCAAAACCAACCAATTAACCTAACATTGTTCCATGGTCTCTTTAAATTTCTTAGTTCAAGTGGATGGACAGGCACACAAGCTTTCACAATGGAGTGACTGCAACTTGTCTTTAGAAATTCAGTTTCTCATTCCAAAGGCATCCAATGTAATGGTGTTTCCTAAGCTATCTGATGGGGGACTGTAATCCCACCTCCAATAGTCCAGAGGCTGGGGCCATGCTTGCATCTGTTGCCTACAACTTTTTTCCCCCTTCTTTCTTTCCTAGAAAGTCTCCAGAGAACGATAGCAGGGGGGCTGTGGATTGGCACAAATCCATGGATCACCATTTTCAATAGTGCAGCCATATGCCATAGGAAAGCAAAGTTGCACCTAATCTAAACCCAAACTCCCCTAAACCACCTTTTCTCTGTTTTTTAAAAAAGCATTGAGGAGCTGCACTTCATTTTTAAATAAATTGTATAACCCAACTGCACTATTTAAAAATCAATGTTTCAAAATCAGGAGTGAAATTCTAGCCACCAATGTTTCTTTTAATGAACGACAGTATGTGCAGCCCCCTAGAGCAGTGGTTCTCAACCTGTGGGTCCCCAGGTGTTTTGGACTACAACTCCCAGAAATCCTAGCCAGTTTATCACCTGTTAGGATTTCTAGGAGTTGAAGGCCAAAACATCTGGAGACCCACAGGCTGAGAAGCACTGCCCTAGAGGGTTTGAGAGGCAGAAAAATGGCTACCTCTTTCTCAAAGACTAAAACATTTATTATGGCATAATAAGAGACCAGAACTCACTTCATCAGAAGCATGAAGTGTTATCTCAGCAGTTGTTTATATGCATGCTTGGTGGCTTTCAGACCACTATAGATTGGTCTCAACCATTTGCAATTTAGTTCTGGTCAATCAGAACAAATGGAATTCTTGCTAGCTTTGTTTTCTGCTGGCACGTTAATGCTTCACATTTCCACTATGCATATGTTTTCACCTTTGGTGAAAATATCACTATGCCAGAATAAGATCCTTTGAGTCAGTGTTGATCACCACTCCCCAGATATGCTGAGATCAGGGAGGCAAAAGTTCGGTCCTAGAAACTATCTATATGGCCACAAGGGGCAGAATTGCCCCCTTTTAAATCAATTACCTAGAAATCACTTGCTTTTGCATCACTCACTTTCTAAAGAGTGCAATTTGAATTAGGTGCCACTGCACTAGAAATCAGTCAGCATACCTCCCTAGCTCTCTCAACTGCAAAAGTTCCTTCCTGTTTGTCTTCCCATTTCCCACCCTTCTCTTTTCCTGAACCCCCCCCCCCCCCCCCCCCCAATTTGTGAATGTGGTGGATGAACCAGGCACAGCTCTGACAGAGGCATTCTGCTCCTACCTTTGGTGTTATTGGCTGCTTCTGCCCCGGCACTTGGCTCCTCGGAGGTGTTCTCTGGTGTTGAGGTGGGAGTACAGATTCGCACAGAGCTGAGTGGCTCATCACAGCCACACAAGTTGCTAAAAGTGATACGGGCATTCAGCACATGGAAGAGGGGGATCTCTGGGAACGAGAGGGAGAATATATGGAGCAAATGGTGGAGATGGGGGAATATAAGGGACAGCAAACTTCCATTTTCAGCCCTGTTGTCTTTTCCTACATAACTTGCTAAGAATAGAGTAGGGAAATTGTGGCTTGCAGACTATATGTAGGCCCCAATAGCATTCTAATACTCTCCCCCAAGCTCATTGGAATCCCCTAAACCCTACTGAACCATAATACAAGTTTTTGGTAGAAAAATAACTCCTAAGTGTCTTCTAACACACACACAATGCAGTACCAGGAGGTGGTTTTATCCTCTACTACTGCATCACCTTCAAAAACAGCTTTAGCTAAAGATAGTGTGTTTCCTCTGAATTAATGCCTGGAGGCGGTAATGGGCTGGATGAAGAAAAATAAATTGAAACTGAATCCAGACAAAGAGATGCTTGCCATCAAGGATCCTAATCTGGGAGTGGAGGTGTGTCACCCAGTTCTGGATGGGGTTACACTCCCCCTGAAAGACTGTGTTGGCAGCTTGGAAGTTCTCCGGGATCCGTCTCTCCAAATGTCAGCCCAGGTAAATGTGATGGTCAGGAGTTTATGCCAGTTGCGCCCTTTCCTAGAATTTGAGGACCTAAAGGTGGTGGTGCATGCGCTGGCAACCTCAAGGTGGGACTTTTGCAATGCACTTTACATTGGGCAAGCTCTATATCAAGTTCGGAAATTCCAGTTAGTTCAAAACACAGCAGCCAGACTGCTTACAGGAACGTCCAGGAATGAGAATATTAAGCTCATAACTCCACGGTTGCCAATTAATTTCTGGGCAAAGTACAAAGTGTTGGTTTTGACCTTTAAAGCCCTTGACTTGGGTCCAAGTTACCTACAGGATTGCCTTCTTCTGTACAATCTATCCCAGGGGTCCTCAAACTTTTTAAACAGAGGGCCGGGTCACAGTCCCTCAAACTGTTGGAGGGCCGGATTATAATTTGAAAAAAACATAAATGAATTCCTATGCACACTGCACATATCTTATTTGTAGTGCAAAAAACACTTTAAAACAATACAACAATTAAAATGAAGAACAATGCTAACAAATATAAACTTACTAGTATTTCAATGGGAACTCTGGGCCTGCTTTTAGCTGATGAGAAAGATTGTTGTTGTTGTGTGCTTTCAAGTTTCAGACTTAGGTTGACTCACAGCGAGGGCCGGGTAAATGACCTTGGAGGGCCATATCTGGCCCTCGGGCCATAGTTTGAGGACCACTGATCTATCCCTTAGAATACTTCGGTCCTTTGGGGGGCATTTATGACAAACAAACAGAACTGGACTGGCAACTGTCACCCAAAGGACCTTTTAATCAACCTTCCCAAGACTTTGGAATGATCTGCTGGAAGAGATTCAACTGATAGATCAGTTGTCAGAATTTAAGATACAACTAAAGATCCAACTCTTCTGGCAGGACTATCCAGTCAATTTTGTTGTGTTTTTAATCTGCATTTCATCGTTGTATGTGTTTTAATAGTGTTTTATCTCTTGTTTTAACAATGTTATACCTGGCCCCTAATGCTGCAGCAGGTAAAACCACTGAGCTGCTGAACTTGCCAACTGAAAAGTTGGTAGTTCAAATTCGAGCAGCGAGGTCAACTCCTGCTGTTAGGCCCAGCTTCTGCCAACCTAACAGTTCAAAAACATGAGAATGTGAGTAGATCAATAGGGAAGGTAACGGCATGCCATGCAATAATGCTGGCCACATGATTTTGGAGGTGTCTATGGACAACACCAGCTCTTCAGCTTAGAAACTGAGATGAGCACCATCCCCCAGAGTTGGACACGACTAGACTTAATGTCAAGGGAAAGCCTCAGGTAAAACATTAAAAATATTGTTTTATTTCAGCTGACAAAGAAACTAGAAATGACATAACATCACCTCTAGATCTGCTGCGGCACATTCATGCGGCCAACCCAGAAGGCTGTAGGGGTGAAAACTGGCCCCAGTTATTAACACAGTTGCCCAGTGCTGAGCTACAACCCTACAGCACTCATTGCTGGCTCAGGCCCAAGTTCTCATCACCCTCAGCATCATGTTTCCACAGTGGCCAACCAGATTTCTCTGGGAGGCCCACATGGTGTGAACACAGCAGCACACTCCCTCTCACGTTCCCTAGCAACGGATATTCAGAGGCACATCACCTCCGACTCTGAAAGTAACACAGCTATCACGACTAGCAGCCATCAATCCCCTCTCTACAACAAAGGCTGACAGTCCCCTTATCATCACCTCTTGCCTCACTCGCTCTCTGCCAGCCACCATCTATTCAGTTCAACTCCCATTTCAATGCCACCCTCCCTCCCTCATTCTGCTTTGCATTTCTCACCAATTTTGACAGGAAAGCCAGGAGGCAACTTCAGGGTGATAAAGTCTCGCAACTTGGCAAAGTGGGCATTGCTGATAGCCATCAGGTCAATGATGGGGGTCACCTGCTCCACCAGGGAGAGGGGGTGGTCCTCGCAGAGCCAAAGGGTTGCCTTGAACCTAGAAAATAAGAAATACATCAGGCTTTCTGGAAACCTATTCACCTCCTTCCTACTTCCCATAACATAGAGACCCAGGGCTTGGGAAATTGTACTTCCCCATGACAGTGGCCATGCTCACTGATTCCTTTTGTTGATTATGATGGTTATGTTTTTATGATGTTCTTAAATGTATTTTATTGTTTTATTGTTCCATGTTTTAATTATGTTTGGCTGGGCTTGGTCCCCATGTAAGCCGCCCTGAGTCCCTTTGGGGAGATGGTGGCGGGATACAAAAATAAAGTTATGATGATGATGATGATGATTATATTATGTCCCGTACAGCAGGACATAATTTCTTTACTTGCATCAGTGGGTTGCTGTGAGTTCTTCATGCTATATGGCCATGTTCCAGAAGCATATCCTCCTGATGTTTTATCCACATCTATGGCAGGCATCCTCAGAGGTTGTGAGGTCTGTTGGAAACTAGGCAAGTGAGGTTTATATATCTGTAGACTGTCCAGGGTGGGAGAAATAACTCTTGTCTGTTTGAATCAAGTGTAAATGCTGCAATTACCACCTTGATTAGCATAGAATAGCCTTGCAGCTTCAAGGCTTGGCTGCTTCCTGCCTGAGGGAATCTTTTGTTGGGAGGTGATTAGCTGGCCCTGATTGTTTCTGATATATATTCCACAGATATATAAACCTCACTTGCCTAGTTTCCATCAGATCCCTCAATCTCTGAGGATGTCTGACATACATATGTGGGTGAAACATCAGGAGAGAATGCTTCTGGAACATGGCCATACAGCCCTGAAAACTCACAGCAACCCAGTGATTCTGGCCATGAAAGCCTTCGACAACATTTTGCATTCATCTTCTTCCTGTTTCTGACCCTCACACACAGCTTAGGCAGCACTACCCCCCCCCCCCCCCATACCTGAGTCTCACTCACCTCTGCACCTTGTTTGACATCTCAATAGGGCGGCCAATATTACGGGATTCCAAATTGAAGTTGGGGTCAAAATATTCCTCGGGAGTAATAGATGTTGGGTTGGTGGGGCTGGCTGACTGCAGAACTGGGGCCTGCAAATGTTGGGAGGCAAAGATGACCTTATGGAAAGGATTCCAACAATAACTGTTGTTCACACAATCACAGAGTTGAAAGACAACACAAGGGCCATCCAGTGCAACTCCTTCCCATGCAGGAATACACAATGTAGCCTCTTAAAAAAACTCCCCATGAGATTCCACCATACTGTTGTGTACCTTAAATTCATTTCCATCTTATGGCAATCCTGAGATGACCCTATCATTGGGCTTTCTTGACAAAATTTGTTCAGAGTGGGGCTACTTTCACCTTCTTCTGAGGTTAAAAGAGTGTGACTTGCATAAGGTCACCCAGTGGGCTTCCATGGTCGAGTGGGCAGGTCAACCCTAACCTCCAGAGTTATAATTATCAAATGCTCCAACCACTACATCATGCTGGGCCCTGCAGTAATTTACATACTAACATTCTGTAACCCCCGTCTCTCCACCTGACTCCAGCCTATCTTCCTTGTTTTTGCAACCCTCTACACATTGTCTGTGTGTCTGATGAGATCAGCATGACTTTGCCTCATGCAAAGAAAGGACTGGACCGTGTCACTCACCCCATTCTGTGCAGCATGCTGCTGGGCAATTCCAAGGAAAGATTGGAATGGAGTCTTGGAACCTGGATGGTGAAGAAATGACATCCCAGAGAGTAAGTCTCAGGCTGCCTAATAGGGTATTCATCTTGTGTAACTGAAACATTTCTGCCTTATTTGTAGTAGCACAAAGGAGCTAGGACGTATATATGCATGGGAATTTGACATCAGTTATCACTGCCACCCCTCATAAAAATCCCATTTCCTCTGAGGGAAGGGAAGCAAAAGCCTTCTTAAGTCTCTTTATAGCTGCTTATGGAGAGAAAAAGCAGGATATAAATAATAATAATAATAATAATAATAATAATAATAATAATAGGATCTGTGCGCATCATCCGAAAA
This sequence comes from Anolis sagrei, assembly GCF_037176765.1. NCBI lineage: Eukaryota > Metazoa > Chordata > Lepidosauria > Squamata > Anolidae > Anolis > Anolis sagrei. The sequence continues at coordinate 233,068,628 of NC_090021.1, forward strand.
TACACCACACAGTCCTAAATGCTTGGGAAGTGTTTGACTGTGATACGAAATCCAGAACATATATCTCGTTTGCTGTGTCATATTGTGTTTTTGTAAAAGAAGGAGAAGGAGGTAAAAATGGTGATAGAAGTGGCAGGGAGAGTGGTAGGGTAAGAAGTAAGCAAAGGAGATGAGACAGGCCTGTAAAATGAAGGAAAAATACTGAGGAGAGACAAACTAGAAAGAGATCTACTAGAGATAACACTTGACACAAAGAGTTAATCCTGATCATTTGCTAACAGATGTGTGTCCAAACAGCAAAACAGTTATAATTATAACCTAGAGCAAGAAAACAGATACCAGTACTGCCCCATTGAGGCAGGACACAAGTCTCTTCTGTTTTCCACGGTAGTTGGGCCTAGCCCAATGATGAACATAACATACAAGTTAGTTAAGTTTTTGAGGAGAAAGAATCAATAAAAGAGTGGGGGGAATGTTGCCTGAACCAGCCTTGTGTCACAAGCATATTGGGTCTGGGTATGGTTTACCTTTGTTGCGTGTTTTGTCCTGATCTGACAGGTGCTCAGTGCGGGTTTTGGTAACAAGCTCCACGTTGCTGGCACTGTAAACCTGCAAAAGCATAAATGTCACTGGTGTTACCTCACCCCACCCAACAGAAGCCACACTTTTGGAAGCAGTGCTACATTTTGCCACAGAGAGTTCTAATGCTCCTGCTGGGTAATTTGCTATCAAGGGACAGGGAGGGAACACCTGAATAAAAGTTGTACCTTGGCTTCATAACCACTGATGTTTTCCATTTTCTCTGAGCGCCAGCCCCAGATGCCAGACTTGTTTCTGCAGGAGAGAGAGAAACAAATCTTTTAATTTTGGATTTGGGAACTATTTTGGTTCTAAGTGCCAGATTCTCGCCTGGTATATTCCTAAGGGCTTTTCCAAACTCCCACCCCAAAGTCCTCACTTCACAGATCAACTCTGTAAAGAAAGGGGGAAGCTTTTTTGCAGTTTTTAAAATCATGTCAGGAGCGACTTGAAACACTGCAAGTTGCTTCTCGTGTGAGAGAACTGGCTGTCTGCAGGGACGTTGCCCAGGGGATGCCTGGATGTTTTACCATCCTGCAGGAGGCTTCCCTCATGACCCCGCATGGAAAGCTGGAGCTGAGAGACTGAAGCTCACTCTGTCTCACGGATTCGAACCGCCGACCTTCAGTTCAGCAGTTCAGCCAGCACAAGGGTTTAACGCATTGTGCCACCGTGGCTTTTTTTCCAGTAACTAATATGAAATCCCATCTCTGGTTGGACACTGAGAAGAGCTAGGATTCTGACTTGCAATGCTGCCAAAAAGCAGCCTTTTCAGTTGTACTGACCTGAGTGAAATGACTAATGGTGGGGTCAAAACCTTGCAAAACTGTTAGTGAGGTGGATAGAAACATCATCAAGTTATATTTGACCCATGGCAGGAGATGACGAAGCTCTGCCCCAAGTCAAGTATAACTAAAACCTAAGCTGCTTTCCGCCACTTCTTAGCTAATAACATACAATTATTCCAATGCCATATTTTCTCCCATCTTTGTCTCCCTTACACATTTACCGACTCCTTAAAAGGCAGATTAGGAAACAGCAAGTGGAAGTCTGTGATCCAGATCTTGTCCTTAGAGGGGAAAGATATCTGGCCTATGAAATACCTAGCAGAAGACAGAGTAGGAGAGCTGAGATGTAGCATTACTGTCCGCTTGCAAAACCATTTGCTGCCCAGGAAGACTCCTACCAATTCCCACTTTGCCTCCAACATCATTTCCCTCTCTGCTATGGATCCCATGGGCCTTGTTCTATTACCATGTACAATACAAGAGAAACAAATAGGATAAGACTAAACGCCATACTAGTTTGTACAATGATCAGCCAGGTACCCAAGGTGTCCATATGCAGGAGAATAGGACAATACCTTCTCCCACTCAAGTCCTCCAGCAGCTGATCTTCAAAGTCAATCTACGTTGGATAATTTATTTATTTATTTAGAACTTTTATAACCCGGTCTTCTTGACCTCCGAAGAGGGACTCAGGCCGGTTCACAACAGGAGATTCATAGACAATAGTATAAAAACATCACAACCTCATAATACATTAATACATAAAATACATTAAAATACAGATCATACAATTACATAAGGCCAAGTCGTCAGAGTAAAATCACAAATTTATCACCATCCATCAGTGTGGTCAGGAGTTATTGACTCAGTCATAATTCTGTAAATGCTATATTCCAAAGCCAAGATTTTACCAGCCTTCTGAAAGTCAGGAAGGAAGGGGCAGATCTAATCTCCAGCAGGAGAGAGTTCCAGAGCCGAGGGGCCACCACCGAGAAGGCCCTGTCCCTCGTCCCCACCAGACGCGATTGCGAGGGTGGTGGGACCGAGAGCAGGGCCCCTTCAGAAGATCTTAACAAGCTTGATGGTTCATAGGGGAGAATCTGTTCAGACAGGTAAACTGGGCCGGAGTCGTTTAGGGATTCATAGGTCAGCACCAGCACTTTGAATTGTGCTCGGAAGCTAATTGGCAGCCAGTGGAGCTGACACAACAGAGGAGTAGTATGCTCCCTGTACCCTGCTCCTGTTAGTAATCTGGCTGCTGCTCGTTGGACTAATTTAAGCTTCCGGGCAGTCTTCAGGGGCAACCCTATGTAGAGAGCGTTGCAGTAGTTTATACGGGATGTAACCAGAGCGTGGACCACCGTGGCCAAGTAATGGAAGGGAGTACAGACTTATCGCAACTAGTAGTCATTGACAGTGACAGAACCAGCATATGCTCCACACCTTTCAAGGACCTACTCTTCCCCCTTCCAAAACTCACCGCTCAAAGGCAATGTTCTTGGTATCCAGGTGGGTGGAGACAATGGGAGAAGTGAGCCGGCTGGCCACATGCTCCTCAGATGGCTGCATGGCAGTCAGCATCAGCTCAGGCTCGTGCAAGGCTAGCGACAATGTCTCAGTGTACACAACCTGCTTGTCATGGTCGACTTCCATCACAACGGCATTCTCTTCTGGTCAAGAGAAAAAGAAGGAAGAATGATAAAGGACCTTGGCAGCATCCAAAATGTAAGACTCACCAACCACATGCTGATTTCCCCCGCCACCATGCAAGGGAGATGCTTACCTTCGCCTTTAAAGATGTAGCTCCGCCGCCCCCGCTGCCAGATCATGTGCTCAAAGCCCAATAAGGTTGTGTCCACCCGGAGGTTTTCCCCACGCTTCCACACACGATATACATCACTTGGACAGATTTTGGAGACCAGGGGCACTGTGGATGGAGAAAGGAAGCAGAGAGATTAGGAACGCTGGCCAGGAACATTTTCTTATTTGCTACCTGTAAGGGGCCATGTTAGATATTCCCAAGTGAGTTTTATGACCAAGTGACCCTTTCTACATCTATCTGGAATGTTCTTGTTCTTCTGGAGCACAGATGGGGAATGTGTAGCCTCTAGCTCAGAAGTGAGTACTAAGAATCTCCTAATGGTTATGGGTTGCAAGTCTCATCGTTCTTCAGTTGTGGCTCTAATAACTAGGACTGCAGTGAGTTAATCACTCTGCTCTAGATGCCATGAAGTTACTACTCCTGCCATCCTTGACCACTAGCGAGCCACAATGGATGGCAGATGGCATTCAAAAACACCCGGAGATCCACAATTTCCACATTATGTCCCAGAGTTCTAACTCCAGTCTCTGGGGCACTGCTGTAATGCCTTGTTATCAAATATAGACTCTGCTCTTTGACAGAACCATTAAACTGCAGAGAAAGAAGGTGTCAGCAAACCTGGCAGAATACACACAAACAGGTTGCTATGAGTTTTTCGGGCTGTATGGTCATGTTCCAGTAGCATTCTCTCCAGGAGAGAATACTGCTGGAACATGGCTATACAGACCGAAAAACTCACAGCCACCAATTGATTTTGGCCATGAATGCTTTGGAAAATACAATATACACAAATTCCACTGATAGTTGGTGAGACAAATGTTACCCAAAGAATCTTGAGTGGTCAGCTCTTCTTGCATCCAAAAAGCAAACCTTATTATTCTTCATCACAACTCTGCTCTTATGAAACAGTATATTTTATAAGCACTTTCTCGTTAATCCCAGAAAGTAATATTCCAGGCACCAAATTACTTACCCCAACTGGTAAACTCCCATTTCATCTCCACATAGAAATCAGGAGCCTAGGCAGATAGAAAACCAGAAGTAAGGGGCCAGTTCATATGTGAGAAGCAGCAGGAAAAACCAGTCTCTGCTTTCTTGGGAAATGTGTTTTGCCAGGCAACTGCATTACTATCAGAATCATACTTTGTCAAGCAGAATTCAGTGACTGGTTAAACTTAGCTGCTGCTAGAAAACTTAACAGCCAGTGTGGTGTAGTGGTTTGAGTATTGAAAACCCTGCTTGGCCATGGAAACCTACTGAGTGACCTTGGGCAAATCACATTCTCTCAGTGTTAGCAAAGGGCAATGACAACTCCCTTCTGAACAAATTTTGTCAAGAAAAACCTGTGGTGGGTTCATCTGAATCCAGAAATTACCTGAAGGCAAAAAAGCAAGAAAGCCCAAGGGTGTTTTCAACTCTCCCAGACAAATAACAAGTAAAAAGACTGGCTTGAGGTTTTTAGAATTTACAATAACCACACCTTGTTTCACCTTAAAAAGGGTGCTGTTCAAATACATCAATCTCTCAACTCATTTGAAAGGGAATAAAGGGGGGATAGCAGGCTTCCTCTGCTAGAAACAGTGCATTGGAGAAACACAGGAATAGCTAAATTGTTCCGTGCCTACACTTGGCACAGAAGGAGCCCTGTGTGAGAAAAATCTAGTGGGGTGTGTGGGTTTTAATGCAAATACAACAAGAGCTTTAGGAAAAAGAGAAGGAAATTCCTACGCCACTGGCAAAGTTTCTCACTCCCACTCATTCAACCTTTGGCAAGCTTTGGGCTGGATAGACATCACTGATAACATCTATAGTCCATGGAAGCCGATGAAAAACACTCAGGGGTTAAAATCATAGTACATACTTTGCGGAGTTTGTTGAGCAATTCTGGGATGCCGGCTAGGCGCTGTGTGGCCCGCTGGTAATCGCGATACTGGAGCACCAGCTGCACCATCTCTGGGTCCCCTGTGCTCACGGCCTCCTGCAGGACTATAGAGGGCAAAAACAGAGGCACTGACTACAATCAGCAGAGGCACCCTGGAGACATTCCCTATTCCCATCCAGTCTCTAGGTCCAGGCTCTAGGTCCAGGCTATATGTTACCTTCTCTTTGAGTTTCAGTGCCAATTACAAGGAGCTAAAATAGTCTGCTGTTTGGCCAAAAGGGAAAAGCCTGACTTCCAAAGATATAACAATCATGCTAGTTCAGGATATATGTTACCTTCTCCAGACCCATAAGGTGGTTCATCCAGGTGTTACAGACTACTCACAGTGCTAGAAACAAAATGAAATAAAAATGGCCCCACTCCACATACCTCTGGGGTATGCAAGTGCCGATTTAAACACTACTTTGAGGAAGGAGGTCTCCAAGACCTTTATTTGCCAATTGGTCACTTCCTGTATCTAAGAAAGATCATTCAGGATTGTAATAAGGCAGCCTACAAATATCCAACTGTAACCCAAAAGGTGAATTGGCTATTACTGTCAAAGTGAGAGAGGGGAATAAAAGTTTGGAGGGATGTGCATGTTGTCCATAAAGACTTAGGGAGTGCAAAACTGGTTTCTGACTCCATTGGCATTGATCACCTTTGTGCTACCTCTTTCTTAATTCCTGGTGACAACAGATATCTGAGGGCCTTAACTAAAAAGAGAAAGATAAAAGCCCCAAACAAAAGTGTAGGGAAGAAGGAAATATTATGGAATAGAATTGATTAATAAACTTCACCTTTTAGTATATCCACCTTATAACCCCAGTTCTGATGTCTCAAATTCTTCGTTTCTCAACACCATGGCCTTCCTACTCAACAGACACTTCCACATCTCCTGTTCTACTCACTTGGTTGAAGATATGTTTTATTCCATATAGGGGTTATGGAGCTCATATAATCTATTATGATAAGAAACAGATCCCCAGGATCTCAAGGAATAGTATTTCTCTCCTAGCAGTGCAACCTAATGCCGTTTACATGGAAAGTCCAGCAATATGTGCTCTCGGACATCAAACCTCCATACCTGTCCAACCGTTGGCATTCTCCTGGCCCACAGCAGCATTGTGTCGCAAGAGGACTCGTGCAGATTCCAGGTTTCCGAGGGACACGGCCAACTCCAGTGGTGTTCGGCCACGTGGGTCCAGCATCTCGATGTCATGCTGGAAGAGATCCACTGGTTTAATTATCTGCTTGGGTAATCCTTGGCAGGAAATACAGGGATGGGATCTAAATCTGGACTATTGTTCAGCCCTGGAAACTGTGCTTAGCCTTGGTGAATTGTGACATGAATACTTTTGTAATAATCTCACATGTTATCTGTATTGTGCTCCAGATACTATGTCTACTTGTTCTGCAAGGACATCCAAGATACTAGAATAGAATTTACACATCTCATAGAATGATCCAGCTCAAGAGGCCAAAACACACCCACACACATTGGCTAGGGAATGAAGCAGCATTGTTGATTAATTGACTAGTCTTAGTACATATCAATAATGGGTCCCTGAATCTGTTTCCAAAACTTCTACTGGTGGATTCCAAATGCAAGAACCTCCCCTTTGAAGCAATAATGCTTTCCTTCTGAATCATACTTGGTGTGACCATCTACATCAGTGGTTCTCAACCTGGGGTACCCAGATGTTTTTGGCCTACAACTCCCAGAAATCCTAACAGCTGGTAAACTGGCTGGGATTTCTGGGAGTTGTAGGCCAAAAACATTTGGGGACCCCAGGTTGAGAACCACTGATCTACATGGAAACAAATGGAACAAAAATTGCCATTAGACAAAAATTATCTGGTTTCTTTTTAAATGTAGAGCAGGGCAATGAGAATACTCCAGATGTTGTTGAATTGTGGCTGCTAGCACTCCTCTGGTCAAGATAGCTAGGGCTATTGATATCTACAGCCCAACATCCCCTGGAGAGCCATATGATTCCCATCCCTGATTTAAATGAATAGAGAAAATAATAAAAGTGGGGCTTTTGCAGGGTGGAGATTTAAAATGATTTGGAAGAAAAGGGCTGTGATGTCTTCTGGAGATACCATAGATATCTTTTTTATCTTGATGGTAGTGGAACTGCTACAAAAACTGTAGCCACAAACCCTGGTTCTCTAGAAGCCTCTGAAGATGCCAGCCACAAATGCAGGTGAAACGTCAGAAGAAAATGTTGTTAGAACACGGATATACAGACCGGAAACCACACAACACCCCAGTTCCTAGAAGCTAATTGATGCTAATTATCAGCAATTCACCAACAATGAGTTTTAACGTTGGGAAGAAGTTGTAGCAGGCCTGCACAACTTGGGAGTACTAAGGGGTCAGACTTAAATAAGCAGCAAATAGGTTTTCTACACCTCATTTTCCAGGTAAGGTACAATTAATTATTTATAAGATTTGTTGTTGTTGTGAAGCTTCAAGAACCTTCAAGTCACCCTATCACAGAGTTTTCTTGTCAAGATGTATTCAAAGGAGATTTGCCTTTGTCTTCCTTTGAGGCTGGGAGAGTGCGACTTATCTAAAGTCACCCAGTGAGTTCAGAGCCATAGTCCGAGGTTCAAATTACTACACCATGCTTTCTGAATTCTTTCCCTATCTTATTCCTACCTCCTTTTCTTTCCTTCTGTCTCCCCTTTTTTACTTTTCTTCCTTTCCTCTCTGTTTCTTACTTCCCTTTCTTTTTTCCTTTCCTCAATTTCCCCCCTCCCTTCCTTTTTTCTACCCTTCTCCCTCCCCTATTTCCTTTCTTTATTTCTCCTTCTGTCTTCCTGTCTTCCTCACTCCTTCCCTTCCTTCCTTCCTTCCCTTTCTTTTCTTCTTTCTTTCTTTCTTTCTTTCTTTCTTTCTTCCTCCCTCCTTTCCTCTTTTTTTCTACCTCGCTAATCAGCGAAAGGGCCGACGCCATTCCATGGGAATCCCTTCATAGGCCGCATCTGGCCCATGGGCCATATGTTGTACAGGCCTTGAGTTCCAGTCTCTTGGTAATTGCAGAATGTGCAATGCAAGAGGCAAGTCTACTGCCCCAAGGATGTACCTAACTGTTCACTGCTTCAGTACAGCAAAGAGTAGTCCATCACTTTTTTTATGCTATCTGTTTGACTACAATCAAGAAATTTACTTTCCTATAATTCCAATCAATTTACTGTAGGTACGTTCTCTGAAGCAACAGAAAGCAAATCTGCTCCTTTATATATGTTCTTTTAGATATTTGAACATCAGTATGATATCTCTATTTAACTGTCTCTTTTCCAAGCTAATATTACCATTTCTTTCAACCTGGTTTGACCCAAATCTGAGTGGTTCTGTTGCAGTTTCAGAGTCTGCCTAGCTCTGCCTGAAGAAGCCTAAAAATCTCCTGTAACTTCTATTAACTGGAATTATTTTCTTCTCACGTGACAACTAACCAGGAATAACAAGAACATTTTTGATCATAGATACAACACCACTCCCTCTACTACAAAATTAGCCACACATTTAGGATTTATGCCCTGGATTCCCAGCAATCACAGAAGAAATAAGAGACACAGCAAGATGTTCAAAATATGTTTACTACTGGTAGAAAACCCTGTAATGTTTTGGCCTATGTGTACTCCTAAAGCCTGGTTTAAGCAGTTATACAAAATCATAAATCATTCAGTCTTTGCTCATATGGTGGTAAAACATCGAACATCCGGGCATCCCCTGGGCAACGTCTTTGCAGATGGCCAATTCTCTCATACCAGAAATGACTTGCAGTTTCTTAAGTCGCTCTTGACATGAAAAAAACAAACAAAAACCATGTATCTAGTAAATGGCTCATGAATTCCTGATTCAGAAATATCTGAAGTCTGATTCTATGTAGGTATCTACAGACAACAGGCCATAATGATTTTATTCAATGTGACATTATGTTATAATATTTGTTTATGTGATATGATTGTATATAGCTCCAGAAGGAGGTCTTATGGGTACACATAGGCTGAAGCATGTCAGACTTTTCTACCAATAAAATACCTGGTTGGCATCCTATTAACTATTATATCATTAGTTGTTGTTGTTGTTGTTACCCCACTTTATCTCCCCTAAAGTGGACTCAAAGTGGCTTGACATAAAAACATTGGTTAAGACTTTTGCAACTATTACTTCTTCCTATTATGATTATGAAACCAGTGCCATGATCATAAATGCCTCACCTTAAAATCCATCCAGTCATGCCAAGGGACTAATTTCTCCAGTGCTAGCGAGCAAAGCACTGATGTGTCCAGTCCCTCTAGCAGCAAACCACAGTGAGCTGCAATAGGACCCCATAGAGTTCCCTGCTTCTGTTCCAGCACTTTGGCTGGCTGTGAGATGGGGCTGGATACCATCTCACTCCACTCACTAGTGCTTCCGAACACTATCCCTCAGTCCAATTAGCTGGATTTTAATGTACATTCCAGAGGCCACACTGAGAGATGTAATGTAGCCATAACATCATTGTTACATTTGTTCTGAAATATCTCAGCCAATCATCTTCTGAGCACTGAAATGTGACTCTTCTTTCTTTTGTGAGTACCACTAGATGCTTCCTAGTTTTTGCTTCTTGTATTTTTGGGACAGCAAGAACCCTCAAATTGCTTGATTTAATAATCCTGTTGAATACATTTATTCCTTTTTCTTCAAAAAAAAAAAATAAAGCTGGGCCAAAACTAACCAAATGAATTTTAACAAGGAGAAATGTAGGATGCTTAAGGCAGAGCAAATGAAATGCACAGATACAGGATTTGTGACACCTGGCTCGACAACAGTCCATGTGAAAGAGATCTTGGAGTCTTAGTGGACAACGAGTTGAACATGAGCCAACAATGTCATGCAGGAGCAAAACAGCCAATGGGATTTTGGGCTGTATCAAAAGGAGTATAGTATCTAAATCAAGGAAAGTAATGGTGCCCCACTATTCTGCTTTGGTCAGGCCTCAACTGGAATAGAGTCCAGTTCTAGGTACATAGTTTAAAAGAATGATTGACAAGCTGAAGGTGTCCAGAGGAGGGAAACTAAAGTAATTAAACGTCTGAAAACCATGCCCTATGAAGAACGGCTTAAGGAGCTGGGCCTGTTTAGCCTGCAGAAGAAAAGGTTGAGAGGTGACATGATAGCCACATATAAATATGTGAAAGGATGTCATAAGGAAGAGGGAGCAGGCTCATTTACTGCTGCCCTAGAAACTAGGACTCAGAATAATGAGTTCAAATTACAGGAAAAGAATTTTAGGAAGAACATACTGACCATAAGAGATATTCAATAGTGGAATGACCGTTAGGGGGTACTTTGATTGTGCTTTTCCTGCACAGCAGAAGGCTGGACTAGATGTCCCATGTGGCAAATTCCAACTTCATAATTTTATTTTGAGCTGTTATATACCTTGTTTTGCAGGTGCATTTGAAGAGCACTTTTTATACTAGTTTTGTAAGTTGGTTGAGCATCCCCAAATGTTTGAAAAGTAGACATATATATAACAAGTACCTTTAAAAAGTATGGAAACATTGGGATATAGTTCTTAATGGCAAAAACTTCTTAGCAATGGAATAGACCACCTTAGAAGGTACTGGAAACTTCTTCACTTTCAAAAATTAACTATATCCTGATCCAACTTCTGTTGCAATACCATGGCATATCATAGATTGAATAGTTCCTAATTCCCTGTCTCCTTAAACTCATGTTTTGGAAGACAGAAAAAAATTCCAATGTCAGTTGCCTTCTAAGATAATGTTGTACGCATAACTTTTTCAGAAAAAAATTCAATGAACTATGGCACTGTAGTGATGGCAATTCAGTCAGGTAACTTTGCAAAAGAATAGATGAGCAAAACAGAGTGCTCGATCTCTGGATATCAGATGCTAATGAAAAATAACATATCTAGCATTTGATACTAAGATTATTTCCTAAGCTTATTTCCATACTTGTAAGACTTCAGAGCCACCTGGCTGGCCAGACAACTACAGGCAATTCCCAGGTTACAGTCAAGATTGGTTCTGTAGGTTTGCTCTTAAATTGAATTTACATGTAAGTTGGAACAGGTACATTTTTATGTGTAACTAGCCAATTTTTCTGATAGCATAAGGAAGGGTTAACACCCCTGTAATGCTTGTTTTGCTGCCTGTATCCTTTTTCAGAAGATTTCACCTCACTTTCTGTCCCTGTAATAATTGGATTTTGAAATATCTGGCTTGTTGTGGAAACAACGATGTGAGAAAGCTTCAGTGGAGACATTTTTTCTCCATGATAATGCTTACGGGAGTGAATTTCCTTTTCCTCTCACTTCCTATTTTCTCACTTCTGTTCTTAACTAGGAGTAGGATGCAAGTCGGATGCCTATAACTCAGGAACTGCCTGTACTCAAATTATTTTCTTTTCAAGAAAAAAAAATAATCACCTACAAAACTATCTCCTCTGCTTGTATATCCACTATACAATTAATGCTGTATGACCCCACTTAAACTGCCATGACTCAATGCCATGGAATCCTGGGAACTGTAGTCCAGTGAGGCACCAGCCCTCTTTGGCAAAGAAGGCTGAAGACATTGCAAAATTGCAACTCCCACAATTCAATTAATTTTACAATGTATATGTATCCTAGATAGAAGTCCAACTGGGGTAGATGGAGACATAGGAACAGTATGGCCTCCGTGGCAAAAGATGTAATGGGTCGATATCATGGTACACTTATCCTTGTTTACTCACATCTGGTTTGGAAATGTGGAGCCCATTGGTGGGGGCTGGGAGGTAGGGTAGGGTAGGATATATACAAAAGATTGATGGGGACAGGAAAAACAGGAAAAACAAGGCCTTGGTGGCAACAGATGTTATGAGTCTATACTATGGTGGGTTTGCTAGTGTGCACCCACATCTAGTTTGGAGATGTGGAACTCACATCTGCATGTAGGGAAGTGGTGTGTGCGGTGTGTGCAGAGGATGGATGGATGAATGGAAGCACAGAAAAAGCAAGACCTTGGTGGCAAGGGATGTTATGGGTAGGTGCTATAATCATGATAGGCTTCTCCTTAGGTACCCATATTTGCTTAGAGAGGATGTGGAACTCATTGGGGAGTGTATACAGAGGATGGATGGAGACCTAGGAAAAGCAAGGACTAAGTGGTAAAAGATGCTTTGGGCTAGTATCGAGATATCTTTGGGGTGTGGTTTGGCTCTCAAAAAAAAAGGTGGCTGTTTACCTTGACATTTCTACTGTCAAGCTTGGTGAGGAAAGGTGAGCTGAGAACAGCTAGTTCAGGAGGGGTGCATCTACACTGCAGAATTAATGCCATTTGGCATCATTTAACTGCCACGGCGCAATGCTGTGGGATTGTGAGAGCTGTAGTATGGTGAGGCCTCAACACTTTTCGACAGAGAAGGCCAAAGACCTGCAACATCACAACTCCCATGACTGCACAGCATTTGAAAAGATTTTACATGTAATGTGATATAATTCCATTTCCTATATATAATATACTAAGTTAGGCACCTGGTGATGCCTGGGTTAGGTAATTTGTAATGATAAATATCAGAAGTAGTCATTGGGTTTTTGGCATTTCATGAAAGGATCCATTTGGAATTAATGAGCAGATGCATATTGCATGAACCTAACATGCTGCAAGGATAACTGCAGTTCTTTATCAAGAACTAAGCAAATTAATCTAAGCATGATATCAAAAAGGCATTATAAATGATATATGGTTGGCCTTCCATATCTCCTGATTCTCTGTCTAAAATTCAGTTATCATACTTGAACATATTCCAAGCAAAACAGTTCCAGTAAGTCTCCACAATAACTGTGATTGGTTTTTAATGTCTTTAAATGCTTAATATTTATTTATATCTTATTTCTGGATGTCACTATGCTTTGTATGATTTTTGGCTTGTATTTTATGTTAAATGTGCTTTGATTTGTATTGTATTATATTGATACTGTGTATTTGCAATGTGGCACTGAAATGGCCAAACTGTAAGCCACTCTGAGTCCCCTTTGGCGTGAGAAGAGCAGGGTAGAAATATAGTAAGTAAATAAATAAATTTGAAAATGCATAAGGAAATAATATGGAAATAAAGGATTATTATGAGGCTGGGAAAAAGAAAGAAAGAAAGAAAGATTGGGGAGGGGGCACTGTGGAGATATAGCTTCAATGCTGGCAATTGAAACTCTTTATGGCTTTTGGTCCCTTAGGGTTGAAAGGAGGACTGGCAGGAAATAATATGGAAATACAGTATTATTATGACGCTGGGGGAAAGAAAGAAATCACTTATTAAAGCAAACAAGCAAGCAAGAAAGACAGACAGACAGAAAGAAAGGGCTAACATGAAGGTTGAGGACCCTTTCAGACAGCTATATAACTCAGAACATCTAGGCAAAAAAATCCCACAATTTCTGCTTTGAATTGGGGCCCTTCCAACAGCTCTATATCCCAGAATATCAAGGCAGAAAATTCCACAATATCTGCATTGAAGTGGGTTATCTGAGTCCACACTCAGATAATGTGGGATTTTATGGGACGACCCTCCTCTTGCTCCTTTCATCTGAGGCCCCTTCCACACAGTTGAATAAAATCCCACATTACCTCCTTGGATATTCTGGGATATAGGGCTGTGTGGGAGGGCCCTGGTTTATCTGAGTCCACGCTGCCATATATTCCAGTTCAAAGCAGATAATGTGGGATTTTATTCAGATGTGTGGAAGGGGCCTGGGAGAGAATTGAAGGAAAATGAGTGTCAAAGAAGTGTAGGCGAAATAATATGGAAAAATAGGATAATTTAGGGCCCTTCCACACAGCCCTATATCCCAGAATGTCAAGGCAGAAAATCCCACAATATTTGCTTTGAACTGGGTAATCTGAGTCCACACTCAGATAATGTGGGATTTTCTGCCTTGATATTCTGGGATATCAAAAATTTTAAAAAAATCAAAAAAATTCTGGGATATAGGGCTGGATGGAAGGGCCCTGTCATGAGCCTAGGGAAAGAAGGAAGGAATGATGGAAGGAAGGAAGGAAGGAAAGGGGCATTGCAAAGATGTAGTTTAGAGGGTGGCCCTTGAAACCCCTTTACTGGCCCTTCAGGTTAGGAGGAATTGTTGTCAAACAGCTGGACAAGATGGAAAGGCAGGCTTATACTGAGGGCCCTTCCACACAGCCATATAATAATCCTGACTATCAAAGCAGATAATACCACAATATCTGCTTTGAACTGGGTTATCTGAGTCCACGCAGCCATATATCCCAGTTCAATGCAGATAATATGGGATTTTATTCAGCTGTGTGGAAGGGTCCTAAGATGAAAGGAGCAAGAGTAGGGTCGTCCCAAAGAGGAGGCCTTCTGACAGATTCCCAAGATAATTATCCTGAGGCTAGGGGAGGGAAAGAAAGAAAGAAGGGGGCATTGCAAAGACGTAGTTTAGAGGGTGGTCCTTGAAATCCTTTTACTGGACCTTCAGGTTAGGACGAATGGTTGTCAAAAGAGCTGGAGAAGATGGAAAGACAGGCTTATCCTGAGGGCCCTTCCACACAGCCATATAATAACCCTGAATATCAAGGTGGATAATCCCACAATACCTAATTTGAACTGGGTTCAAATTCTGAGCCCACACTGCTATATATCCCAGTTCAAAGCAGATAATGTGAGCTGTGTGGAAGGGGCCTCAAATGAAAAGAGGAAGCGGGCCATCCCAAAGAGGAGGCCATTTGACAGATTCCCAGTCTGTGTGTGTGTGTGTGTGTGTGTTGGGGAAGAGGGAATGAGTTGTGGCTGGAAGGTGAGGCCCCTGCGAGGGACACGGAAAAGCCCCTCAGGACCCACTTGGGCCTTGAAACCCCTTTACAACTAATGCCCCCCCCTTTTTTGTTGTGTCAGGAGCAAGTCGCTTCTGGTGTGAGAGAATTGGCCATCTGCAAGGACGTTGCCCAGGGGATGCCTGGATGATTTGATGTTTTTATCATCCTTGCGGGAGGCTTCTCTCATGTCCCCGCATGAAGAGCTGGAGCTGATAGAGGGAGCTCATCTGCCTCTCCCCGGATTCGAACCTGCGACCTGTTGGTCTTCAGTCCTGCCGGCACAGGGGTTTAACCCACTGCGCCACCAGGGGCTCCTACTAATGGCCCTTCAGGGTTGGAAAGGCAAGGAGGACTGGAAGGAAATAATATGGAAATACAGGACAATTATCATGAGGCTGGGGGAAGGAAAGAAAGAAAGGGGGGGGGCATTGCAAAGATGCAGTTTAGAGGGTGGCCCTTGAAACCCCTTTCCTGGCCCTTCAGGTTAGGAGAAAGAGCTGGAGAAGATGATTCTGATGGCTGTGGGTGAGGAAGGGCCCTCAGAATGTGCTTGCATGTTCCTATTCTCCATCTCTTTTGATTCCCATGCCTCCTAACCTGAGGGGCCAAGAGCCACAAAGGGGTTTCAAGGGCCACCCCACAAGCTACATCTTGGCAAAGCCCACCCCCTCCTCCTTTCTTTCCCCCAGGCTTATTCTGAGAGGAAAGGAGGAAGAGGAGGGTGGTACCACAGAGGAGGCCTTTTGACAGGTTCCCTGTGTGTGTGTGTGTGTGGTATGTGTGTTGGGGGCGAGGCAGGGAGAAGCCCCCCAAGACCGGGCCTGGGCCTAGTCCTGGCGCCTGTGCAGGGCCCCAAAGGAGGGAGGGAGAGAGGGAGAGCCGACGGGGGACGGGGCCCGCTACCTGTCCTTTTCGCAGCTCGCCGTCCAGCGCCTGGTGCCGGTTGTGCCACACGAGCAGGTGCAGCGGGAAGGCGTCGGCGATGCGGTCCATCCCGTCACCATGTCCCTGCGACGCTCCCGCTCCGCCAGGGCCTGCCTTCCTGCCTGCCCGCCTGCCTGCCTTCCCGGGTCAAGAGCGGGAAGAAGAGGAGCCGCCCGTTCCCGTTCTCCTCCTCCTCCCCCTCCTCCTCCTCCTGCTGCTGCTACGCTGGGCTCGGAGCTGCAGGGCCCCGCGGAGGGAAGAGGGACGCAGGCGCGGCCTGGCTGGGCTCGGCTGCGGTGGCGGCGTCGTCTCCCGGCGCCAGGGAGGGAGGGAGGGAGGCAGAGGCGGGCCGGAGGGAGGAGACTGGCGGCGGCCACAGAGCGCGGAAGCCCGGCCCCGGCCTTCTCGCGGCCTCCCCGCCCCGGAGGACCGCGCAGGAAACGCCCCGGCCTCGTCCCCGCCCCCGCTCTGCCCCGCTCTCAGCCGGGAGCCTGCCTTGCCCAACCCCGCGGCTTCCTCTCGGCCTTCGGATCCTCCAAGAAAGGGCCGGGACTAAGCTCCTTCCCGCTGATATCGCGATTCTCTGAGGGAAAGGACTAACCCAGGCCTGGGCCAACTTGGGCCTTCCCTCCAGGTGTTTTGGACTCCAACGCCCACCATTCCTCACAGGCCCCTGCGCTGTAGATTTCAGGGAGCCTGGCTCCACTTGAACTGCTCTGGCTCAATGTTCTGGAGCCCTGGGATTTGTAGTTTGGTGAGGCACCAAAAGCGCAAAAGCTGGGTTGCAGCTAAACATCAAAAAACGCAAGATTATGGCAACAAGAATGATTGACAACTGGGAAATAGAGGGAGAAAATGTGGAGGCCGTGACAGACTTTGTATTTCTAGGTGCAAAGATTACTGCAGATGCAGACTGTAGCCAGGAAATCAGAAGACGCTTACTTCTTGGGAGGAGAGCAATGTCCAGTCTCAATAAAATAGTAAAGAGTAGAGACATCAGACTGGCAACAAAGATCCGCCTAGTCAAAGCCATGGTATTCCCTGTAGTAACCTACGGATGTGAGAGCTGGACCTTAGGGAAGGCTGAGCGAAGGAAGATCGATGCTTTTGAGCTGTGGTGTTGGAGGAAAGTGCTGAGAGTGCCTTGGACTGCGAGAAGATCCAACAAGTCCATCCTCCAGGAAATAAAGCCCAACTGCTCACTGGAGGGAAAGATACTAGAGACAAAGTTGAAGTACTTTGGCCACATCATGAGGAGACAGGAAAGCCTAGAGAAGACAATTATGCTGGGGAAAGTGGAAGGCAAAAGGAAGAGGGGCCGACCAAGGGCAAGATGGATGGATGGCATCCTTGAAGTGACTGGACTGACCTTGAAGGAGCTGGGGGTGGTGATGGCCGACAGGGAGCTCTGGCGTGGGCTGGTCCATGAGGTCACGAAGAGTTGGTGACGAATGAACAACAACAACGAGGCACCAGCACTCCTTGGCAGAAAAGCGGAAGACCTTGTCAAACTGCACAGCGTTGGGCCCTGGCAGTTCAGAAGATCTCAGACTGCTTTAATCCTGCAGTGTAGTAGACGCACTGTTGGTTTTTTATAATGCTAATGCCTGAATATGCAAAGACAAAGCATCAAACAGAGTTGCTGCAAAAGCTTCATACTCTCAGAGAGCCCGTCAGCTTTTGCAGCAACTCTGTTTGATGCTTTGTCTTTGCATATTCAGGCATTAGCATTATAAAAAACCAACAGGTTATGTGGGCCGCAGCAACGGGAAGTCAATGAGAGTTGATATCGGTTTTCTTTGTGAAGCCGCTGCGGATATTTTTTTTGGGTGAGAGTTAACAAAGGCATTTTTTTTTTTTTTTTTGGTAAAGGTCAGTCTCTGAGAGCAGCCTATTTTTGCGGTTTGGTTTTAAAGGTGGTTTTGACCCCTCCTTTCTTTTTCTTTTTCCCCCCTGTGCATGCAAGTCTCGGAACCCAGTTTTTTTTTCTTTTGGAGTTTCATGTTCCTTTTTCCTTTTTGACCAAGTTTTGAGATTTTCTTTTTGAATTTTGATTCTTTTTGGTTGAAAAATGGAAGAGATGTATCATTTTCCTGGCATGAAAGAGGGTTTATCTGCAAGCAATTATTTTTATTGGCGAAGTAAAATAATGGTTTACTTGAAGGCAGAAGGCCTGAGAGATTGTTTGGAGAAGGAACGTCCCACACAAGGAGAGGCTGAAATTGCAGAATGGGACAAAAAGGATGCTTTAGGCCAGCGTCTCATTGTGTCTAGTCTCAAACACAAGCAGATGCTTTATGTTAAGGAATGTGAGACAGCAAAAGAGATGATGGAATGTTTGAAGATGCAATTTGGATATGTATCTAAAAAAGGTTCCAGAGCTTTAATACGGAGACTTATGGATATGAGGCTTAATAACAAGAAAGATTGTGAAAGGCATATTGAGAACTTTACAGAGCTTATGGATCAGTTGAAAATGATTGGACTGAACTTTGATGAAACTCAAAGAGTAGGATTCTTAATGGGCACTCTTGGCAAAAGTTTTGAAGCCCTAACGGCAATTGTTGATGCAACTGAAGATGTTTCTTTTGAGATGGCTTTGACCAAGATTAGAGATTTCTGTGTGGATAGGGATGGATCTGCACTGGCTGAAGCACATGCCTCAACTGAGTCAAATTACATGATGACTAATCGCCACACTTATAGAGGTGGAGCCTCAAAGCCCGGCCCCCAAGGGCGTGTCTGTTTTAACTGCAATAAAGTAGGACATACCGCTAGGTTTTGCAGACTACCTAAGAAAAATAGTGCGCCATCCGGTGGCAATAATCAAGAAAGACAGGAAAGAAAAAAATTCTGGAAACAAGTCTTCAGGGAATAAGCCTATGACTTCTGGATCTGCTATGGCAATGGGTGTTTTCAGGAATAAAGAAAACCTTTGGGTTGTGGACTCTGGCTGTACACAACATAGTTCATATAACCCTGATAATTTTGTTGAACTGGATCAGAATGTTAAAGGTGATTTGAAAGTAGCAAATGGTGATACAATTGATATTCGTGGCTCTGGCAAGTGTCTTGTGAAATGTAGTTTGCCTGATAAAATTGTAGAAAATGAGATTTCCAACGTTCTTTTTGCACCTTCTCTTTGTTGCAACATGTTGAGCGTCAGTTCAATGGATAAGAAAGGTTTTGCAATTCATTTTGAGAATGGACAGTGTGAAATATCAAAGGACAATATTTTGTATGCTAAAGCTTTTGAAAGAGATGGAATTTATGAACTAAATGTTTTATGTGAACAAGCCAACATGGTTAATGCACAAACTAATGGAAATACTCTTGAACTATGGCATAAACGTTTTGGGCATAGAGATGCAAATGCCATTCTCCAGATGCAAAAGGACAACTTGGCTTCAAATTTAGAAATCAGCAATACAGTTTTTGACAACTGTGTGACCTGCATTCAGCAGAAGGCAATAAGCCCCTCTTTTCCAACCAATACAGAAAAGAGATCTACTAAAGTTCTAGACTTGATTCATAGTGACATTTGTGGTCCTTTTAATGTGACTTCATTTGGAGGAAATCGTTTTGTGGTTATTTTCATTGATGATTTCTCAAAATATTGTGTTACTTACATGTTGAAAGACAAATCAGAGGCACAAGATATGTTGCAAAGATATGTTGCCATGGTGAAAACCAAGTTTGAATGCACACCAAAGGCCATTCAAACTGATTGTGGTAGTGAATATACTTCACACCGCACACAGAGATTCCTGGAAGAAAATGGAATTCAACATATCAAAAGTGTTCCTTACACTCCTCAACAGAATGGTGTAGCTGAAAGAAAGATTAGATCCCTCATTGATATGACAAGATGTATGTTAGCAGAAGCGCAGCTCCCAGCGTGCTTATGGGGAGAAGCCATTGCAACTGCTGCTCATCTTCAAAATCGTTTGCCTACAAAGGGTACTACGAAAACTCCATTTGAAATGTGGAATGGGAATGTGCCAAGTGTGAAACGCATCAGAAAGTTTGGCAGCATTGCTTATGCCTATATTCCAAAACAGAAGAGGCACAAGTTGGACTGTAGATCTGAACAAACTATTTTAGTTGGATTTGCACCAGCAAACAAAGGCTATAGAGTAATGAATCTGAAAACTGGTGAAGTGTCTACACGACATGTTGTACATTTTGATGAACTGAGCAAAGTCAATTTGAAAGGAACTGTGCTAGATTTTTCAGATGAAGAAGAAAGCACTCCCTTACAACTTGTAGAGTCCATTAGTGATATACCAACAATTTCTTCAACCGACACACTGGAAACAGCGCCTGAATGCACTGCAGATGCAATAGACAGTACGCAAACAGGAGGGCCAGAAGATGATGGTGGTGAGACAAGTCCTGGAGTAGAAGGATCTGCAGAAGTGGATCGTCTTCCAGAACAAGCTCCCAGATATTCATTGCGTCCTAACAGAGGTGTGCCACCCTTGCGTCTGTCCTACATGACAAAGTCAGCGTTACCCAGTGAGCCATCTACTATAGAAGAAATTGAGATGCTACCTCCTACACAAGCTCAACAGTGGAGGAGAGCTGCACAAGAAGAGATTGATGCTTTATACAAGAATGGAACCTGGACTCTTACTGAACTCCCACCAGGAAAGAAGGCAATTGGATGCAGATGGGTGTTCAAATTAAAGCAAGACTCTGAAGGAAAAGTTGAACGCTACAAGGCAAGACTAGTTGCTCAAGGATTTTCTCAGAAGTATGGAATTGATTTTGATGAAACTTTCGCACCTGTTGTGAAACACAGTACCATAAGACTTCTTCTAAGTATAGCAGCTTCAAAGAAGATGACAGTTCGACACTTAGATGTCAAGACTGCATTCTTACATGGAACAATTTCTGAAGAGTTGTACATGCGACAACCACCTGGCTTTGAAGACAAGAAAAGGCCTCATCTTGTTTGTCGACTTCGGAAAGGTCTTTATGGACTACGCCAGGCGGCAAAGGCGTGGAATGAGAAACTGGATGAAATGCTGAAGCAATTAGGTTTCAAGCAAGGAGAAGCTGATCAGTGCCTGTATACTAGAGTCAAAAATGGACATTGTACTTTTATTCTGACTTATGTGGATGACTTGATTTTGGCATCAGAATTAGATCAAGATTACACAGAAGTTGTACATCATTTGAGCAAACAAGTTGAAATTAAAGAACTTGGAGATGCTACATACTATCTTGGAATACAGATCAAGAGAGAGGACGATGGATCTTTCCTCTTGAACCAGAAGCAAAAGATTATAGACTTATTGGAAGTTACTGGACTTCAAGATGCAAACCCAGTAGCAACACCAATGGTCACAGATTTTTTGAGAAACAATGAAGAAAATGAACTCTTACCAAATAATGATAAATACAGAACAGCTATAGGTAAACTGTTGTATCTAGCTACCAATACAAGACCAGATATATCTTCAGCTGTTGGAATACTGAGTAGAAAAGTCAGTGCACCTACTCAGAGAGATTGGATAGCTGTTAAAAGAGTTGTAAGATACCTGAAGGGTACTATGGACTTACAATTAAAGTTACCAGCAAGTGATGAACCAAAGTTAATTTGTTATTCGGATGCTGATTGGGCTGGAGATTCTTCGGACTGCAAGTCAGTCAGCGGATACCTGTTTATGTATGGAAATGGTCCTATTGCTTGGGCCAGCCGGAAGCAAGAGTTAGTAGCCAAGTCTACTACAGAAGCAGAATACATTGCTGTTTCCCTGGCATCAGACGAGCTTTTATGGCTTCATCAACTTCTGACTGACTTCGGAATTGATGAGCAGAAGCCGATTCAAGTTTTTGAAGACAACCAAAGTTGTATTAAGTTTGCCAAGTCTGAGAAGATGATGATGCGCACAAAGCACATTGCAATTAGATATCACAGCGTGCGCGAGCTCTCTCAAGATGGAATGATCGAGTTGGCATACTGTCCGACGAAAGAGATGGTGGCAGACATTCTGACGAAACCTCTACCAAGAGATGGCTTCCAGAATCTTCGTGTCAAGATGGGACTAACAGTCTAACTAACTAAATGCATGACAGATTGAGGAGGGCTGTTGGATTATGTACAATCAAGCATGCATTTAGGGATACCCCTTTTCTCTGGTCACCATACTCTTGCTGAAAGCTAACACTCTAACATTCCGAACATTTTATTGCCCATCCTAAAGGTTGCATGCTGGGATATCAGAATCGACATTGCCTACGTGCAGATGCTCAAGTAGATTCCCTCTTTGATGTGAGAAAGTTATAAAAGGGACCCCCTAGTCCTTTGTCTTCACACACAGAGAACGTGTTCCTAGAGTTAGGAGTAGTTACCTTCGTCATGTAACCTCTGCATGCTGATAGAGGCCTACCTGTACCACAGGCCTAATGTAGTTCTTAGCTATATTTTTGGATTACATGAAACCTCAAGATTTTTACCTGTATGATGATCTTCATACATGATTTGTGAGTAAACTGTTTTATTATATTATTCTGGTGTTCTCGAGTTTGTTATTTGCTTGCATGTGTTTTGGCTTGGGGGAGGCTGCATTGTTTGAATCAGTAGACTGTCCTAAAAGGTTTAAATACCTTTCGCCTGAGTTAAACTCCTACTTCACTCTTTTGTTTCATACTCTCAGAGAGCCCGTCAGCTTTTGCAGCAACTCTGTTTGATGCTTTGTCTTTGCATATTCAGGCATTAGCATTATAAAAAACCAACACGCACTCCTCGATTTTTCTGTACATGGAGTGCCTTTATCCCATGCATGGGTCAACTTGGGCCCTCCAGGTGTTTTGGACTTCAACTCCCTCGATCCCTAATAGCCTCAGGCCCTTTCCTTTCTTTCTTTTCCTCTTAAGCAGCTGAAGGGGGAAAGGAAAGGGGCTGAAGCTGTTAGGGATTGTGGGAGTTGAAGTCCAAAACACCTGGAGGGCCCAAGTTGGTCCATGCCTGGGCTAGGGTCTTATCTCGCCAGGGAAATAATAATACTTCCGGATTCAAACAGACAGAGTTTTGGAGGAAAATATGCCTGACCTCACAATCGTGTTAAAAAACAAAGTATGGATTGTCAATGTCGCAATCCCAGGTGACAGCAGGATTGCAGAGAAACAACTGGAAAAGCTGACACGATATGAGTATTTAAAAATCGAACTGCAAAGACTCTGGCACAAGCCAGTAAAGGTGGTCCCAGTGGTGATCGGCACACTGGGTGCAGTGCCTAAAGACCTTGGCCTGCACTTAAACACAATCGGTGCTGACAAAATTACTATCTGCCAGCTGCACACTTACTGGGATCTGCACACATTATTCGCCGATACATCACACAGTCCTAGACACTTGGGAAGTGTCCGACGTGTGATCCAATACAACAGCCAGCAAAGTGTCTGCTGTGGACTCATCTTGCTGTGTTTCAAATAATAATAAATAAATAAATAAATAACAGCAAGAAATTCACCAAAAATTTCCCACTTGCTGTACATGGATGATCTAAAGCTTTATGGAAAAACAGAAACTGAAATCGAGTCACTGACCAACGCAGTCAGAATCTTCAGCACTGACATCAGTATGGAGTTCGGCCTAGACAAATACACCACAGTGGCATTAAAGAAAGGGAAAATTGCCCTCAGCGAGGGCATAGAGATGCCAAATGGACAAACCATAAAGTGCAATCAGCCTGAAGCCCATAAATATCTGGGCATGCTACAGTTGGACAATATCAAGCATGGGCATGTGAAAAATGTGGTCAGCAAAGAATATATCCAAAGAGTCAGAAAGGTTTTGAAGAGCAAATTGAATGGCGGAAATACAATGAAGGCTATCAACAGCTGGGCCATTCCCGTCATTAGATACACTGCTGGGATTGTGGACACAAGCAGAGCTGGATGATCTTGACAGAAAAACAAGAAAACTGATGACAATCCACTACGCATTACACCCGCGTAGTGATGTCGACAGACCTTACCTGCCCAGAAAATCAGGAGGCAGAGGGCTTCTGCAAGTGAAACAAACGGTAGAAGAAGAGAAACACGCACTGGCAGATTATGTGAAAGGCAGTCAAGAACCAACATTGAAGGAAGTCAATAGTAGTAAACTGCTTAAAGTGCAAAAGACAAAGAGGAAATACCGTAAAAACACAATCCAGAGCGTAAGAGAAAACTGACAAAAGAAGGCTCTCCATGGACAGTTCCTGGGGAAAATTGAGAGCGAAACTGACAAAGAAAAAACATGGCTGTGGCTCACAAATGGAACTCTGAAAAAGGAGACGGAAGGCCTGATTCTGGCAGCCCAAGAACAAGCCATTCAAACCAATGCCATCAAAGCCAGAATTGAAAAGTCGACAACAGATCCCAAATGTAGACTCTGCAAGGAAGCAAATGAAACAATAGATCACATCCTCAGCTGCTGCAAGAAGATCGTGCAGACAGACTACAAGCAAAGGCATAACACAATTGCTCAGATGATTCATTGGAACTTGTGCCACAAATACCATACCATCTGCCTGCGGCAAAGAACTGGTGGGATCACAAGCCGGAAAAAGTTACAGAGAATGAACACGCCAAACTCCTCTGGGACTTCCGGATTCAGACAGAGTTTTGGAGCACAATACTCCTGACCTCACGATCGTGTTAGAACACAAAGTATGGATTGTCGATGTTGCAATCCCAGGTGACAGCAGGATTGAAGAGAAACAACTGGAAAAGCTGACACAATATGAGGATTTAAAGATTGAACTGCAAAGACTCTGGCACAAGCCAGTCAAGGTGGTCCCAGTGGTGACTGGCACACTGGATGCAGTGCCTAAAGACCTTGGCCTGCACTTAAACACAATTGGCGCTAACAAAATTACCATCTGCTGGCTGCAAAAGGCCACCTTACTGGGATCTGTATGCATTATTCGTCGATACATCACACAGTCCTAGACACTTGGGAAGTGTCCGACATGTAATCCAATACAACAGCCAGCAGAGTGATCTTGTCTGCTGTGGACTCATCTTGTGTTTCAAATTGTGTTCAATTATTATGACAACTTTATTTATATTCTGCCCTATCTCTCCAAAAGGACCCAGACCAGATTCCAGTCACAAAAAGGGCAAACATTCAATGCCTGAACACAACTAATAAACACATAATAATGAAAATTAAACTACACAGCATATAAAAACAAATTATAATTTAGCAAATTAGGATTATATTTAAACACAATGTATTATATCAGACATAAACATAAAACAGAAGCCCCCCCCCCCCCAAGTGTTCCAGGAGAGGGCTTCTAGATGACCCCAAACCCGAGTTTCTGTTGAATATTGGTTTATTTGGACCCCTTCTACACTGCCATATAATCCAGGTTATCAAAGCAGATGATCCACATTATCTGCTTTGAACTGTATTTTATGAGTCGACAGTGCTATATAATCCAGTTTTTTTCTTTCCACACCCCTTCAGTTGGAACACCTGAATTAGTAAAGGCTCCTGACCGTAACAGTATCTTTTCTTTCCAACCTCCTTTAGTCGAAACATATAAATTGTTAAAGGAATGCTCCTGAGCATGTACTAAGCACCTTTTCTTTCTGATCCCCTGACCCTTCTCAGTTGGAACACATATATATCAGCAAAGGGATGATCCTCAGCATGTGCAGAATGTCTTTTCTTTCCAACCACCTTCAATTGGAACATATAAATTAATAAAGGAATACTGGGTGTGTGCAGTGGCTTTTCTGTCTAAATTTATATACAGCAGTGGTTCCCAGCCTGTGGTCCGCAAGAACTAAAATATGGTCCGCAGCCTCACTGTTACTACACCTTTGCAACAAGAATGACTAGTCTCGCAAAACCCTCTTATAGTGCCAAGTCTTATTCAATATGGTTTTCTGTGGGCAAGTAGATGGCGACTACTGGATGGTATATGTTCTGTATCAGAAATTAGAGCTGACATGGTCTATCCAATGCAATTTTCTGAATCGGCATCCCAAATAATCAAACCGAATCTAAAGTTGACCAAAAACTGATTTGTAACCCTTTTGGTACTAATGTTGGAGAGTGGTCCCTGGTCAAAGTAGTCCCCAGTCCAAAAAAAAAAAAAAAAAGTTTGGGAACCACTGCTATAAAGGAATACCCCTGAGTGTGGAGTGTATTTCTGCCATTCTCTTGGCTTAATTTTAACACATAATGGAATACCAGCATGTACATGTTTTCTTCCTCTCCTTCTCAGTTGGGATATACATTTGCAATGAACTCTTAACACGTGCAGTCTATTTTTTCTAATAATTCTCAACTGGGCAAATAATTCAGTAAAGGAATGCTTTTGAGCATGTGCAAAGCATGTTTCTTTTCTCTCCAAAGCTCCCAGCTATAGTCAAGGTGGCTCTGATGCTGCCAGACTTGAGTCCAGCGCCTCTCATCCAAGAAATCACTCTGCTCCTCCAGCTCTAAATATGGGTCATCTAACACCTTGCTTAGACCTGCTATTTCATGTTTGCACCTTGCAAACCAAAATTATCCCGAATGAGGAATTCCTCTGAGAACTCTCCAAGCTTACTAAGAACCTAGGTCAAAGTGTTTTGCACACAGAGAAGTGTCAGATGTGTGGGTGCATATGCCTTCAGGTTACCTACCTATGTTTTCTTAGTTAAGGGATACTTAGAAGTGGTTTCCCCTGAAATATACCCTACAGTGCAGTCTCCTACCCAACTACTAACCAGATCTGACTCTGCTTAGCTTACAAGATGAGAAAACTTTAATCCTTATGAGGTGTCAAATACGCCACTCCAGAGCAAGTCCCCTTGACCTCAATGATGTTGACTTCCGAGTAGGTGGAATGGCTAGTTTCCAATCTTTTATTTAAGGGTTTCCGGTTAGCTTGAGCTATTATTACTGTTGGAATGCAATTGCAAGAGCAGCTTTGTCTACAGACTGTGCCTCGCTTGACTTGTTTCTCGGCTTTAGGGACAGGGAAACTGGCACCTCCTTCACCTTGAACAGAAGTGGCCTCCTTTCATTGGGAGAGGCTCTAGTAAACAAGAGGCTTCCCATGACCAGGTTGAGAAAAATGCAGCACAGGAGGTGAAGAGGAGGCACCTTGGAGGAAATGGAGGCTGACTTTTTTTCAGAACTCACCGGTCAGGTCAACAAGCCTCTTGGTTGAGCAATATGCTTCTCAACTAACAATTCGCAAGCAACCTTATGTGCCAGACTAGAATGAATGCCTTTCCCTTTCCCAGTTTTGGCAGGGAAGGACACCTGCGGTTTCTAACAAGCACAGAATGCACCAGATTTCAGCAGTGACAGAATGTGAAAAGCTGGACATCACACTTCGCAGAATCACAAAGTTGGAAGAGACGACAAGAATTATCCAGTCCAGATCCCTACTATACAAATATACACAAAGCACTCTCACATTTCTAGGAAAAAGGGGAGGCGGGCAGCAACAATCCTATTAATCTTCACAGACACATTACAATCAATGCTGAAAAGCAAAACCTCCCCTTTCTAGAGTTTAGCCCTGCTATGGCTAGTTTTGTTTTTGCCAAGATCACCGAGTCTATTGTGTATTTCTTGTAGCATCTTCAAAACACAACTGATTTATGGTATATTAAGCTTCTGTGGACCAGAGCCCACTACATCAAATGCAAGAAGTGTTATCCTCAATTGTCAGATTATATATACATACACGTGGGTGATGGGGGAAAAACATATAAACAATGAGTTGAAAGCACTATAAATGCAACGGCTAGGAGTAGATCTGTGGTATTTTCATGCAGAGTCTGAAAGTATGCAAGATAATAACATGTTTGCATCTTGAGACACTAGTAACAATACTATTTCTATCCTATGATGCACTTATGTTAATTTTTGTAATATAAATACAGTAGACTCTCAGTGAACTGGAACTCAAGCAACCAGCAAAAACATTGAAGAAATAGTACTTTAAATAAAAGGCTGTTTTTTATTATACAGTAAAACAGTAAAACTGTTACATTAAGTTTGCCTTTATTTGCTTTTAATTACTGTATTTCAATATTCATATCAAGTCAATACAGTTTATGGTATGGTATAACATGGGGTATAGCATTAGTTAAGCCTATTTTAATAGTAACTCTCAAGCAACCAGAAACATTTAACCAGCATCTACCCATCCCCAAGGGTGCCAGTTTATTGAGAGTCTACCATATTTGCTGTTTTGGTCATCTTCCAATCTGATCTGCTGGCTCATTGTCACCTATTCCCTGCTGCATTCTGTTTAGGACCAAAAAGGGTAGTTTCTACACACAAGAATCAACATAAATCTGTCATCAGTAATGGCAATGTTCAAATGCCTGTCTAATCTCCCAGAACACTGTCAGTGACGTTAAGGTGGCAATTCTTGAAGAAAGGAACGTTAGAGGCAGTTTCCATCATGAAATAAATGTAAACAGTTCATCAGAGGATTTGGTCCCTGTAGTCTAAACAAAAAGTGTGGGATTTTTTTTCAAACCATATAACATGGACTAACTTTTCAAGTACACACACACATGTTAAACAGCTAGTTCATCAGTGGAATGATTTATCTGTTATCAACCAAGAAATGTTTTTGTGCTTTGCAGCTGTTGAGATTATCATTGTCATCTCTGTTTGCATTCACTGTTTACATTTGTTTACATTTGTCCCACTCTTGCCCAAGTACGAGTATAAAATCCTGCTAACTGAAGTGCCACTTCGTACATCTGATACGGTACATTCTGGTCTACAAGAGCCAATGTTATTAAAAGTTCCATAGAACAGTGTTGTTTCTGCAGCAACCTTTCCTTGTTTTTTTTTTTTATGTCTCGTATCCTATGAGAAGAGGAAGCTCTAAAGATATTTTATATTAGTTTAATTAAACAACTACAATATGTGTGGATCTGTGGAAAGAAATCACAATTCCAGTTAAGCATAAAGAAAATAGAAATGAATTTGCTGAAAAATTCCAGTATAGCCACTTAATGCTGAAGTTTTTATTTGAAATATTTTTGTTGAAGTATGGTGATGGAGTTCAGCAGAAACCTCTAACTGGAATATTGCCCCATTGGATATCAGATTTGGGCCCATTCACTTCTATGGAAGTTGTTACCTTGTTTGTTCTCTGGGGGTTGAAAAATGACTTTATTTTCACATCACAGTTGACGTATGAGAAAGGTGAACTGAGTCCTTCATGTGTACAAGTGATATTTTTAGTATCTGTAATACTTTTACTTTAATGGAAAACAAGACAGTTGGTATGTGTGTTTGCTGCAGGCTAAATGCTGATCCAAAAGAATGTTTCTGTTAGGTAGATATGGTGATTCTGAAAAGATATGATTTTGTTAAGAAAATCTGCCATTGAAAGCTTATTAAACTCGATAAGTCAACATTTGTGTCAGTTCCCATCTTACACCTGAAAAGTTTAACTGTATTCAGTGGGGCTTACCTCTGAAATAGCATACATAGGATTGCAATGTCAATGTTTCTTTAGGTAAAAAAAATCTTAAAAGCCAACTTAAAATCTTGCTTGAAATCATAGTTACATTTCAGAAGAAGGGGGTTAAAGAAGCCGATCTGATTGGTAAGATAATTTCTTTGTGCGGCAGCACTGGGTTACAACACCCCTGGGATCACATGCAGCAGCTACCAGTGAAGCAATGAGTGAGCTGTATTGTCCCTTCTGAGCCACAAAATGTCTGAGGCTACATTTTGGGTACAACTTGTGGATCATGCAATGGAAATAGTATTGGTGATCCTAAAGCTGTGTCTCAAATTGCCTACTAAGTGAAAAGAGCTGCAGTAGTTTGAGGAACTCATCTTAGACCACAAATTGCAGCTGCATGGGCATTTGTTAATAGATTGTCTGCTTTTTCTCACCTTACTGTCACAGACAGTTACTCTATATTATTTGCAATATAATTGTCAACAAGAGACACATGTTTTCTCCTGTCCACAAGCTATTTGTATTTTTCTGGTTGTGTATGCATCAAGATGTATGTACCCCCTTTCTGCTCCAGCCCAAATGTTTTAGATCAGTGGTTCTCAACCTGTGGGTCCCCAGATGTTCTGTTCTTCAACTTCCATAAACCCTAACAGCTGGTAAACTGGCTGGGATTTCTGGGAGCTGTAGGCCCAAACACTTGGGGACCTACAGAGTGAGAACCACTGTTTTAGATAGACATCATGCTGTGGGCATCAAAACCATGCAATAATTCACATATGTCTGCAGTATACTTTCGGCAATGATTTCCCCCATAGGACCTTTTTCAGAACCACCCTTGCATCACTACCACACATTTTTTTAGTTTCAATCATTTGGTCTCTCAACATAATAAATCAGACTTTTTACTGTGTACTCTGTGATTCTATGAAAAAGTGAAAATGCCTATTGCTGGAATGAGTTTTAAAGATGGAGAGTAAGGGTTCTTTTTTTAACTACACCAGTTTCTCTTCTCCACGACAGTTAGGCATTTTTCACTATTAGTAACAACCCAAGAAGCAAGAGAAGAGCAGCATTAAAGGTTTTAAAAACTCTTAACTGGCTTTCAGAAAAATCCTTTGTTAAAGGGATCCAATTTACTAATCTGGCCAATATTCCAATCATTCCTGTCTTATAAAAAGTTGTTATGGCCAGACAGTCTAAGATGTGCTGCAAGACCATGAAACTGCCTGTTGATCTTCACCCATGCTGCATGGCAGAGTTTTAGTGATCTACTGTAATGGACATTTCTATCATATGTATACATTCAGGCATTCTCTTTCGTCTTCTAGCAAAAACTATGTGGCTTGCATGCCTGTTTCTACCAAGAGTCAAAATTAACACTCACAGCTTCATGGCAGAAGATATACGTCACATGTATATGGTCTTGGATTCATCCAAAAACAAGCAAACAAACAAACAAAAACACTTGACTGTGAAAGGCATTAGCTAACAGTATAGCTCAATACAAGGCAGTTTCATACATAAGATTGTATCAACTCCAGTGATGTTTTATGCATACTGTTAGTAAATACTGTTAGTGAAATGTCTATATATTCCAGTTGCGGGTTTTGGATTTTTTTATTATAAAAAACAGTCTTTATCCCACTCATTAAAATCACATTCAAAAATCGGCAAAAAATCCATAATAATAACCCAGAGAGACAAACCAGAGATCAATATGTACAAACACTGCAAGGAAGGGGCTTCATTCCACCTCTCCCCTTCCACAGCATATCACTATGGAAGGAATGGAGGAGTCAGGTGGCTGAACAGGCAAAACTCATCACATGGGGGGAGGGGGAGGCATGCAGCAGAGGCAATCGCATGCGCTTGGGGCATGAGACTGTGGGGACGAGACCTGATCCCCAACTGAAAGCCATCCACCCCAACCCCTGCAAATGGAGGAAGGAGGAGGGGCATTGGATTAATTCAACTTGGGATTCCTCACCATCCTGTGGGAGAAATCATAACACTGCTGGGGAGGTGGTGGTGGGAGGTGCTGTTCATACAAGGCATACTGGAAGGGAGGGGAGGAATGGGCCCAGCTTTTTAAACCCAGCCTGGCCCCCTTGGCACGGAAATATTTACAGAATCCTTCAGATACTTGGGAGTTGGCACAGGGCCCCATCCAGGCTGAATTTCCAGCTACTGCATCCCCCACTCCAGCCCCAACCCCGAGAAGACTCAAGCAGCTCAGAATCTCTTTTGGCATGGTCTGCCCCTCCCTCTTTCCACAGAAACACACGGTGGGCTTTGGCAGTGGAGGCAGCAGAGTAGAGGCAGTTCTCACCCTGCCCCCTAAGAGCAGAGTAAGAGGCAACAATACAGTCTGGGCAAGTCCAATGCAGGGAACCTGTCCAGACCTGGCCTGGGGATTGCAGGGAGGACAGCTTTATACATACTCTACTGGGCCAACTGGGAGGGACATTAAAATCATCTTGAAATTTGGCACAGTAGACAAAGAACGTCTGTTCAGGCGTCAGATAGCAGGACAGCAGAGGCAAATAACTGCAATTCCTAAGGCCAGCTGCGTGAGCAGCCGCCACCCTGGGTCAGAAACGTCAGAACTGTGACAGTAGCTAGAGGGACAAAAAGAGGTTGTACATAAGGGTTAAAGTCTTGGATTTAGGAACAGGAAAGGGGAAAGAAATGGGAGTAAACCTTCACTTATGTTAGATGGGGGTTTTTTTTCTTAGAATGTAACAGTTTCAAGGCAATTCCTTATAATGTATCCCCCATGGGATAACTGAGGCCAATCCTGACAGATATGCTTATGGCACAACAGCTGCCTCACCAAGGCTCACCGAGCAAAGGTTGGTGGCAGTGAAAGAACACACACACACTCTCTGGAGTTCACGCTGCCAGAACCAGAGCACACTTCCTTCAAGATCTACTGCGGAACTGACTTCAGAGCCTGGTGCTGGATTGTAAAAGGGGTTGGAATTCAGATTGTCAAACAGATTGATCTTCGTCCTCACTAGTGTTGAGGGACTTACCACAGAAGATATGCTTTCCCACATACCACCATGTTCTGTGATGCCCCTCTTATGTGCACTAACACATGTTTGGCACTACCGGGAGGAAGTAGGAAGTGCTCAAGATGCATGACACACCTCAGAACATCTCCTTACGTTGGTCCTATTTAGAGGCAGGGATCTAAAATCCGAGCCTTGCTCAGTGGGGAACAGGTTGACTCAGGCCCACCTTACCAACCAGGCTTCTTCCCCTTAAATGGGTATCGATTCCCATGTGATGGGAGGAGGGGGGAAACCTGTCCCACACCTTCTGGATGCCCCACCCCCTCACTATACCCCAGGGGGCTGGGGTGGACGTCACAACAATCAGCAAAAAGAGACAGGAGAAGAGGGTGGGCATGGTGGACAAACCCAGCCGAATAAATTAAGGATGGGAGAGGAAGGCGAGGAGGGTCAGAGGCCGTTGGTACTGCTGCTGCTGCGCTGGATCAGCGGGACCTTGCTTAGCTCCACCACTGGAGAGCGTGGCTTGTGTTTCATTTTGGGCACCCTCTGCAGCAGCTGTTGAGCTTCCTGGTAGGCATCGCGTAGCTCCTTCTTCCACTGCACTAGCTCAGGATCACTCTGTATGGGGAAAAAGGAGGAATAACATGGAGCTTGCAGACAAAGACAAAGTGTACAAACGAACAGGCTGTTGCTTTCCATGTTTTTGCATCTCTTCTCTTTCTGTCAAGTTCCCCCCTTAATGGTAGGCACATAGATATACAAGCCAAAGAAAAACCATGGTTGTTAGTTTAGATGTCACCACAAATCCTGGTTTAAAGCAAAAATCTGAATGCATACAGCTACAACAAACCATGGGCTCAGGTTGTGGTTTGGGCTAATTAACAAATCCTTGATTTGTCAATGGAGACAGATCTGCACATTACAACAAAGTAGATTTCAAGAAATCATAATGACATGGGAGTATGGGCAAAGATTCCAGACCTATTCCTCTTTAATTTAAACCAGTGGTTCCCAACCTTTGGGAACTATGGGACTTCAACTCCCATAGTTCCTAACAGCTGGTAAGCTAGCTGGGATTTCTGGGAGTTGAAGTCCAAAACATCTGGAGGCCCAAAGGCTGGAAACCACTGGTTTAAACAAAAGTATTATCTGTTAAAATTGAAATGCCACCTGAGATAGTAGAACTTTTAAGCTACAGTATCTCTTCTATAACTTTCTTAACTAAACTAGACATAAGAGCCCATCAGAATCCTTCATTTTTTCAACTAACAAGGCTGGTTCACATTTTAGTTAATTAGAAGGACAGTGGGGTGGCGATGTTAGTCTGCCTGTGTTTATGTGCCATAGATGTCATTCATTCAGTTTACTTTCATGAAAGCAAATATTAATAGGAATATTTGCTGCCCAAACTTGCCTCGTACAGAGCTTAAACATTTCCTGATTTTACATGCAGTCTCTCTACCAAAAAAAAGTTGAATTGCAAATGCATTCTGAGGAGCCCTAGAAACCTCATCTGATTTGTTTTTAAACCTCTGGAGCATTAGTTAATAGTCAGCAATATAAAAACTCCTACTGGAATAATTGGAATTCGGCAATCTAATTTCCAAAATCCACTAAATTTAATGAGATGCAGAGAAGTGTTAACCTTGACCATAATGTTCACTTGCTTTGTGTAGACCTTGAAAAGGAGCAGCAAGGGTCTACTAAAAGGTCAGAGAGCACTTTAATAGGGTTAGCGGTAGTTGAGGTCCAACCACATAAATTGATAGTCTCACAATATGGCCAATATATGCAGCCCTGAATTTGGGAAAAATTGCAGCCCTCTAGATTTTTCAGTATAATTCCCAAAAGCTCTAGCCAATATAGTCAATGTGAGGAATGAGGGGTACTGCATTCCAGCCACAACTGGAGGGCTGCAATTTGCTCATTTCTATTCAAATGCAGCTAAATACTACAGATCTACTTACGATGTATTAGTTATTCTATTGTTATAAAGCCCATGCAAGCTCTTTAGAACATACCAAAACTGAACTAGCCTTGTAAACATAACAAGTTATTTCCTTCCTGTCCTCCTTCCCCCAAACTTCCCTTTGTCTACAGTCCACAGATT
Source organism: Anolis sagrei (assembly GCF_037176765.1). Lineage (NCBI taxonomy): Eukaryota > Metazoa > Chordata > Lepidosauria > Squamata > Anolidae > Anolis > Anolis sagrei. The sequence continues at coordinate 233,103,077 of NC_090021.1, forward strand.
TTCAGAAAGGAACTGCAGGCCATCTTAGAAATGAGATCGAGGAGCAGGAAACACAAGTGTTCTGACCTTCCTGTTTCTGCTCTGCTAAATCTTGTATAAAAAGTAACATCACATCTTCCCCCATAGTTTTCCAAAGCTGTCCCTGTGTCAGGAGCTCCTTTTGTGCATACAAGAAATTTACATCTGCCAGCTTCAAGGAAGTACCACTCACTTTTCTCTTGACCTTATTTCACCCTACGACTGAATCATGTGTTGATACATGTAGTGGTGTAAACTAGCCATAAGTGATATAGACGTGGAGACAACCCCCTGCAATATAGGGATATGATTTTTCTTGAATCCAGATCTAGTACTACTGAGATTTAGGTCTCCAGATATAGTATTAGCATACAAACAAACACAATGAATTGCAGCATTAGACTCCTGGATCATTATCTTGCCTTGTCTATGAATTCATTAGAACAGGGTTTTTTTCAAGCCAAAATATTTCCTGACTCCTTTGGCATAACGATATCACCATCGTGATTTATTTTATAATTTTTTTGTAAGGGTGACTGAGGCAACACATCCAAAGCACTTTGAATTATCAAGAAGCATCACAGCATTGCTAATTATTATAACTACAGCCCTCCACATAAATCATACAGAGGAAAATTTCAGAATGGTGATCCATTTAATACTGTGCATGATGGGCCAAAATAAACTGTTCCAAAATACCAAGGCTGTTTTTTGACATCTATATGCTCTTCAAACTCTCTTCTTGGTGACACAACAGGGAGTAGGGAGGAAGATACTCACGTCACACTGCAGGACAAACTGTTTGCCTCCCCGAATCTTAAGCAGGATACACTTCCGGTCCTTTATCTGCGTCTCCTCTACTGACTGAATCTCTTCCATGGTAAGTAGGGATTGCTATAGTGGAATCCAAAGTTTTTGGTTTAAAGAAGTTATTTTGAGCTCCAATTTAAAAGTATGTATGTTGTGCATCCCTTGCCCATATTCAGGCAACCCGTCCACCTGGCACTACAATCCACTTCCCCGCCTGCCCACTTTTGCAAGCCAGCGCCACATTCTTGTGTACATAGATAGCTCATTCTCACTCCACTCAAACCTTTATTTTGCCCTTTCCCAGCTTGATGGTTCAAAGCTCTTCACTTACCGGGGATTCTCCCTCTCCGCGCCACTCCAAACGATTTGGGAAGAGGTAGAAGTATCGCCTCTGCCATTGAGTAAGGAAAGGATTCCCTAGCTTTGACATGTAGCCATGCATGATGCAATCCTTGCCCAGAGCATAATCTGTTCAAGAAAAGTGGGGGGGGGGGGGAAGAGAATTAAAGACAACACAAATATGAGAGCTGAGCCAGGTTCAATCATATCCAGCTGGTGGCTTCTTCCCCCCAAATAGATGGGGAAAAGTTCACAACAACTCTGTAGATAGTTTAGATTTCAATGGTCAGAGCTAGCTAACAGGAGCACTCCCAGCACTGAGCAGAGCTGCCCTGAATAAGGGAACGAGTTGGAACCTCTTGTCCCAGCAGCATAACTCACCTTCCTCGTGGCCCAGCTGCTTGTTCTTGGCTCTTTTACGGGCCTCCAGCTTGTCAGTTTCAGCATTGACTGTGTCAAACACAGTCTCTGTCACCTCTTGCTGCCAACGCTCTGAGATGGTGAGCGGAAAGTTGCGATAGAGCTCCTGGTCACTGTCCAATAGCTAGATGAGAATCAAGTTATATCACAATGTTTCCTGGATCAGAGGAATTATCACTTCTGAACATCAACTGTGTCAGTAGGAGAAGGGTGCTATTGCGCCCTCATGCCTGACTGGTGGGCATCACCTAAGCACCCGATTGTTCTCTGTGTGAAACAGGAGGCCAAGCCTTTTAATTCATTTGGCTTTGGGACACATTCTACCACATTCTATTCCAGTTCTTTTTCCTTTTCACTGATATCAGAAGTAAAGCAACTTCATTTATATGGCCCAACTTTTCTACTTCCATCTTCTACATTACTCTCCCTACTCAACTTCTTTTAGGCATTTGAAATCCTATCTCTCTTACTTTTCTGAGATACTTTTCAATCTGTTTTTCAGCTCCCTCTAGTTTCTCATTTCCACCTGGAAATGTATGTAAACCACCCAAGCAAAACCCAACTAATACCAACACCAGCAATTATAAAGGCAGGTTTTCTTTGCTCTCAAGGTGTTTTGCTGAGTCGGATAGACATTTTGTCTAAACCATGTTTCACTGCAAGCCAGCAGGCTCCAGAAATATATTATGGCTTCCTGAAACTCTGCCATTGGTTTTCTATCAGCTATGGACAATTATTAATTAAATCCTGTGGTTAACATATGTGGAGGGTGATGGAAGGAAAGAGAAGATACAGCAACCATATTACAAATAACTCTCAAACAGTAACAATTTCTCTTTGCCTGGACATCCCTCTTCAAGAAATTTTCAACCTGTTCAATGTGTGAAAATCATCATAAAAGGCCCTCCATGGGTTTAGATAGTCCTAAAAGGTAAAGATTTCCCCTTGATATTAGGTCTAGTTGAGTCGGACTCTGGGGGGTGGTGCTCATCTCCATTTTTAAGCCACCTCCTAGGTCATGTGACCGGCATGACTGCATGGAGCGCCATTATCTTCCCGCTGGAGCAGTATTGATTGATCTACTCACATTTGCATGTTTTCGAACTGCTAGGTTGGCAGAAGCTGGGGCTAACAGCAGGAGCTCACCCTGCTCCCCAGATTCAAACCACTGACCTTTTGGTCAGCAAGTTCAGCAGCTCAGTGGTTTAACCCGCTGCGCCACCGGGGGCTCCATGTAGATAGTTTTGTAGATAGTCCTACAAAACAGTAAACAGTTAATTTTTAGTTGTGATAAATGGAACCTCCGTGTTCAGAGAAAGTGTAGCTGCAAACGTTGCAAACAAAGAAGGTATAGTGATCTACAACATGCTGTCCTCCTGAAGTTTCTTCTAGTGATCTCTGAGTGGTCTAATTCAACTAATGCAATCTAGGCTGAATCATTATTCCTCATGAAAACACAGTACTGTTGCCTGAGCTTCCACAATGTGTTTTGCAACTCGCTCGATTTCTGAGTTCCTGTTTTGGAAAGAATATGGAACAATTCATTTTTTAAACTGTGATATCTTCAGGCTAGTGAAAGGAGGAGAAAGCTGAACCTGCTAAATAGAATAATAAGCTATGACTCTGGGATATAAGTCTAGGTACCTTGATTCCTTTGGTGTCCTCTTCGTCAAAAGAACCTATGTCAAAAGCATCTGCTGCATTCACCTCCCCACGTGGTGGGATCAAAGGGGGTGGGTACTAAGAAGACACAATGGCAAAAATTAGCAAAGGGTCAAAAGAGGACCCTTCCCTTCCTTGTATGGAACTTTTATTCCACCACCATCACTGGGCTTCCACCCTGGTTGCTCGGCTTACCTTCTGGAGGAAAACCATTTGCCAGTCCAGACCCTGGAAAAAGGGACTCTCCTTTACCTCAAGTGCCCTGTAGAAAACATACAACATGTAATACTGAACCTTTCCAGAGCACACAATAGTTGAACCAGGGTGACAGGGAATTTGGGGGATAACAATATATCAATTTTGGTGTCAATTGAATTATTGGGCAATTTCCCTTGAGAACTCTTCCGCTGCTCCAACAATTTATTTTAAAGGGTATCAGAAATATAGCCGCTTTTGCACCTGTTAGCTTTTACCCGCCTTTGCCTTCTTGATGTGGTGTAACTGGTTTGCATCAGAGATATACATGTAACTGTTGTGTTTTGTTGCAGTGAACAAACTGGTAATTCTGGAGGTGGCCCGGGGGGGGGGGGGGTTGCAGATTCTAGTGTACTAAAATTTTCATTTAGTTTTTTAAAGGCAAAATTATAGCTCCAGAGATATGTTTTAAATGCCTTTTGAAATTTCAGAAACTCCTGCCATGGTGGGTAGAAAAAGGGCGATTTCAGTACTCCCTTAATGCGGGAAAATAAGAGAAAATAGTGCAAACACAATAATGCAAATAAAAAAGTTTGGATTATGTATACAAGTGAATATATTTCAGGTTTAGCATTCTCAGAATCTGAATGGTGTAGCCACAAAATTTTGTTTGCACAGATATGCTTATATGCTAATGACACCTGTAGCACAAATGTGGATGGGATTAGCGTTACTTCCCCAGATTGATGTTATGAGTTAATAAGGCCTGTTCTTGCATGAGACGCAGCTAGGTCATGGTGATACAGATTCATCTTAAGTGTGTGAAACATGCTGTTTTGGATCTGGGATTATATAACTTGCTCCCTTTCCCCTCTTTTATGTTATGAAAGGGTAGAACTATGACAAAAGTGGCCACGCAGGGGATCCTTCTATAATTTCCCCTAGAAGAATTATCCTTGATAGCACAGTGTTATAAAGAGTAATAACAGCAACAGTCCCCATACAGTCCATTCTCTGGCTTCTAGGGTGACTATTAAAGGCTAGAAACTAGTTCATTTCTGAAACGTGTGAACTCTGTGATTCTTTGCATTTTGGATTCTAATTTAGATTTCATGCTGAGCAAAGCATATGGCCAAACCTGAGCTTACAAATCCCTGCTTCAAGGTCATTTAAACTGGGTGATCAGATCATGGCTTGAATCTGACCCTGAGGAATGGGGCATATAGATGAGGCTGGGAGGTCAAAGCCAGGAGCAAAATACTGGTAAAGTGGGGGCTTTTTGAAAAGACCGAACTTTCTTGTATAAATATTTCAAAATGGCAGCATATTTCTTAGTCACACTGCACCTCTTAATACATATATTGTTATAATTCATATGGGGGAAAACTGGGGGAGAAATATTTCAAACCTTGTTTTTATGACAACTAGAGCACCTGAGCATTGTTTCTTTATTACAATTAGCCCTTCATGTTCATTTGGGTTACGACTACCCAACTACTGCAAAAATTGAAAAACAATTTTCAAAACTGGGTTTTTTTTTCCTTTAGAGAACATTTCTCTATGAATTTCTAGTTCCTCCAGTGCAACTCTGTGGTGAACTTCCACCACAAGATGTTCTCACTCTAAGTCTCTAGGTCTTCCAGCTCAAAACCATGATCAGCTTCTGGTCGGATATTGGCTATAGCATCACACTGGATGATCCAGAGAGACTATATTAATCAAATCTGCAAAAGTTAAACCTACAAATGAGGAGAGCCGGCTGCATTAGAAATATTTGTAATTTGCTCTTCTGCCCTCCCCTTCCCCCCAAGCCAGGGCTCTCTTAAAGGAAGATCAAGATATATAAAATATTCTTTAAAAAATAGTTTTAAAGTATGTTTATATGCTAATGTCAGTTAGTTTTAACTATGAATTTGAAACTAGCGTCTCAAGTTTATTGTATTTTAATCTTTGTTCTATGCATTTTAATATGTATATTTCACAGAAATATGTTCTAATATATGTCTTTAACTATGTTGTGCCCCATCTCAAAGAGAGGTGAGTAACAAACAACAACAACAACGTTCACCATTCTTTCCAGATTTTGGTTTAGTGAGGGGCAGGGCTGAACTGTAGTCAGGAGAGGTGTGTGTCAAAGGTAGTCCCTTTATGTTGTGAATGGTCTGCTCTCTCTTCTATAAGAGAGTAAACTACCCTAAAACCCTAGCCTACTTGGACAGCTTCCACTGCTCTTGCACACCCTTCACAACTCCTGGGTGGGAGACTCACCCGCGGCCCATACAGCCCAGGCGACGGTTGACATCTCTCTGAAGCAGTCCCTCCAGCAGAGTGCGCAGCTCAGGGGAGAAGGAATCTGGCAGCTCCACAGCCTATGAGAAAGAAGAGGTCGGGATTAGATAACGATGATTGGGTGGGCTGAGGGAGGCAGGATGTAAAACCCAAGATGAAATGGTGTTGGAAGAAAAAGAAGTGTTGCAGGAACTCTACAAGAAATTGCGAGGCATCATTCCAACTGTTGTATCTCAGGGTGAAAGCTGTGAAGAATGATTGGCCAATTTATTCATTCAGATTGGACAAGACCTCTTATTCTAGAAGCCCAAGGAAATTCCACAAAAAAGGCCGCAGGTTACTTGCATCCAGCAGCACTATAGTTATTATTCTGGTCAGAGGAGTAGATGAGAGACAACAAGCTAATCTTGGATTGGGAAACCATGGCTCAAGAATCAGCCAGAAGTCTGCATGCTGCAGGCTGTTCCTTACTTTTGTGAAGTGCCCTTTCGGAAGTCATTTCCTATTCTGCTCCAAGGAAAGTAGGGAGGGAGGGAGGGTAGGGAAGACAAAATGAAGAAACAAGAAAGAAGGAAAGCTATGATATCTTGCAAACTCAAGCACCTTTGGTTCTGACCACCATTACCTACCACTGGTAGAGGTCACCAGTTGACCTTCCATGTGGATTAAAGGTTATTTGCAGGGAAAACAGTTCCCTATTCATGAGCTCACAGAACTTCAAATGAAAGAGGAAGCAGTTTTAGATCAGCCATCAACCTTGCATTTGCACACATATCATCCCTTATCTTCAACAGACAGAGGTTTTACTGTTCACCTGTTTGATATTTGCCTACAAGCATAGTTATTTTTTCCATCATTCACTTCATACAACAGAACCACCACAGCAGTTCATAGCAAATACCCAGTTTCTCCTAAATGCCTTGCCCTGTATCCCTCCCTTCCCGGTTTATCTTGATGTTTCTAAAAGCCTGTCAAATAGGCAGCGGATGCATCACAATCCCAGTGGATCGTGATGATGTGCATCATCTCGCCCTTTTCACTTTTCCCCTTGCTGTCAGCATTACCTAGTTCTTTTGTGTGCAAAAGGGCTGTGGGAGGGATTTTACATCCTCAATTAATCTAAGCTCTAATGATCAGCCTGGAAGGAGAATGAAATCTAATTTTCTATAAGAGCAGCAGAGGGAGCAGAAATAGCTGCTACTGCTCTTGAAACCACCCCAAAAGCATCCATTCGGCAGGCTCTCCCCATACTGTATCAATCAGATTCTGTGCGTCAATAGTAAATAGTTTCAGCCATGCTAGCGGTAAACAGCAAAGTTGCACACTGAGATCTTTCCTTGACTACTACATCCAGGGAATCTCAATGGTCAAAGATTCAAATGGCACTCCTGTCTGACTTTGAATTAACATGGAGGGCACTAAGACACTAGAAAGCCAGAGTCTCTATTCTTCTTCAGCCATGGACAATCACTGCACAACAAGGTTACCTTCTGAAAGATGTGAAGGCACACAACAACATGCTTTGCCCCTCAAGGCAACTTCCTGTGCCATTTTGTTTCATGGTAGAAACCACTTTAAGGACATACAGCTCACTTCTATGATGGCTTCACCAAATATCCAAATCTGTATTATTTTCAGTGGCAGTGAAAACTTGTGTCAGTACAGAATCACATAAAAATAGACAGAAATATGTTTCTGCTTGCTCCCACTATTTATTTATTTTTATTTGCTGCATTTTCACTCCACTCTAGCTCAATCCTGAAGAGGACTCAAAGCGGCTTCCAAATTGGCACCAATTCAATGCCAGAATAGACATAAACATACAAATACAATATACATTATACATTCAAATCAATAAAAAATCATAAAAGTATAACAAGCAATATATTAAGTAAACTGTTAAATGCACAAAAACCCAAAATCGTAACCTAGGAGCCATTCCAATTATATTTCAATCACTTCATAGCTGCCTATTGCACTGTGCTACTCGCTGACCGCTACCCGATCTCATACCACAACACAGAACCACCCAATTAAGCTAACAGACAAAAGGAAGCATTATTTAACCAAGTTAATGCAGAGAATTCACTGTCACAGGACATAGTAATGGTCACAGCCTTACAACTTAAAATATATAGAGAGGGGGGCAGATAGGTAAGTTTATCAGTAGCTATTAAGAGATGATGTGCTGTTGTGAGCCTTCAAGTCATTTCTGGGTTATGGTGACCCTAAGATAAATCTAAAATATCATTTTCTTGGCAGAATTTGTTCAGAGTGGGTTTTGCCCTTGATTTCCTCTGAGGCTGAGAGCTTATGAGTTGCCTAAAGTCCCCCAGTGGATTTTCAAGGCTGAGTGCAGATCAAACCTCTATACCACATTAACTCTATAATTGATCTCTATGGCTGATCCATACAATTGGACATAAGCTCTTGACTGAAGTGTCAATAAAAAGGGAACATGCATTAACTGTAAAGGTCTGGTTGGCCACTCTTTGAAATGTTGGATTAGATCTTTGACGTGAACCAGGAAGACTTGTGTTACATTCTGCTGGACCTTTTATAATGATAGTTTTTATTCTAAACAGGATACCAATTAAGAGAAAGTGCTATTTCATCATTATGAGCCATTCTGAATTCCATCTTGGAAGAAAGGTGGGATATAAATTCAGAAAAAATAAATAAAATAGATAAAATATTACATTATCTATCATTTCCTTTACTCCCACTATTCTGGTGTGCCATTGCTCATGTAGGCAAAATGGCACTTCCCTTGAACAAAATGGTGGCATAAACGTATCAGACAAGACCTCACAATTTTCAGAAATACCAAAGGGAAAAAGGAGGGAGGGCTGATTTCAGTGGATGAAAGTGGAAGGAACCTAAAATATTCTATTGGGAACTGAACTAGAATTTGCTTTATAGACATAGAATATCGTCTGCCTGGTAGGGCAGCCAAGTGGACAGGAATAAAACATCACGGAGGACACAGCATGGCTGATTGCAGCAATGAACAGAAGTTCGCCTTTATCCCACTTGTTTAGTTATATAAACTACTGTAAACACTTCAAATGTGTAAAGTGATCTACAGTTCAAAATCCCCATACCAACTTGATGCTTAGATGCTTGATGCTGCCTAAGAGTATAGTATAGGTTTCTTCTCTAGAGGGTTTTCAAGCATAAAAAAAATTCCACCTAAACATTAGGAAGAATTTATTGACCATAAGAGCTGTTCAAGAGTGGAATGTGCTGCCTAAGAGTATAGTATAGGTTTCTTCTCTAGAGGGTTTTCAAGCAGAGGCTGGATGGCCATCTGTCGGGGGTGCTTTGAGTCTGTGTTTCTGCATGACAGGGGGTTACACTGGATGGCCTTTGGGGTTTTTATTTTTATTTTTTTTTAATTTATTTTTTATGGCCTTTGGAGATTCGCAGTTCCATTTTACAGACTTGACAGTGGTGGTTATGCTATGGCACCTCAGCTAGAATTTGAGCCTGGATTTCTTAAACATTAGTCAAGTTCTCTTCTCTCAAGGCTTTTTACTTATTGAAATCCACATGCCAAAGAGTTTCACAGCTTGTTTTTATTTCAGAACCAGGTACCACTCTTCAGGCCAAGGTCAAGGAGCTGGAATGCATCTCAGTTGCCCACTGCAGCAATGGGCAGGGGGAGGCAAAGGTAGTGGTTTTTGTTCCTGTTGTCCTTCAATTCATTTCTGATTAATGACAACCCTAAAGCGAACCTATAATGGGGTTTTCTTTGTAAGACTTGTTCTGAGTTGGTTCGCCTTTGTGCTCTTCTGAGGTTGTGATAGTGTAACTTGTCAAATGTTATACAGGAGTTTCATGACTGAGTGAGGATTTCAATCTTGGTTTCTAGAGACCTAATCCAACACTCTAACTAATACGTCATGATGAATCTCAAGGCAATGGTGGGAAAAAGCAACTCTTCATACAATTGGCCATGGTGACAACAGAGCTTGGAAAAGGAGTTTTGTTTAGTTTTCCTTCTCACGGCTCCAAGTACTGCAGGTTGCTATAAGAAGGGAGATGTGTACCAGTCTCCAAGGAAACGGCTAACAGAAGAAAGAGCGGGACATAAGGATCTGTGACTGACCAGACAATTTCACCCAACTCTGTCTCCTTCAGCCTTGCTCATTTCTCATTCCACAAGCAGAAGCAGCTCCTAACCCTGGGATTGGATTGCCCATGCATACAGTAAGATAATCATGTGAAATCAATAAAAAAGATTAGCTGTCGTAACCCTTCTTTGATGTCAAGAGCCTGGAAGTTACTTTTAGTACTATGGTTCCCTTAATCCCCAGCCAGCTGGCTGGGAAATTCCAAGGAAGTAACTTTTTAAAAAAATGAATCTTAAAGATATATATTCTATTAACAGTGATCTGAGCCCAGCCCAAGCACCACATCTGAACAAAACCTGAAGACATTTGTATTCTGAAATTCTGCAGCCGATATACATTTCCAAGTGTAGAAACAGACACAATAGGATAGGAACATATTGAACAAGAGCTTTTTATTGAATTCTCTACGGGACACCTTTAGCCTGAACTGCTTGATGGCTGGGCCACTTTGGCAAGGCTGCTCTGCCAAACAATTATCACTATGTTGAAATGAATAGCATCTGTTCATTGTCTCCACAAGTTCTCTGGGCAAAGGAATTACTTTGTTACGCCTCTTCTGTTTAGTTATGTTGAGTATGTTGCTTAAAATAGGAAGTGCCCAATCAATTGAGGTTCTGAAGGCAATAGTATTGCAAGAAAACCCTAAAGCTAGTTGTGGGTAATATTATCTCCATGCCCCTCTCTCCCCTCCCCTCCCCACACAATCACATTCCATTGAGCCAGCCAGCTAATTAAAATGGACTCTGGAATTCACACACACACGCACATGCACACATATATCTCAAACTAAAGTTTTAGAATATTTGATTTGGAAGGGAAATTATGTAGATCCAGGACATGAGAACATTTTAACAAAATATTTTAGCGAAATTCTAAGTAGTGAAAGAGGTAATTGCCAAAAGCAAAAACAGGGAAGTCCCTAGGTTACAAACATAATGACTTCCATATGACTCATAGTTAAGAACTGGGGTGAGACAAGAGGAAGTGAGACGAAATCTACCCCTAGGAAGGAAAGTTCACTCCTGTAAGAGTTATAGGAAAAAGGTGTCTCCACTGAGGCTTTATCACCAATCCTCATTTCCATGACAAGCCAAAATTTTCAAAATCCAATTGCTACATGGACAGAAAATGAGGTGAAATCTTCTGAACAGGGGCACAGACAGAAAAAACAAATGTTACCGGGATGTTAACCCTCCCTATGCAATCCAAAATTTTAAAAATGTCTTGACTATAGTTACATTTTAAAAAATGTACCTGATACGGAACCTATTTAGTCCATAACGCGAGCACTGCCTGTAATCAGAAAGATGTCCCAAGACCTGTCATGCAGGAATACAGTATAACAACAGGCCAACCTAGATGCTGACTTCTGGAGTCATGGCTCTGTCTTTCCATGTCAGAGGAGCTACTGTAGTTGTGGAGGGAAGAAGAGACTTTGGGGACCCAAATGAATAAAAAGCACACAGCTCAATGCTGGAGGAATTTAGGATCAAGATTGATCCTCCACTGAACTTGAGAGATAAAAACAGCTTACCATAGTGAGTGTCATGCGGTCGATCTCATGTTTATCCTTAGTCTTGTGCTGCCGAAAGGGGCTATGCCTGCATTAAGAGAAAGGGAAGTGTCAAAGGAGATGTCCATTCTTATGCACCCCCTCAAAAATTCTCTTTCAGTTGCTGAACCTTGAAGTGACAAGCCCTCTAAGCCTGCATCCACTTCAACAACAGCTCCCTCTGCCATTCTTATCTCTCCCCCACCACCAACCCGTCCCAGGAGCACTTCTCCACCTTGGACTTTCACTCATGATACCCACTTACCCCCTCAGGAGTTTGAACAGCATGCAGCCAAGAGAGAACCAGTCAGCACTGCTATCATAGGCTACACCCTTCTGGAGCACTTCTGGTGCCATGTACCCATGTGTGCCTCTGCAGGAGATGGAATAAACTATGTGTTAGGGAGAGAACAGCACCAAGGTTGGAGGCTCCCAACATAATGAAATGCAGGTCTTGACCCATTTACATGGGAAAGATTTTCAGAATGAAATGGGAACACATGTAGCTGCAGGAGGATATAGGTAATAATTCTTTTTTACACTGTACTGTGGAACTTTAATCGTGAACAGCAAGAATTTTCTCTCCATGAAAGTCTAAATCAAAGCTGCTTCAACTGGAAACTGCATGTCCCCTGAAATAGCATTATTGTCCACTCAACAAAACAAATGGCCATTCTAGCCTGAGAATAAAAATATTTGTGCAGGTTGATATGTAGATCAGCCCACTTTATCCAACCCAGCAGCCCAAGGCCCTCTTCACATAGAGCTCTACGAGTAGAATGACCAAAGGATGAAAAAGGCCTGAGGGACTCATACAGCAGATTCCAAAATTATAGGTTATGTTTTTAGACCTCCATGCATAAAGATCATGGCACAGACACTAAATTCCAGCCTATGGGTTCTAGAAAGGCCTGGAGTAGGCATACTAGAGCAGTATCTATGTGGCAAATACTGGAACAATTACTTAAACAGACTAGGGGAAGCTCTGATGATTCTGAGATAGAAGTAGAAGTGAGAGTATTTCCACATTCATAGTCTCACTACTCCAGTTAGGGGACAGGCAACTGAAGAGCAGATTAGTGGTTGAGGGACCAGATCCTTTCCAAATAGGAGCCGCCCATTAGAGCTATAAGGTGTTCTGGAGAAGCCCATCTTTGTCCCACCTCCTTAAAATGCTTGTTTGGTGAGAATAAAGTGGAGGGCCTTCTCAGTGGCTGTTACCAAACTTTGGAATTCCATTCCTTATCATTGTTCTCCTTCTGTCAGCAAGTGAAAACATTTTTATGCAATTGGCGTTTTAAAAACAGACTAGGGTAAGCTTTTAATGCTGTGTAGTGCTGTTTTTAAGGTTTGCACATGATATTTTAATGATTTTAATGTTTACTGCTTTAACTTTATTGATGATTTAATTGCTTTTAATAATTGTTTTATCTATACTTCTATTAAGGATTTTACATAGTTTTTGATCTGTATATTTTTAAATATGTTGTTAGCTGCCTTGAATGCAGGACATAAATGAACAACAAGAATACTCACACACTGGCATGAGGCTTTTTCTTGGAAAAGTCACAGGCAAGCCCCAGATCTGAGATGCGCACATGGCCAAATTCATCCAGCAAGATATTGGCAGGCTGCAGGAACAGGGGGGACGGCGGGGGGACGACAACAAGAAATAAAAGTTACAGGGAAAGTGGAGTTTGGGTAGGGAGCAGAACATCTGACAACTTCCTCCATTAAATCAGTATGAGGCCTCTCGAGCTTTGGCCAAACACATGAAGACAAAGATCTAAGTAAAAACTGAAGACAAACATTATGCGATTGTGACACAGCTCCCATTCAGAGGTTGCTTTTCTTCACAATGTAACAAAATGTGCCACAGGAGTGTTCATTGGTCCTTCATTTCTCTCTCATTATCAGGACTCCAAAGATTGAATGGCAAACATGTAAATCAGGAAGATTTTACTACAGAGCAGTTCCTCAGTAATTTAAAATGGCAAGTAGCCTCCCAAAGTACAGGATACTTCTTCTTTCAGAAACCTTATCTTCAGGGTGAAAGGCTAAGAATAAAGGAAGGTCTGAAATGTTGGTAGCGACGGGGTTTAGTAGCACCTCCTTCCCAACCCGCTCACAATTTTACTCAAGGAAAGAGATAGAACATCCTCTAGGGTTACACAAATCAAGCATGCAGCTTTTATTACAAGCAACAACTATGATTCAAAGAGTGGGCGTCAAAAGGCTTAATAATCCACAGTATCAAATCCCAAGGTATTTTGTGCAGCAGTGCACTTTATCGTGGATATGAGGAACATGTTCTGCTTCCCTTGGCAGAACTATATGCACTTATATTTTCAAGTCTCTTTTGTCTGAAGAAGCAGAGGATAGACATTCTCCCCATAATGTCTGAGCTGACTGTACAACTGTGTTTTCTCTATGGGTGAGACAGTGGTGCTGAAGGATCCCGATGCTGAAGACACTACCAGGCTCATTTTAAAGGAAAATATGACTGTGAAAATGTGGGGTTGGTGCTATTGAGCCACGAAACAGTGGCTTTGACTGGGTTAAGTCTGGCTGGAGGGATGTGCATGCTCACCTTCAGGTCCCGATACACCACAAAGCGGTTGTGCATGTGCTCCAGCCCCAGAATGATCTCTGCTGCATAGAAACGCATCTCAACCTCAGAGAAAACCCCATGCTGAGAGAGGTGATAATGTAGGTCACCCCCTGCAGGAAGCAGAAAAGAGACCATGTGAAGCATACAACTTGGACATGAACAAAGATAAGAAGCAGAGAGGTAACAATGGGAGCTGGGAGGTTGCTTAGAGAAGGACATGGAGGAGGAGGAAGAAGAGGAGGAGGAGGAGGAAAAGAAGAAGGGGGCACCTACAGGTAGGATTTTGGCTCTCACCATTCATAAGGTCCAGGATGAAGCTGAGCTTGTCAGGTGTTTGGAAGGCATATGACATGCACACGATGAAGGGGCAATCCTAATAGAGACATGAGGAATAACGTCACAACAGAAAAAAGGGGGGAAATGAATCACAAAATATGCATGTGCAAACATGTGAATGATTTTCTTGTTACATGTTGTGTGCCATCTCTGCTCACACCCATATCGCACTTTGTCTATGTCTTGCTGCCTATTCTAGACTCCCCTTCTTCAGTCTCCAATACACCCAGGCACATGATGGCTATATACTACATTCTCCTACACACACACACACACACACACACACACACACAATAATGAGAGATTGGGTTGTGCAACATAGCACCCAAGCTTCTGCCCCACACATGAATGCTGCCTCTTCCATTTGTTGTCTCGTCCTTTAACCCTTCACTCCCATTCTGTCATTTCTGCAGTCTGCTTTGCACCAACTCCTACACAGTCATCACACAATCTTCCTGCTTCTCTCCCTCCCTCTCTGAAACACACACACACACACGTCATGAACACCCACAGTGGGCTTCCACCTCCTTTTGTGCAGATTACACATCAAGCCACCTTCCTGCTCCCCCCTCCACTGTGTATTCCATGTACTTCACATGCCCTGCTCCTGCCTTCACTCTCATTGCACAGCCTCTCCTCCCCTTTCCTGCACAGAATATTCACTGCGCTGCCTACACACATCCCAGCCCTGCTGCCAGTTTACTGCAAGCATCACACTTCCAGCCACATGCTCAGTGCCACCTCCTGCACACATTGTCCTCCCTCTGAATGGGCTGACATGTTTCTCAAAACACCTGCCGTGACTCTACTGTCATTATCCTGCATTTAGCCACAAGTAAAATCCATATGTCTCTCAATGTATTTTGTCACCTATTGTTCCCTCTCCTGTAGCAAGTTGCCCTACTGGCCAGATTTGGGGTTTGCCTATCTTCCCCAACTCCAGCTGCTTAGGACAGTCAAACTCACCCCAGTGCTGACAAGGGACAGCATGATGCGCTCATTCAGAGCAAGTGTTTCCCCCTGTTTCATCTTAATTCGCTTCTTATCCAGACACTTCATGGCATACCTGTTGATAAAAAGAGGATGCAACAATCTATGGTCATATCCCTGCTAGATCTCATTGGTGATGCTCCTATGTGAGAAATCATTCTTGTTGATGCCCATTCATCCACAACAATCTGAATACCCAACCCCAGGGACCCACTGCATGCCTTTCCATTCTGTAGTTTCACAGTAACACTGCACACCTCCACCAGCCTGAACAGAATATTGACTTCTTGCTGTGACTGCATCAGGCTCCTCCAAACTCTACAGCTTTTCACAGGTAACTATCTACTATAGACATCCCTATGGTGGCTTCTATGATTCTGTGAGCCTCCTCACTTACCTCTGTTTCACCCATCAACAGTAACTGCTTATCCTGCTAATGAATGGATTAAATCTGTTTCTATCCTGGCTGATAAATTCTCCTGCCACTTCTCAGTAAGTAAAAGGCAAAAAGAACACTCTGAGTTTCACTTAGTAGAACAGCAGCTCAGATGAATAAATTTAGAGAGGAGTCACTGATCCAAATTGTTAATCCACTATTTTCCCTACATTGGGGGGACTGTGGGGAAAGGTATAGTTTTAGGGAAATTAAGAATTTTCTCAAGTGATGTATAAAGGAGCTTTATCTCAAGAAGGTCCTTGATCTATCCATGGTCTCTCCGTGCCTGGCATGCCAGGAGATAACTGTAGTGTAGCTTTACTTGAGAGATCATGGAGGCTCAAATTATACTTCTCCACATACAAGTATTCTTTCCCTACTGCACTCTCTTGTCTTCAGTCCTTTTTCGTTTATGGTGACTGGGATAGAGAATGCTATGTGGTTACTGAAAGGAAAATGAAATCCTGGGGCCAGAGTGAGTGGAGGACTATCTCTCTCAACACATCTTTGCCTGGAAATTAAGATCTTTAAGGAGAGGCCTTCTGGTGACTACTGGATACAGGATCTCCTTGGTGATGGCATCCTATTTATAGAATGTGCTTTTTGAACACCTGCATCAGGTGCTTGTGTTGCTAACTTTTAGATACCAGATGACAATTGTTTTGGCCTTTAAAGCTTTTTAAATGACATCTGTTTCCCCATTTTGCCTCTTGTTTAAAGGGCTCCCACTTCATTTTTGTTTTGTTTTGTTTTTACTACATATTATTGTTTGGTTTCACTGTTCTGCCAGCTGCCTTGAAATTTTAGTGAATGAATAAACTCTGTAACTACACAGGCAGGCATTGTTTTCACAAACACTTCATACACTGCTTGGATGGCTCTGCACTAGCATTGTCTCTGTGTCTCCAGTAAACAGAGACAAGCTGGTAAAATGACTCTGAGAAGACTGTTTGCAGCTGGGCTAAGAGTGGCAACAGTGAAGGAGGGAGAGTGGCAGCTTACACTGGTGTTGACGACCAGCTGATTTCGAGTCAACATGGTGTAGTGGCTGGACTCCAGGGACCAATGTTTGAATCCTCACTTGTCAGTGTAAACCCACTGGGTAGCAATGGGCAAGTTACATGGTCAGAGGAAGGCAAAAGCCAAGCTCTCTAAGCAAATCTTGTCTTTAAAAAGCCATATTAGGTTTGCCTTAGGGTCACCATGAGCTGGAATAGACTTAGAGGCACACAACAACGACTACTTTCACTGCAGTGAAGGAGAAATGCTTCTTCACATAGTGGTAAGTTGCATAAGAGTGTATCTAAATAGACAGAGACACTGCAAAGAAAGCATGTCCAGAGAATTCCCCTCGACTGGAAAATGCTGCCTTGTCTGCTGGGAGGAAATAATCCCAGGTATTGATTGTCCATCCCTGCAAGGCCTGTTCCCACAGGATTCTCATAAAAAATTACATTTTGCCTGTGTCTGCTTTTCGGCAGCCGTAGACCTCCCCAAAGCCGCCACGCCCAATGATCCGGTGGACGCTGAAGTCATTCATGGTCAGCTGGATCCCACAAGACAAATAATTTAAAAAAAAAGAGGAGAAAGAGGAGAACACAAAACGTTACCATGCTATGAAGACCATTTGGCCCCCTAACATTGTAGCAGCAATACAGAGGTCTCTTGATGGTCTTAAGCTTACAGAACGCTAGCTTAGTATTCCCAGGTGTGAACTGCCTTTTGCCCCATCCCCGCTTTCCTCATCTCCTTTCACCTCCCTACCTCTTAAATCATGACTCAAGGTTACCTGTAGTCCTCTATATAGTCTTAGGTATATGGTTTGCTCTATCCCTTGCCCGGCCCTTTTATAGCTTGGTCATGTCCATCTTAGTAATTCTGGCCATTGGTTTTGTTGAACCTTGTCTGGAGCTTCAATGTAATCTGTTCTTATACTTTTCTGTTTAGTGTTTTTTTTAATTTGGATTGTTGTATTTTATAATGCTTTTATTTTAATTGTGTTTTTATTTTAATTGACTGTTTTTGCTTTTATGTCTTGTAGACACTCTGTCCCATTTGTAAGCCACCCGAGTCCCTTCAGGGAGATGGGGGCAGGGTATAAGAATAAAGTTGTTGTTGTTATTTGATGCACAACAAGATTAGTACACAGCAAACAAGATCACTATGCTGGATTTTTTATTTGATCACATGTCAAACATTTCCCAAGTGTCTAGGACTGTGTGATGTACTGGGAAATAATGTGTGCAGATCTGAGTAGGGTGGCTTTTTGCAGCTGACAGATGGTAATTTTGTCAGCACTGATTGTTTTTAAGTGCAGGCCAAGGTCTTTAGGCACTGCACCCAGTGTGCCGATCACCACTGGGACCACCTTTACTGGCTTGTGCCAGAGTCTTTGCAGTTCTATCTTTAAATCCTCATATCGTGTAAGCTTTTTGAGTTGCTTCTTGTCAATTCTGCTGTCACCTGGGATTGCAATATTGACAATCCATACTTAGTTTTTTCCCCATGATTGTGAGGTCAGGAGTATTATGCTCCAAAACTCTGTTAGTCTGAATCTGGAAGTCCCAGAATAGTTTGACGTATTCATTTTGTGTAACTTTTTCAGACTTGTGTGATCCCACCAGTTTTTTGTCACAGGCAGATGGTAATTGTGGCACCAATTCCAGTGGATCATTTGAGCAATGGTATTATGCCTCTGCTTATAGTCCATCTGTGCAATCTTCTTGCAGCAGCTGAGTATGTGAACCATCGTTTCATCTGCTTCCTTACAGAGTCTACACTTGGAATCTGTCACCTACTTTTCAATTCTGGCATTGATGGCATTGGTTTAAATTGCTTGTTCTTGTGCTGCAAGAATCAGGCCCTCCATCTCCTTTTACAAAGTTCCATTTGTCCAGTTCACAATTCCAGCAGTGTATCTGATGATGGGGAATTGCCATTGCTGTTGTTAGGTATCAGTCAATATGGTCAGCGGGAGTTCAAGAAAACCTGGAAGGTCACTAGGGTATTTCCTGTCTGATTTCACTGTTCAAGTTTTCCTCATTCATATTTTCCATTTAATTTGTGAAATAAAGGCCACAAGTTTCATATAACTTCTAAAACTATGAGCTTTCTGGGGCTGGGGTTCGTTCTCTAAGGCTGGATCTAGAGGAACTGTCTTGAATTGGATTATATGGCAGTGTAGACTCATATAATTGAGTTGAATGGAGATAATCTGTATCCTGAAACTGCATTATATAGCAGTGTAGATGGTGCCTAAGACCCTGACACTATCCTTGCTCTACAAATCTACACTCCCTGCCTTGTTCAGAAGCAAGTATATGCTTAGTATCTTTTGACAGCTCTTTCCTTATCACCCCAACCCTCAGGAATGCCCTCCCAACCTCAGGCACTCACATGGATATTCAGCTCCACATTCTTCCACTGGCAGAAGCGTGTGAATTTGTCACTGAAAGAGAAGAGAGGGAGGAAGAATGATAGAGAGAACACAGATGTACTCTCTCTCATCTATATGACACAGCTCATTCTTTCAATCTCCAATGAATATAGCACACTTCTCAAAAGCTCCTTCATCACACCTTTCTGTTAAGACTGCTCAAGTCCAGCAATCTCCATTTATAAATATTTCTTCACCTTAATACTCTTGAACTGGGCATGGAAAACAATTAAAACTTTGCAAGTATAGGAGAGAATGTATACAAAATTATTCACATGGGTGGCTGAGATAGTGACATCTTTCCTTTCTGATAGTATACTCAATTTGTTTTGTGCACAAAATTATTTAAAATATTGTATCAAATTACCTTCAGGCATGTGAATAGAACCCAAGTCATGTTTAGACTCTGGTTCTATCTCTAAGATACCTCTGTATGTATATACAGGCAGTTGCCAAGTTACAAACAAGATAGGGTTCAACAAGTTTGTTCTTAAGTTGAATTTGTATGTAATTTGGAACAGGTCCATTTTTAAGTGTCACTTTGGATAGCATAGGGAAGGGTTAACACCCTTCTGGTGTTTGTTTTGCTGTTTGTGCCCCTGTTCAAAATATTTCACCCCACTTTCTCTCCCTGTGATAATTGGATTTTGAAAAAAATGGCTTGTGGTGGAAACAAAGACTGACGATAAAGCTTCAGTGGAGACACCTTTTCCCCATGGTAACTGTTCTAGGACTGATTTTCCCTTCCTAGGGGTTGTTTCACTTCCTCTTGTCTCACCCCCATGCTTAACTATGAGTTGTTTGTAAGTTGGATGATTGTAACTCGGACCCTACCTGGATATAAATAAATAAATAAATAAATAAATGCAAATACTGATATTCCATTCTCACACACTCCCACCCCCAAAATCTTAAATCCAAAGCACACCTGGTCCCAAACATTTTGTATAAGAGATACTCAATCTGTGATGTTTAAAGTTCAATTTATATCCCCCACCTTTTCTCCAATGAGCTCAACGTGTCATATATGACTTTTCACTTAAAACAACGATCCAAGTTTGGTCAGTTGAGAAATTATGCATTGATAATCTGCATATGTATATTTATTTTTAACCTGTCCTCTAGGCCAATCATAAAGAAGTTTACGTAGAACCAAGTCACACTGTGTTCCACATCATTTATCTCTGCATAGGTTTGAAGCATTGCTGTCTTATAGGTAGATCTTGAGGACATTTATTCAGAAGTAGAGAAATAGAGGGAGTCTGTGTGCAACTGTAATTAGTGGGCCTTACTCTCAAGTAAATTTGCAAATTCTAAATAGCACTGTCCCACTTAATCACCTTCAAATAATTGTGTATTTCCCCACAATTCCACAGTAAATAGGGTGATGATATTTGCCCGCCTTTTCCCATGTCATTTCCCATAAATAACTCACAATATCTAGATAACACAATAGCGTTATCTAGATATTTCTATCCCATCAAATAGCAAATATCTCATTCTACTAGAAAGCAAGCCACCAACACATACACCACACTGTCTTAGATGATAACAAATTCACTTTGCCAGGGATCAGTAAGCATCCGTATCCACTGAGGAACCCTGAAAGTTCAACAAGTACAAAAATAATGCTTCTGCGTATGTTTTGGAGCAGGAATAGGAGAACAGAGGAACAAACAATGCATTTCCAAAAGAGGCCTAACTACCTTGCTGAATCCTGAGCCCAGCCCAACATTTTGTTTCAAATCACTTATACACAAACCACAGCTCATACTCAGGACTCACCTTTCAATGAACTTCTGGAAGACAGTTCCATTCAGGCACTGGCAGATCTCTTCAATGTATAGCTGGTGGAAAAGTAGTTGGAACAAGGATAAGGACCATCCATTAAACTGCCCACCCACTTGTCCTGTTTCTTATCAACATACCCCCCTCATGTTAAACCATTGCCAGGCAGCGGCATGAGAACATTAACAAGTGCTGCAGCAAAGACAGACCTCAATAGGTTTGATAGTGGGAAGAATGAGGTTTTCGGCCATACGATGGGTCACTCTTACATACCGAGAAGCAACATCTCTAGTGGCTGTAGTTTATGTCATCGCAGAGCTCTGCTTTACCTAGAACCTACTTGTAAAATCTGATGATTCCGGTAATGAGGCCAATGAGATGCTAGACTGGATAAGACCACTCTAGTCTATTCAGAAGGTCCTACCTGGAACAAATCAGGTGGCACTTGCTTTTTGCTGAGGCGGCTCTGCACATACTCCGTGGCAGTCTTGGAGAAGGGCTGTGAGAGGACACAGAAAAAAAATATATAAACCTGGATGTCCAGCTTCTGTCCAGTTCTTCAGCCTATTTTAAGGTATAGTGCCAGAGAGTGGAGGAAAAAAGAAGTATGGGACTTTTGCATCCCTTAAAGCAGAACAAGTTGTTTTGAAGTAGGAAAGTGGGGCTGAACAATGTATGTGCCCTGCCAAATGTTTTTGAACTATCCCATCATTAGCCTTAGCCAGCATAGTAAATAGAGGGATGAGAGTTGTAGTTTAAAATCTGGGAAACTATAAGCTATCTCTGCTAAAGAAAGGGGGTGGGGGGGGACATTCAATCTGCTGCTGGCATAACAGCAAAACTGATGTATTTGATGATGTACCATCCCAGGCAGCTGCATATGACCACGGTTTGGGAACATTATCTTTTGGGCTATAATACTCCCCACAGTTGCTAGCCATGCAAGACTGGAGATTCTGGGAGCTGTGGTTTAAAAAGTAACAGCTCCAAGCTCTGCCTAACAGTTCACCAAGGGCAAGGCCAGCCCTGAACAGGAAAGAGAGCTGGAATATAGTGTCCACATTGAGGGATGTCACAGTACAGTTCCATTATGTTTGGTTGAGGCTTGTACTGTGTCCACTTCTGAGTATCACAGATTAAAAAGGATACTTACAAACAGGAAATGTGTTAAGAGGAAGGCAACCAAGATGGCAAAAGGTTTGGAATGGCTAATGGAGCTGGTTAAGTTTAATTAGAAGGTGGACTTCCTTGGAGAATGGCAGACTCTCCAATGCTGGAAATATTTAAATAGGGTTTGGCTATCTAACTCTCTAGAGTGCTCAAGTTGTGTATCCCTGCACTGCAAGAGGGTGAGCTAGGTGTTGATGGGTTCACATCCAACCCTATGACTCCATGATTTCACCTCCCAATCAGTTTGTGGAGCTTTATATTCTCATTCAGGGTGCTTTCAACTTGGCTTTACATAATTTATAAGACTCTCCTCCACGACAGAAAGCATGCAGGACACTCACATGGGAGCAGGACAACAGCTCCTTCATGATGTACATATCAAATATTTGGCGGCTCTTTACAGCTCGATCTTCATCAGAATCCAACTTCTCATACTTTTTGATCTGGAGAAAATGGACAAAGTTTGTTTATTTTAATTATGATAAATATAACACTTCTTTAAAAAATATTTACAGCACAGAATTTTTGCCTGGCCTTTGACCATATAAATGATATGCAAGAACTTTTATGGCTCTCCGGGTGTTGTTGTTGAACTGCAACTCTTGTCAGCCCTCTCCAGCATCATCAGTGGTGGAAAGTAGTTTAAAATTGTCCGGGGAGGCCCTGCTCTCAGTCCCAACAGCTTCGCAAACGCGTTTGGCAGGGACGAAGGACAGGGCCTTCTCGGTGGTGACCCCTGCCTGTGGAACTCGCTCCACAGCAAGATTAGGTTGGCTTCATCCATCTTTTCTTTTAGGAAGAAACTTAAATCATGGTTTTGGGACCAGGCTTTTGGACAGAAGGCATGATAGCACTTTGGATGTGGAACTGGACTGGAAATGGCTATATGGCTTGATAATAATGTTTTAAACCATTTTAACGTAATCTTTTATCTATTGTTTTAAATTGCTGTTATATTTGTCTGTAAGTTGCGGCATCGAATTGTTGCTGGTGTAAGCTGCCCTGAGTCCCCCCTCAGTGGTTGAGAAGAACGGGGTAGAAATGCACTCCAATAATTGAAGAGGCAGACAATTTCCATCCTTGTGATAAATAAAATATTGTGGCCATCATCAAGTTTTTCTTACCTATATATTCTACCTCTGACAAGATGTTTCAGAATTTTGATAAAACTATTTCCTGTGCCACAAAGCAGAGATTCCTCCCAGTAGAAACTATGGTTTCTCTCATTCATTTCCTTTTGTGTCTTTTATTCAGCTTCACTGAATAGGTGGTGGAAGTGTGGCAGGAGAATCAATTCCAACAACTCCTTATGCTTCACTGGCAGATAGACACCACTGGATGTACCACCTGCCCATTTTCCACCTCCCTCCTTCTGGAATAGATCTATTCCACTTCTGAAAGGGATTCCTTACTATATTGAAAATAGTTTGCACCAAGGGCCTTGCCCCACCTTAAAGGAGGAACCTAAACTTTTTGCATTCTAGGCCGAAGATGGCAATCCTGGCTTGAATACACTGGAAAAACAAGAATATGCTGTCTGGTCATCAGGGCCTCACCTCTTCATAGAATTCAACCAATGGTTTGGCATCTTCCACTTGGTTCAAGCAGAAGTCGCGGAACAGCAGGAACCCTAAGAGATACATTACAGTGGTTAGCACTTAAGGACTGAACTTCCTCCACTTTCTTCCCCAAAGTTAACTAATTGCTCCATTCTCTAGAAGTGGGTAGGCAACAAGAGCTGGTTTTGCTGTCAAACAAAACCAAAACAATTTATTTCCCTTCTAGTTTCATTTCACCCACTGGAGGTGGAGGGAGGGGGAGAAGGAAAACTGCCACATTTTAGACTTATTTTTTGTGGGCTGCATCCAGCCTGTAGGGTGAATGTTGTGCAGCCCTGCTCTGGGACCAATTGCTGACTGCTCACGGGGGGCTGCACACCATGTTACATTCCCTCATAAAAAGTACCCCTCTTAAATGTGCCTGATTTCCCCATTACCTGTGGGGGCATTCTTGACATGGTTTAGCCTCCTTATGACATTTTAGGCTCAAAAAGGATTATATATATAAAAATAAAAATAAAAACAGGCACTGTTGTGGCACCTGAGTCATTTATGTCAAGTAAAAAGGCTTCCCCTGGGTCTAGAGTAACTTAGAGGAATCCTAAACCTGCTTAATCAAAAGAATCATGTTGCAAAAATGCTCATAAAACCATCTACAGTGTTGCTACTTTATTACAATCGAACTGTGGTTCAGTGAGATTTTCTATTCTAGAAACGCTCATAAGCAGAAGAGATGGCCTCGGGATGGATCCTAGCACTACCATTAAAAGACAATGCACAACTTTTCTATATTTTCCTCCTTAATGGATTTTGTTTTGTTTGTTATTTGCAAGAAGCAAAAAGACAGAACAAGTCTAAGGAAAATACTGGAGAATTAAAAATGGAAGATCGCGTCACCAGAATCCCTTATACAATTTTGCCAAAGGGGAAAGGCAACTGCACAATAAAGACCTCATCTGGAAGCAATCCAAGTAAAAACCTGGATGCTCTGCATTTTGTTTTATAAAAAAAACCCAAGGAAACAAAATACAATGCAGCTAAAAGGGTAAAGTAAGGTTTGTTGTGGTTTTTTGATTACAAGAGGTAAAAGGTAAGAGAATCTATAGCCTCCCATTTTCTTCAACACTGAAAAAAAAGAATATATGCAACATTGTTTATTATGCACTGTCGTTTATGTTTAATTGCACTTTATGTTTTTGCTTTATCAATGTATGTATTTTGTTTCGGCATTGAATTGTGCCAACTGTGTATACCGCCCTGAGTCGCCTTCGGGCTGAAATGGGTGGGATAGAAATAATGTAAATAAATAAATAAATAAATTTCAGGGTTGCAGTCTGGCAACCCCATAATACAAGACTGTGGCAATGCCCAGTCACATATGCTTGTCTACACAGAATCTGTTATTCAAAGACACACTCCCTCCAAATATGGAGGTTTCAGTTTACAGCTAATGATGGATGGATCTTCCACAAACCATCCTATTTAAAAAGCTATCTAGCTGGTGGCCATTATTATATTTCTAACATGAGACTGTGCCTTTACTACTAATACAAGAGGGAAAACATCAACATGTCTGAAGGGGTTTTTTCATCATCACATACTACCATGCTGAAGAAAGCTTGATTTGCTAACCTTATAAGCAATGACACTCCGTCCAAAACAGCTGCTGACATCTAATTTATTCTTAGAGTGATTAATACACCTTTTGATATTTATATTTTTTTCAGAAGGTATAATAATTTTAAATGCTAATTTAGAAATCCCTGGGATTTACAATATGCCGGCAGGCTTGAGTAAGCCACCTCCACAAAAACTCTGCAAAGGCAAGCCTTTCGGCCCACTCTTGTTCTTTAACAACAGGAGAAACTTTTCTTCACCATTTGCTCTTTGTGTCATGAATGGATTTATATGCTTTCATTAAAAGCACAGGAGCAAACAACAATAAAAGAGAAGTATATTGTTTTTGCTTGCTGTTCCCTGAGCCTAAGCTTATCTTCACAACACACACATGCTTGAAGGTGACAATAACCAAAGCATGTTAATGTACAATATGTGGCAGATACATGCTTTTCAGTTATAAGGAGTGACTAGGCACAGCTTCTCAGTGTCTCTATGTACACATCTACTTAAAACAATCATAATCCATGAAATTATCCTTCTGCAATCTTAAAACATAGACAATACAGGCACAAATCTTTATCCAGACTAGCACTAGCAAGTTACCAAATGAAAAGGGATTGTTGACAAAGGCTGAACCCCACACTTAGAGAATAGTTACTAATTTCCCAAGGCTTCATATATGAACTTCCAATTTTCCACCCGCCCAGGCTGAGGGACATGTTTGTTAACCTTTAGCTCAGCTTGTGGCTAAATGGTTCTTGCTTCTAAACCCTTCCCCAATGCTAGGCATGCCCCATCCCCAGGTGAGAAGGGGGAAATGCAGAGCCAAAACACTCTTGGGAAAGCAACAGGGAAATAAGGAGCAAGGGAGAGCATGCCGGGCTGAGGGTTTAAAAACGGGCCATGTCATGCAGAAACCACAAGTGGCCGTGGGTGTGGGAGGAAGCAAGAGTGTTTCCTGTAAAGGCGGGGTATAGTAACGGAAAGGGGAAACAGCTTTGCAAGAAGACACCTCTC
Source organism: Anolis sagrei (assembly GCF_037176765.1). Lineage (NCBI taxonomy): Eukaryota > Metazoa > Chordata > Lepidosauria > Squamata > Anolidae > Anolis > Anolis sagrei. The sequence continues at coordinate 233,129,461 of NC_090021.1, forward strand.
ACAGTATGGACAACATGCCAGTGTCACACAAGACATCTTTCGTTAGTTTACCACTGAAGCCTCTCAAACCTGCACTTTCCTCATCGTTTATCTAGCTGGCCCCTTTTGCCACAACTCTTTCCAGCTATTCCTAACCAGGGCTTCTTGATTATTCTGGGTTGTTTATTCATTTATTTCATATCAAAAGCATTGCGTAAATTAGTATAAAACTGATAAAAATAGAAGGAGCGCAGGCGGCTAAATATCTTTTGACCAAAAACGGGCAACAGCAATGGCACTGTCTGTAGCCTCCAACAATTCTTCCTCTGTACATGAGGCAGGGCATAGTGGACAAGCATACAGATGCAGAGTTGTCTACTCTGCTCCACAATCACACAAGATGTGGTATTCCTTTAGGTAATGCCATTTTGTCAGGTTGTCTTTTGATCTGCCCACTCCACTTCTGAGTCTGTTCAGGAACTTCCAAATTGCCCATTCTGGGTTGTGATAATGACAGAGTAGCGGGATGTGGGTGTCTTTTAAGCCTTCCTTCTACACAGGTCTTTAGCAAACTGACAAAATGAAACTGAGCAGGTGAAGTTGTCCCCATCCTTCGATTTACTAGGGAGCCAAAACTCTTTCAATGTCTAAATTTTTACTCCTCTGCATCTGTTAATACCACAGTAGCCCTACCAGGAAAACACTTGCTGCCATACCTACTTCCTAATGACCTAATGTATCATTAAGAGCTGTGAAGCAAGGGAATTTCACCAGATGCAGAATATCTGCTGCTTAATGTGATAAAAAAGGTTAGCTGAGGGTCCAAGATCCACCCTCCATCCTAACTCTGTTAGGAGTTAATCCAGGGCTGGGGAATGTGTGGCTCTCCAGATGGGGCTAGGTAATCACTCCCACTATCCCTTGCCAATGGTGAAGTCTGAATGGCATCACACTGAATAAGATTTGGGAAACCATGTGTCCCTAAACAGGTGTGTTAAAATTGTTTCTCTTCCAATGTCACTCAAGAGAAGCAAATGGCCCCCTGATTACCAATAAAAGACAGAACAGGAACTCTCACAGACTGCACAAGAGGAAGCAGAATTCGTTTGCTGACCATGGCAACTCCCCCTCTTCCCCAATTTGTCTAGCTCTCAGTTCATCCCCTCCAAGTGTTTTACAGTTTTACAAACTGCGCCTGGTATATAAAGTTAACCATGCTCAAAGAAAGGTAGGGTTTCTGTAACTTATTTCAGGCAAGAGTATTTGACTGCCACAGTGCTTGTCACTTTTGTAGAATAATGCCCCAAAATCCAAAGAAGAAGTCAAAGTCATATATCAAGTAAGCCATCTCCACAACAGCTCTGCATGTACCTAGCCCCACTGACATTTCCTCCCTCCATGAGGCTACCGTAGCCTCAGAGAATTGTGTCTCTTTGAAGTCATAGCCAAGGTAAAGATAATTTCATACTCACCAATTTTCTGAGAAAATATCTTTTCAAAGGTCACCTCACCCCGGTCCTCTAAGTATTTCTGCATAACACTGCGGATACTGTCAGGAGAGAAAGTACAAAAGGGAGATTAACTTGGAAAACCTCTTTCTATCTTGGCATATCTATCTCTAGCTGCATTTTACTTTAAATGGGGGGGGGGGGGGGGCTTTTAGATACAACTTGAGAATTTGTTATTTTTGCTGCAACAGGCCGAGCGCACTATTCCTTTATAAGCCACTTTTTTTCGATTTTGTGCTTTCTGGGCATTGGACAAGACAAAGAACTCATCTCTTTACCAGAATGTTCAATGGTCATGTTGGAAGACAAAAGGAATGAGTCCAACACATCTAGAGGAAAGCTGCCTGAAAGAACCATTCTCAACACCAACACCAGCAAAAGCCTAGAGATTAAAAGAATGACTTGGGAACTTTACTTTTTGTTTGAATTACAATTGCCAAACTCCCACAGCCAGTATGGCCACTGAGGACCCTTCCACACAGCCCTATATCTCAGAATATCAAGGCAGAAAATCCCACAATATCTGCTTTGAACTGGGTTATCTGAATCTACACTCAGGGCCCTTCCACACAGCCCTATATCCTAGAATATCAAGGCAGAAAATCCCATAATATCTGCTTTGAACTGGGTTATCTGAATCCACACTCAGATAATGTGGGATTTTCTGCCTCGATATTCTGGGACATAGGGCTATGTGGAAGGGCTCTGAGAGATTTTGAGAATGATAGCCCCAAAACTTTGAGATACTGCAACTCCACTTTGAGATACTGCAACTCCACTACCGGAGAGTCTAGATTTCATTTCTCTGGCTTTTTACATAAGAATGCCTGCCCCTGTCCCCCCGTCCCTTAGTACTAGTTGGAAGCAGAACCAGAAAGGTTGAGAAGACAACATGTCAACCCCAGACACAAACTGACAGATCAATACCTCTTTCTCGAATCTGTGGGTGGTGGTGCATGGCCATTCTTAGTTGGTGGAACAATTTGACTGATTTTTAAAAGGTCTGACTCTTCTACAGTACATTAACATCTAGAAGACTTGGAACAGAAAAACTGAAAAGCCTTCAAAACAAAACAAAAACAGTTTGACAGAACTAGACCTGAATAAAATGGGAAGACTCCTGAATAGAGAAGGAGACAATTCAACGAGATGCTAGGGAAGCATCTTCTGAATGCATTCAGTTTCACTGAAGGTAACGTTTTTTGCTCTTCTACTTAGTTTTTGTTTCTAATGACTAGGAAAACCACACACACAGAATGCCATGCAAGAACTCAGGAAGGAATATCCTTGGGTAGAGAATGAACCCGCAGTTTCAAGGTCCAAAAGTACACTGACTAATTTCAAAGATGAGTTGGCAAGACTTCTATCTGGCAGCAGGGAAAACACTATAGACTATCTGGCTGCAAGACAGAAGGCTTGCTAGGTTAATGTATGACAAAGAATTGGAACTCTGTTTTGGAGTCATTTGCTTGGGATTTTTTCTGAGATGGGCTATGACCATATATTTCTTGTAGATATTAACTGGCCAAGCAGAACATAAACCATCTTTGAGAATAAATTTTTATTACTTTGTTTGCTCCCATGACAGATTACATCCTGAGGAACCTCAAGTGTGAGCACTTGTGTCTACCTCATAAAAGGGCAAAAAAGTAGCATTTGCAATTCCCAATCCCGTTCTTAATTGTGTTTATTTGAAAACTCAATGGAATTATTTGCAGTTATTTGCTTCTAACCCTGTTTACTTATAAGGACGTTCTACAAACATAAGGAGGATTTGTTCACAATGAAATATGCTTACATTTCCAGTGCTGGTTCACTTCTAGATGGAGGCTTGTGTGAGAAAGCCTTGTCAGTTTTTAAAGGCTGTAGCTTATCGGATCACTTGACAAGGGTTGCAGAGTCAGCGTTCCTGGCACCTACAATCCCCCCATTCATTGTACATATCCTCGAGTTCACTCAAACTACATGGAGGAGCAGTGCAGGTGGCACAGTAACTGTGGTGCAAAAAGTAGTAATTGCAGTGCTAACCTTCTATGCTTCTTGTTATTTTTTGCCTGAAATATTCTGCTACTGCAAAGAGGAGAAAAACCAATTTGATGTAATCAGAATCTATTTGTAAAGCTTCCCTGTGATCTTTCAGGCTGCAGGTGTCTTTTTTGGGTATGGGGAAGAGGACCCACAGTGGTTACATTCTGAATGCTTTCTCATGGGAAATCTCTTCATAGAAAAAGAGCACGAGATGGCAGCTTTTCCCTGTGACATGCATCCTTCCTTTCCAGCTTTCCATGCTGAAAAGCTTTTAAAGATAGAAGTCCCTTGTCTGAGGCAGTATAGTCTGGAGGTTGGGGAGCATATCATTTTGTTCTGCAGAATGTATATGCAACTTACTTCAAATTCTAGGTACAAAACCTAGATCTAAGTACAAGATCTCAAAACAATAGTACCCAACAACCCCACACTATCAACTGGAAAACAGAGAGAAGAGAAGCTTTTGTCTGGAGAAAGTACTGCATCCTCCTTAGAGAATGGCAGAAAGATATTCTTTATTTATTTCCCTGTCCAAAAAGATTTGCTGAGCAGCAAATACAGTATTTTCTGCCTGATTCTGGACCCTACAGGAGAACAGTATTAAAAATGCTGTGGGGGTTAAGGCCAGGGATTCCCCCTAGGGGGGCAAAGCTTTGCCTGACTCGATGAGACATTTGCTTCTGTTCCCAAAGGGAAGGAAGCCAAATGAATAGTTTCTTGGATTTTGTCCACTAGTAAATAACAGGAGTTGTTTAGGCCTCACCAACCCCCTTCTAGGGTTATTATGAAACAGGAGATTTTTCTTTGGTACACAGGAAAGGTGATATTCTTAAGGGCTCTGAAGCTTCATGTTAATGACCTACAGGGTCTACTCAGTCATAGAGAAAGAAGATCCTATGATTGAGTAGGGGTAGGGAGGAGGATGGATATATTTCTGGTGCCTGCTGCTGCTATAGGATTGGAATAATGCGTCTCAAACATTTCCATGACAACCCTCTCCAGGGGGCAGGACCAGCTGAATGATACTATTAATATTATTACATAAAGTGCCTTGTGTAGAAAAAGGAGTTAAGATTCTTTATCTGGTTATTTTTCTAGCATCCTGTTAAGGTAGGCAAACAGGATCACTACTCCCTTTCCATGCCAGGCAGGGAACTGAACCTAGGTCTCCAAGCTCAATTGCTTTGCCCCCCTCCAAAAAAACAAAACAAAACACCACTCCATTTAAACCAGATTTGCAAAAAAAAATTAAGCCTCTTGTTCACTTCTGGTGAACAAGTATCTACTCCAGGCAAGCAGAAAAGGAAAGGTTTATAAGAAGCAGTTTGTTCCAAGTCACAGATGCCCAACATGTGCCTCTTTGGTGGAAAAGTCTAGTAAACAGATTGTACACTTTTGTGTTACAGGACTAATGTTGGACCTTCCAAAGACAGTTGCCTGATATGGGGTTGATACCCAAGGCTTTAGATATCTGGTCCAGATGTGCTGATTCCGGCCTCAGTTTGTCCTTTAGTAAGATAGAATACAAGATCAAAGCAAAGGAGGGCTATGGAGAAAGTCAGCTCCTTTGAGTTCCTTACACAGACTCTTAATGAGAGGCAGTTACTACTAAAAATAATCAGCCAGCTGTTGACAATGCTCTTATTCGCTGAAAGGCCATTGGGGAGGAAGTGGGAAGTTGCTTGCGAGTATCCCTGGGCATTGGAGCTGGTTTATTATTATTATTTCCATCTTTATGCTCTTGTGGATTGGAAGACAAGACAGCCTGACGGCAGGGAACACTGGTTGGCTTCATATCCAATCACAAGGAAAGGAAATAAATGTACATAAAATATTTCAGTTCTCTTGACAGGAAAACAACATTGCGTACTGCAGCAATGAGAATAGCAAAACTTCCCTTACCCTTTTAAAATAGCTTCGCCCTCACCCCGACAACCCCTCTGCATTTGAATTCTGTCTTCTCATCAATGCAATAACCACACTGACCTGACACAGTTCCAACACCATACTCTTGGACTGTGATGGTAACAATGAAATTCATTCATTCAACCCCTATCAAAACCTATGAGAAAAGGCAAAGCTGTGGAAAGTGCAAAAAAACTCAGGACATAGGTTACCAGAATTTTCATTCTCTGTGGCACCTGCTTACACTGCAGCAGATCCAACAGGTTAACAATCAAAGGTGACAGCCTTTGCTGGCAGCAGAAATCCATCTCTTCTTCTGGCACAAGCCTGTGAATTTGGCAGGAAAGACTTGAGACATTGCACCACATAAAGTATCAACTAGCATGATCCTAGAGGAGAAAAAGTAGTCTGTCAGAGCTTATTAAAGGAAGCTGATGGGAGGGACTTAGGTGTTTCTTAGTAGAAGACAGGGTGACCTTATTTTTCCTGACCCCTGATTCCCCTCTGTGCAAAATCGGTAACATACCACACTAAGCTGAAAAGATATGAACTACTCTAAGCTGTGAAACCCACCCAATGGCCACTGCTAATCGGACAAGCTCAGCTTAACCTAACCCCCAAGACTGTTGTTATGAAGAGATAGAGAGGAACTAAGTAGGCGGACCTTGACATCATTGGAAGTGAGATATCATGCAATAAATAAACAAAGCACTAAGACCATTTCTCAGTTTCATTTGCTTCCTCTTGTGACATATATTAGCCTTCCAGTTCTTCTCTTTCATAATAGGGGGAAAGGCAATGGGCTTGGATGAAATTTAGATTCAAATCCTCACAGAGTAGTTGTTGCAGATTTGCAGTGTTTTGGTCTAATTTTGTTGTTCTCAATCCTTGATTTTCCTAATGTTTTGGATTTCTGTTCCCCAAATCCTTTAACACTAGCTGTATTAGCTATCTTTGGGAAGGAGCTGAAGTCCCAAATACCTGTAGGCTCCAAGGATGACAAATGTTAGTCAAATCTATCTCAAAAGAGACAACCACTCAGAGGACCTTTTAATCAGTTGCCCCAAGACTGTGGAACGACCTGCCAGAAGAACTCTGACAGCTAAATTAACTGTCAGAATGTACAAACAAGACCCATTTCTTCTGGCAGGCCCAGCCATCCAGTCTGTAAGCATGAATTTTAAATTTGTGTCCTTTGTATAATCTCTGTTTTGTGAGTTTTAACATGTATTTTATAGAAATACATTTAAATATGTAGCTTTTATAGAAGTACATTTTAATATGTGTTCTGTAGCATTCTTTTACAATGTCTATGTGTTTTAATTATTCTGTAACCCACCGCAACGAGAGGAAGGTAAGAAATATTATTACTAAAAGATTGTTGTGAAGATAAAACGCTGCATCTGAATTACTCAGTGCAGTGCTGGGAACATATGGGCCTCCTATAGAGGAACTGCAAATATACCACTCCTCAACACTAGCTGGGGATGATAATGTTGCAATTCAACAACATCTGGACTGCACCTTCCATTCTTCCCACCATCACCTTAGAAGACAAAAGTAACAAAAATGTATACATTCCTACTAATACAATAATGAATGCAGCCTACCCTATGCTGTCTTTCCAGCAGCTCCGCTGAGGTTTCTTCTACAGGATCTATGCCCTCAGCCTACTGAAGACATCCCTCTATTTCTACTATAGTTGGAAAATAACCTTTGGAGAATGGAAGCCTCACTCTTGATTCTGGCAATATGCTCTATATTGAACACATTTTTAAAAGAAGTCTTTAGATCAACTGCCCATGAAAAAATGACCAGGAAAATAAGAGTGTGCTGGAAGTATACTGCTCGTGGTTTCTGTAAGTCACAGAATGATGCACTGTGAATACCCTGTCTCTGAGAAATACAGCACAGTAATGTCTAAATACCCTAAAGATACCAGATATCATCTGATCTTTAAAGGTAAGCAGAGTCTGTCCTGCTTGGCATTTGAATGGGAGACCGCCAATGAATACCAGTTGTTACAGACTGTATTTTAAAGGAAGGAACTGGCAAACTCGCCTCTGAGTAGTCCTTACCTATGAAAACCCTTTGAAATTAGTGAAATTGACAAGTACACACACAATTTGTGGGTAGAGTGGTGTGCTGCCAAGAGCATAACTTCCCTAAGACAAGCAGAGAAATTAATACAAAACAAAATCACTTTCCAGAATCTTGCTTTTTGAAAAAACAGTCTCCTAGGCTTTCTGATATATAAGAAAAAGGTTAAGTAAGATCTTGTCAAACCTGACACTGTGGGTTAGAATGGAGGTAGTAAACTGAATTTCCAGTAGGTTGCGGAAGGACATTTAATTTCCAGTGAACAAGGTGTGGGTTTTCCTATCTTATGGTGGTTTTTTTATATATGTCTCAATGACTGCCAAATATTGAACAAATCATGTAGGAAATAAAGTGCAAGATTTCTACATTGTAATACAGAAAAGCTATCCTGCTCCTTTTCTCATCAAAATCTACTTTCCTCCATTTTATGATTTCATCTTGGCTATGCCTGAGGCCTATGCATTCAATTTGTTCAGATGAGGGGAATTAAGAATTCCTTCAGCCTCCACCTTATTGTATTCAATTCTAGTCAATTTTGGCATTTCTACTGTTTTTATCCTCAACAGTTTCCACAATGGAGAGCAGAGGTAGTGGTGGTGGATCATACTTCAAAATGAAAGTTTCCTTTACCAAGACACGTGAAGCAGCAGGTACAGATTTTCCCATCCTCTCCGTAAAATAACTCATTTCCCATTTCATTTTCCAGTTGATGTCTTGAATCTAAACTTGCAAAGCTCTGTGTTTACCTTTGACATCCCCATGCTATGCTCATTAGCCCAGCATATGGGACTATTTCTGCACCTCAGTAAGCTCCCTACTATGACGAGGTTTCCCTGTAGGCTTTAAAATCCCTATAGTCTTCTTCACAGAGCATGGCCTTGCTTCCCACCTTGGCAATCCAATCCCTTGACTATTTTAAAATTGTCATTTTTTTCCAATAGGAAAGTGTCACAATTGTCTCCTTCTGCAATTTGATCAACATCAAAATTACCTCTTATTTCTCCACCCCTGAAAAAATGGCTACTGCTTTATGCAAAAATAATGCTGAAAAAGGTGCAGAAGAGAGCCACAAAAACATGACAAGGGCCAGAGCAACTGAGGAATGGCTAAGGCTCTCCAGCTTAGGGGGGAAATTGATGACACAACAGTGCTGTATAATATGTACATGCTAGGGAAAGTCTGGAGGGTGAAGTTATTTTCATTCTCTCATGCAGGAACCCAAGGTCAACCAGGGAAGTTAAATTATGGGAAATTTAGCACAGATAAAAGGAAGCACTTCTTCAGAATGCACCAAACCAGATGTCTTTAAAAAGGATTAGCCAAATTAATGTAGGATACTGTTATCCATGGCTAGTAGTCATGACAGCTATCTTCTGCCAAGGTGTTATGCCTCTGAATGACTATTGTGAGAAAGCAAGACTCCATAAGGCTTGGGTCTGATCCAACTTAGCTCTTGTTAGGGGAGGAGGGGAGCAAACAGGCAAGTTATGTGTGGTTTTGGCACAGAAGTGGCTGAGTGAGAGGTTACACAAAGCTGAATGAGGCAGGACAAACAAAATTTAGCTCTGCAGCTTCAAGATAGTACTCCTAAGATGCCCTCAAAGCGATGTAACAGAGGCCAAGAAAGGCCTCTGTGAGGAAGCTGCTGGCTGAGATGGGGAGCAACTAAGAAGCTGTTTGGTTTCCCTTACCTTCAAAAGAATTCCTCTTAAGGTTACACAATGTCACGTAAAAAGTTCCCACGTGGGCACTTCAACACTAAAAAGCAACAGCCATATGAAGAGCACAAAGACTGCTGGGACTGCCATGGCAACATGTTTGCTTTATCCTCTGAAAGAGCAGCTGCCATTTCTTGCTCCAAGAGTTCCTTTTGATCTTCCTCAGAGACCATCACTTCGCTTTCCTTCAATGACAGGGGAAGCTCTATCTTCACAGACTTGCCCCTTAGAAAAGCCAAGGTGACTTGCTGGAGTGGGGAAGGGCAGTGTAGCGCAAGGTGTCACATGAAGGTAGAAGCATGGGGTAAAGACAGAGGTGGTCTTGCCTTTTGGGCCTAAGCATTAAGGGTACAGCACACCCCTCAGATCCAACCATGCTGCCTTTGGAAAGCAGAGGTTATGTATAAACTGCAGAATTAATGCTGTCTCACACATGAACTGCCATGGCTCAATGTTATGGAATCATGGCAGTTGTAGTTTGGTAAAGCATCAGTTCTCTTGGGCAGAGACTAAAAATCTCGTAAAAGGACAACTCCCAGGATCCCATAGCAGTTAAAATGGTGTCGAACAGCATTAATTCTACAGTGTGAATGCACCCAGAGCTATGAGTAAGTCAAACCGAACTGTGATCCTCTGACCAATATGGATCACCAGACAGAATTCGGGGGGTCAATGTTCTAAAATCCCCCCCTTCTACCTTTTGGGAACTAGAGCCATAATATTAATCAGAGAGCTTGTCACATACATCTCCTCTTAAGACAAGCTGCACGTCCGTGACCTTGCGGTGCTTTTGCACAGAGCTGCAATGTTTACCACCTTCCGATCTCCCTTGCATTCAGAGCAACACCAAGGGTAGCGGAAGGAGGCCTGGGAGCCAGGGAAATTCCTGCAAGGGACCCACAGGAACATACAGCTAGGTGCCCTCTCTGAGAGATTTATTTTTGCACAAGCAACAAAGGCCCCACTGCCTTGCAGTGAATGCCAAGGAAGAAAGAGGAGGCCGTGGTTAGGGTATCACGAGGATGACCCCGGGGCACGACTGCCAGAGCCAGGCTGTGTGTATCCTCTTCAGAAGGAAAACATTCAGAGGCTCTGAAAAAAACACCCTGTCAATGTAGAGAGAGCCTGGTCTAGAAAACACCACTTCAACAGAGCTTGGTTTATCCCCTCCCCCCCTTTTTTTCCCTTCCTCCTTGCAAGGGGTTAACAACTGCAGACAAGATACCAAGAAAGGACTGCGATGAGCGGGGAGATGTTGACATTCGGAGGGGAGAAAACGGGTGGAGGAGGGTGGTTCCCTTGAGAACAGGGCAGGAGAGTGTCTGCCTGCCGTGGGGCCATAAAATCCAGAGATCCGGGCTGAAGGAGGAATCAGGAAACAGAGGCTGGATCTACTCTGATATATCTTGCAGTTTGGAAGGGCATTAGATGATAGCCCTGCATTATATGGGTCAGGGCAGACCCACTAAAAGGTCTATGATTGCCTTGCATTGTATGTGCCCAGCGTAGTAGACCCATGAAAGGTCTACATATAATGCTGGGTGATCATAGAACTTGAATGGGTCTGCACTGACCATATAATGCAGGGTGGTTGCTTCCACTATATCAGCTAATGACAGTGTGAATAAATTGTCAAAATTTGCTTGAGATAGTGTTTGCAAATCTGGAGGGACGTGTTTAATTTTTGCTTCTCATAGACTTAACATGGGGATTTGGTTAACCACTTAAAGTTCATGAGTAAACCAACACGGGTCCATGATAATGATGGTGATGGGTTGTCAGGACATTTTTGTATGGCTGGGTCTACCCTGCATATAATGTTGGGCAATCATATCAGGCAGTCCCAAACTGCACGACAGGGCAGAGTAGACCCAGCCAGGGAAAAAGCATAGTAGGCCCATTAAAGGTCTACATATAATACAGGGCGATCATAGACCTTTAATGGGTCTGCATGGCCATATTTTTTTCCTCTGTATCAGGAGCGGCTTGAGAAACTGCAAGTCGCTTCTGGTGTGACAGAACTGGTCGTCTGCAAGGACATTGTCCAGGGGGTGCCTGGATGTTTTGATGTTTTACCATCCTTGTGGGAGGCTTCTCTCATGGCCTTGCATGGGGAGCTGGAGCTGACAGAGGGAGCTCATCTGCACTCTCCCCTGATTCAAACCTCTGACCTGTTGGTCTTCAGTCCTGCCAGCACAAGGGTTTAACCTGTTGTGACATGGGGGGCTCCATATAATGCAGGGCAATCGTATAATGCTCTTTCAAACCGAGCTGCAGGACATGACAGGGTAGACCCAGACAAGGAAAAGGTGTAGTAGACCCTTGAAAGGACTACATATAATGAAGGGCGATAGCAGACCTTGAATGGGTCTGTATTGACCATACCATACCATACCATACCATACCATATTGACCATGGTATAATGCCCTTCCAAACTGATCATACAAAACAGCCCCAAGTGCAGGACAGGGCAGGGTAGACCCAGCTAGGGAAAAAGTGTAGTAGACCCATGAAATGTTTACTTATAACCTTGAATGGGTCTGTATTGGCCATATAATGCAGGGCGATGGTATAATGCCCTTCCAAACTGATCATACAAGGCAGCCCCAAGCTGTAGGACATGGCAGGGTAGACCCAGCCAGGGAAAAAGCGTAGTAGATGCATTAAAGGTTTACTTATAATGCAGGGCAATCACAGACCTTGAATGGGTTTGTATTGACCATATAATGCAGGGTGATGGTATAATGCCCTTCCAAACTGATCATACAAGGCAGTCCCAGGCTGCACAACAGGGCAGGGTAGACCCAGCCAGGGAAAAAGCGTAGTAGACCCATGAAAGGTTCACTTATAACCTTGAATGGATCTGTACTAACCATATAATGCAGGACGATGGTATAATGCCCTTCCAAACTGATCACACAAGGCAGCCCCAAGCTGTAGGACATGGCAGGGTAGACCCAGCCAGGGAAAAAGCGTAGTAGACCCATGAAATGTTTACTTATAACCTTGAATGGGTCTGTACTGACCATATAATGCAGGGCGATGGTATAATGCCCTTCCAAACTGATCATACAAGGCGGCCCCAAGCTGCACGACAGGGCAGGGTAGACCCTGCCAGGGAAAACGTGTAGTAGACCCATCAAAAGTCTATATATAATGCAGGGCAATCACAGACCTTGAATGGGTCTGTACTGACCATATAATCGTGTGATGCCCTTCCAAACTGAACATACAAGGCAGACCCAAGCTGCACGACAGGGCAGGGTAGACCCAGCCAGGGAAAAAGCGTAGTAGACCCATGAAAGGTTTACTTATAATGCAGGGCAATCACAGGCCTTGAATGGGTCTGTACTGACCATATAATGCAGGGAGATCATATAATGCCCTTCCAAACTGATCATACAAGGCATCCCTAAGCTGGACGACAGGGCAGGGTAGACCCAGCCAGGAAAACAGCGTAGTAGACCCATGAAATGTTTACTTATAACCTTGAATGGGTCTGTACTGACCATATAATCGTGTGATGCCCTTCCAAACTGATCATACAAGGCAGTCCCAGGCTGCACGACAGGACAGGGTAGACCCAGCCAGGGGAAAAGCGTAGTAGACCCATGAAAAGTCTACATATAATGCAGGGCAATCAGTCCCAGGCTGCACGACAGGACAGGGTAGACCCAGCCAGGGGAAAAGCGCCCTGACAAGCCGTCATCATGCTCATCAGGCACCCGCGTTGGTAAGGCAACAAGGCGCCGCTTCGGGGAGCCCTTTCTCCGCCCGATGCTGCTCTGGAGACCCCCCAAGGCCCTTCCAAAACAGGAGGGGAGCTGGGAGGGGGCGCCTGCCTTCCCGCGTGGGCCCCACACCTGCTCGCCTGCTTGGCCCTTCCTCTCTCTCTGCCTCTGTCTCACCTGGGCTCAGGGAGGACGATCTTCTTGCTGGCTCGGGCGGCGGGAGTGGATTTGCTCTTCTCCATGGCCATCAAGTAGCTCACGTCGGCGAGCACAGCCTCCAAGTCGGCCATCTTGCCAGGAAAGGTTCCTTCTCCTTCCTTCGGCGTCCCTTTCCCCCTTCGCCTCCTTCTTCTCCTTCTTCCTCCTCGCTCGCTCGCTCGCGCGCTCCCTTCCCTTCCCTTCCCTCGCGCGCGCTCCCCTTCCCTCCCTCCCTCCCTCTCCCCGCACAAGCGATGCTCGCGGCCTCTGCGGCGGCTCCTCTCTCCCTCTCTCCCTCTCCCTCTCTCTCTCTCCTTGCCTGAGGCTGAGGCGGCGGAGAGGGCCCCCCCAACCTTCTCACAAGCGGACCCACATCGCCAGGAGGAAGAGGAGGAGGAGGAAGAAGAAGGAGGAGGAAGGGGGTGCCCTCAGCCCCCTTTTCCCCTTCGCTTCCTCCCGGGATGCGGGCGAAAAGGAGGGACGGCTTCCTCCTCTTCCTCCTGCTGCTGTCAACACGGCGGGTCTGTCAGCGCCTCACGCAAGGCATCGAGAGGACGGAAGGAAGGCAGGAAGGCAGGCCCGCGCGCTTCCCCTTCCTCGGAGGGCTGCGACCCGAGAACGCCGCCCTCTCTGTCCCTGCTGCTGCTGCTGCCGCGGCTCCTTTCCCCCACTTCAGAGAGAGAGGCAGGCAGGCAGGCGGGGAAGGGCTCTGGACACAGCCCGCTTCGGCGCGCCCCCTGCAGGCCGCGGCGGGGATCGCCGCCTCGGCTTCATGTTCGGCGCCTGAAGCCAATGCGCCGCGGGCGGAGGAGACTGTTTTGTGTGTCTGAGAGGAAGGGAGCAAATCGAGGAGCGCCCCGAGGCCTAACGGGCCTCTCTGCGCAAGGACCCTGCCTGATATCGCTACAGCGGGACAGGCGCGAGGGAGAGGGTGCCCTGCATGGAAAGGGTGCTGGGAATACAGCCCATGCCTCGTCGAAGGCTTTCAAGGTCGGGATCACTGGGTTGTTGTAGGTTTTTCAGGCTGTGTGGCCATGTTCCAGAAGCATTCTCTCCTGACAGGAGAATTCAAGACAGGACACAGTCAGGGCCAGCTAACACCTCCAAACGAAGGAGGGGAGTGAATTCCAGACAGGAAACAATCAGGGCCAGCTAACACCTACAAACAAAGGAGGTGAGTGAGACCCCACTTGTGGGCGGAGTACTGTCTAGGCTTGTGTGAGGGTCAGAAACAGGACAAGAAGATGAATGCAAAATGTTGTCGAAGGCTTTCATGGCCAGAATCACTGGGTTGTTGTAGGTTTTTCGGGCTGTGTGGCCATGTTCCAGAAGCATTCTTTTCTGACAGGAGAATTCCAGACGGGAAACAATCAGGGCCAGCTAATACCTCCAAACAAAGGAGGTGAATGAGACCCGCTTGTGCAAAATGTTGTTGAAGGCTTTCATGGTTGGAATCACTTGGTTGCTGTGAGTTTTCTGGGCTATATGGCCATGTTCTAGAAGCATTCTCTCCTGACATTTATTTTATTTATTTGTTTATTTATGACATTTCTATCCCGCCCATTTCAGCCCGAAGGTGACTCAGGGTGGCATACAAACCAGCAACTATTACATGCCATATGTAAACGCATATCTCAATAAAAAATTAAAACACATCATAAATACATATAAAATCCATTTCACCCACATCTATGCCAGGAATCCTCAGAGTTTGAGGGATCTGATGGAAACTAGGCAAGTGAGGTTTATATATCTGTGGAATATATATAAGAAACAATCAGGGCCAGCTAACACCTCCTCAGGGCTGAGAAAAGCAGTATATAATAAAGTAAATAAATAAATAAATAAACTAAGGATTCCCCCAGGCAGGGAACAGCCAGGCTTTGAAGCTGCAAGGCCATTAAATGAGAATCAAGGTGGCCAACTGCAACATTCACACTTGCTTCAAGCAGACAAGAGTTCTTTCTCCCGCCCTAGAAATTCCAGAGATATATAAACTTCACATGCCTAGTTTCCGACAGACCTCACAACCTCTGAGGATGCCTGCCATAGATGCAGGTGAAAAATCTGTAGAGAATGCTTCTAGAACATGGCCATACAGCCCAGAAAACCTACAACCACCCAATGCATTCCATCCTTTGGGGCTGAGTGATAAAAAGAGAAGGGCCAGAATCTACACTGCTGTAGAACTCGAAACACATAAAATATAATGCCATTTGAATCTGCATTCCGTGGTCTGTGTAGATCCATAGGAATGGTACAGTTCAGTGAAGTTGCAGTTGCAGTTGCATTATTTATTTACTTACTGTATTTATATACGGCAGTGGTTCTCAACCTTCCTAATGCCACGACCCCTTAATACAGTTCCTCATGTTGTGGTAACCCCCAAATGTAAAATTATTTTTGTTGCTACTTCAGAACTGTAATTTTGCTACTGTTATGAATCGTAATGTATGGTAAATATCTGATATGCAAGACGTGTTTTTATTCACTGGACCAAATTGGGCACAAATACCCGATACGGCCAAATCTGAATACTGGTGGGCTTGGGAGGATTGATTTTGTCATTTGGGAGTTACGGGTAAAGGGTTAGGTTTTCCCTGACATCAAGTTTAGTTGTGTCTGAATCTGGGGGTGGTGCTCATCTCCATTTCTAAGCCAAAGAGCCGGCATTGTCTGTCATGTGGTCAGCATGACTGCATGGAGCACCATTCCCTTCCCTCAGAAGAGGTACCTATTTTCAAACTGCTAGGTTGGCAGAAGCTCGGCCTAACAGCAGGAGCTCACCCTGTGTTGTGGGAGTTGTAGTTGCTGGGATTTATAGTTCACCTACAGTCAAAGAGCATTCAACTGCAATGTATGGGTCTGACTATATCCTGATCATAATGCAATTAAAACTGTGTTAAATGGCAAGTGTAGATCCAGTCCAAAATACTTGGGACCAGAAGTGTTTTGGATTTTTTTTTAATAGTTGTATTTGCGACTGAGGTTTGTGAAGATAGAATACACTTTGTTGAAGTGATACTGAAAATAAGTTTATCAAGTAGCTGGAAAAAGCAAACATAATGAATGAGCTGTCGAGCACTGACCCCCCCCCCCCCCCCCGGTCAAATTATTAATAAATTAGATTGCTGAAGCTGTGGTAGAGAGAGCTGTGGCAAACGGGAGCCTTGCGGAGATGAATTATGTGGATGTTCGGAGGAGCCCCGCTGTAGCCACCAGCTATACTTCTTGCAACATTATTCCCCCCATTTTATTACAAAATAACACCTTTCAATAAATATGCACTGTGGTGCATTATCCTTATATTTTGATTCTTTGTATCCTTGCCTCCAGTGTCCTTTTCTCTCTCCTTTTGCTTCTGACAGCTGGCCCCGTTAACCGCTTGGCCCCATAGTCCTCAGAGCATGGCCCCTTGCCTTCTTTTCCCCAGAACATAACCTCCCTTCACCCCAACTAACCCCGAGCCAGCACTTGCCTCTGTGGGTACCCCAGCTCCCGAGATTAGGACCCCCCTGGTATCCACTGATCCCCTGTGTGTAAATATGTAGTGTCTTATTTTATGTTTTACTAGCTTGGGGATCCAGCGGTGCCCAGGTTATTTGAGAAAGACATTGTTTGTCTGTGCTCCAAGTTTAGTCTAGATCCAATGTCGGCTGGGTTCAGTGGCTGCAATGAACTACAACCTCCATATGCAAGTCCCATTGTCAATGGTCCATCCTATTCCAAACAACACCAGGGTCATGGGGGCTCTGTGTGCCAAGTTTGGTCTTGATCCATCAATGGTGTGTGTTTCAGTGATCTGAGGAAGTGAGTGAAGGTACTGAAAGTCCCATCATCCATGGTCCTGCTTCCTCCAAACTGCACCAGGATGTAAAGTGGGTCATGGGGGTCCTGTGTGCCAAGTTTGGTCCAGTTCTGCCATTTGTGTGGGTGTGTGGGAAGTGTATTGGATGAAGATACTGCAAATCCCATCATCCGCAGCTGGTCCCCCCACCATATTGCACCAGAACATAAAGTAGTCCACATTGGTTCTGTGTGCAAAGTTTAGTCCAGATCCATCATTCATGAGGGTTGCGGTGATCTCTGGAAGTGAGTGAAGGTACTGCAAATCCCATCATCAATGGCCCATACTCCTCCAAACCACACCATGATGTAAAGTGGGTCATGGGGGTTCTGCGTGCCAAGTTTGGTTCGGTTCCATCTTTGGTGGGCATCACAGTGGACTGTGGGAGCTGAATCAGTTGAAAGTACTGCAAATCCCATCATCCATGGTCCATCTTTCCCTAAGCTGCACCAGGAAGTAAAGTGGGTCATGGGGGTTCTGTGTGCCAAGTTTGGTCCGGGTCAGTTATTCGTGGAGAATGCAGTGGCCTGTGGAAGTGGCAGCCAATTAGAAAGCTGCCACATACACCGCCTGCTGCACACATACAAACACTGACTTTTTATTATATACATAGAAGATAGATAAATCCCTGGAGTCATGGAGCCACCAATCAAGACCCAGGTAACCTTTCACCAGCACCTCTTGACCTGGGAGTCCCCATGAACGCTTCCTGATCATCAGCACCACAATAGGATCCAAGCACTCATCATTACTGGAATCAATCCATCTATATTGATTCTCATAACTCCAGCTGTGCAGAGGACAACAGGATCCATAAGCCAGGCCACCCGTCCCTTGTGCAGTCACCTGGACACAAAGAAGACGCTAATCATCCAGCACTCTTCCAGTATGAGATCCTGCTCCGGTCATCCACAATAGATTTCCCCTTTTCCAAGAACGGCTTTCATAATCCTATAATCATGAACAATATTCTGGTTTGGAACTCAATGGACGCTAGCGCTGGATACATTAAACTCATTCGCTGAGGACTCATGACCCATGTACCTAAAAATTAGAACACATGGGACCAAATATGCCCCTCTTTGTTCATCTCGAAGCTGGGACACGGCAATTCCTTCACACAGCTATGCACTCTTTTGTCCAGCTGATCATCCTGCCCCCTGTCAGCCATTGGAGAGCAGGAATCTGCATTGCAAGCAGGGAACACTCTCTGATTGGCTGGCGAGTGCTGCTGTTCTGCCTCACAGAGGGAATCCTCCCAGCTGGTGTGAAGTCAGAAACCAACTCTGCCAATCAGTACGAAGTCAGCTCCAGCTGGGGCATGAGCGGGAGAAACAAAAGACTGTAACATATAAAAATGTTTGCTTTACTTGTACAAGACATGTCCGCTTCTTTGAGTGACTTACCACTAGCTGGCATCCCTTCTACCCAGACTGAATAAAATTACCTCAGTGGCTTCTTCTTCAACTGGTGAGATTTCTTGATTTGGGAACATTGGGTTATAGCTTTTTATGTCTCTCCAGGTATGGATTCACAGGCCTCCCTCTACAGGTACTCATTATCCGCCTAATGGGTCTCTGTATCTGCTCATTGGGTTTCACTATCTCACTATCCATGACTGCCTTAAATTGCTCAGTTTCAGGTTGAGTATTCATTATCTGAAATGTCTGGAACCAGAATTGTTGGGGATTTTCTTTTGGGATTTTGAAATATGTACCTAATGACATATCTTAGAGATTAGACCCAGGTCTAAATATTAAATTCACATTTTATATATGCTTTATACATATAGCCTAAACGTAATTTTCTACATGGTGTTTTTAATAATTTTGTGCATGGAAAGCAAAGGTGTCACTATCTCAGCCACCCATGTGAACAGTTCTGAATTTTGAAACATTTTGGAATTCAGGATAAGGGGATGTCTAATCTATATATGCAAACAATATGATTCGGTGTAAGCCAAAAAGGCATAGTTTATCCCAAATGCAGGGGATCCAACCGTTCACACTCCATAAGTGAGTGATTCTAATTCCTCAGTAAGCCTTTGAGATGTTGTTCTTAAGCTTTTCTGTTCTGGCTTTTTAGATTGGAATTTAACTTTGAAAATCTACTTTGTGAAGTTAGGTGAAAACTCAGTCCATATTTACCCAGTTCTTATGTGCGTATACACATATGGACATATGAACAAATGGTGTAGTGACTTTGAGCAGCAACTCTGCAGACCAGGGTTTGAATCCCTCCTTGGCCATGAAACCCATCAGAGTGACCTTGGACAAATTGTATTTATCCTCAGAAAAATGCTTGCGTTTTCCCAAATAAATTTCTTTTGCCCCTTTCAGGAGCTTGAATCAACCCTGATACTTTGAAACTAAGATTTAGTTTATCTTGGGCTGGGCTTTGTGCTCATCCTTTGACAACTTGTTCTATCTCAAAAGTATGATATGTCCTCTTTCCTTTTTAAATTATTATTTAAAAGTAACCAGTGAGTAGATGAATAGGTACCACTCCGACAGGAAGGTAACAGCGCTCCATGTAGTCATGTTGGCCACATGACTTTGGAGGTGTCTATGGACAATGCCTGCTCTTTAGCTTGGAAATAGAGATGAGCACCACACTCCAGAGTCAGACACGACTGGACTTAATGTTAGGGGAAAACCTTTACCTTTTACCTTTAGTGCAACTCCCCCCGCTATTTTTTTTAATATCCTTCTTAACCAACCTACCAATTAGGAGTGTATGTGGACTTTAATTAAATATTCAGTCTTTCACATGCCAGACCTGGTTGTGGTCTAAGTCATGAATACAAAAGCAAGTGATAACTTCCACACCCTCCAGCATTTCATAGTTGAAAAGTGGGACATGCGGACAAGCAACATCAGTGTGTGGCCAAGATGGCAAAAATTATTATGGGTAACAAGACAAACTAGAGAAGCCCGCAACAGTTTGCTTATCCCTGAGCCTACTAGGAAGGACAAGTTTCTGCTCCCTCCAGTCTCCTGAGTTAATTGTGAACTACTTTTCTATTTTGAATTCAAGTTGCAGCAAGTGAAATAATCTGAGGACAAAGCTGGAAAGCAGCAGGAGGAGAAAGAATTCGGGACATTTTAAAAGCAGCTAAAATAATGGGGTGACAGAGGATCAGCTGGGACCATCCTTGCCAAATCAGAATGGTGGAGGTTATGGACTTTTACGCAGAGGCAGGATGGCCATCTATGAGGGGTGCTTTGTGCTTTACCTGCATGGCAGGGGGTTGAGCTGGATGGCCTATGTGGGCTCTTCCAACTCCGTGATTCTATGACTTTCCTTTGAAAATGGACTGCCACAGATCAAGCATTTCCAAGATGAAAGAGAGTTTCACACCTTCTTCTGTCAGCTCTTATACGGATATTTTCAATGAAGTAAATTCATATGGTCAACAAGCCCAGTTATCAAGTGTATTGAAAGCAGAATCATTCTAATATACAAGTGAACTTGGCCACCTTTGCTTCCCCCCACTTGCATACTATGTTGGTCCATTAAATGCAATGATTAAATAGTCCTTTCAGAAAGTGGTTAATCCAGTTCTTCTATACCAATTGCTTTCTTCATTATGACTAATACTATGTCTAAACTGACGTGCTTTTTATTAGTTCAAGTCACATGGCTTGCAAAACTATTTCCTTAAACAAGCATGCCTCTCTAACTACCTTTTTGTTTTCAGCTTTCCACACCTGAGTGACTATGATCATAGGCAAAGAGGCACATCTACATTCTGCTGACACGTGCCCCTGTAAAAGTTATAAACATTTCTATTTAAATGTGTGTGAGAGTAATAATTAGCAGTAATTTAATTTTGCATCGACTTTTCACTTTAGCCCTCCCACATTTCCTTAATTTGAAAATGTTTTTCTTGAATAACAGTTTTCCTAGTTAACATCTACAGATTTTGTCATGGAGATGTTCAAGTTGCTGCCAAGAACCATATATCCTCCAAAATGTTTTGTTCCACAATGTCTGGATAATATTTATTAGGAAAGTAAACATGCAGTTTGGAAAGGCACATCAATTCAATACAAGTAATCACAGCAGTTCATTTTCTGTTCATGTTAAACTAAAAACGTATGGCTAGAAATCATTCGTCTGCTTCAAGTCCTTTAGAATGGTATATGATATTTTAATGTGTATCTCTGCCTTCTCAATGTGAGACGTTGGATGTAGGGCAATGTAAACTTTTCACTTGATCCAGCAGAATTCTTCTTGTGTATGTACAATTCAAGTTATGTGCCTAAATAAAAAGCCCTAAAAAAGCCCTAAAATGTAACAACCCTGTATATGGTGCCAGTATTATCATTTTATTCTTGTTCTTGTGTGATAATTTGCCACAGGATGGAACTAAAATATCAATTTTCTGCTTCAGAAGGATGGTAACACTTGCAGAAAGTGGCTCAGAGATTGCCAGTTAATGAGGATGAACAAGAAACTTGCACCTGAAACTAATGTCCAGATATAAGTAAAAGCTTAGTATTAGTGCCCATATGGTATCTCAGGATTGCCCTCTTGTTTTTTCCCACTGGAGAACATTATTATTAGGTTGTAGGGCTAGAAAAGGGGGGAAATAATCATTTCCAGATTTAATACCAAGAGTAGAACTGGGAAATTTAACTGGTATGACATAATTTCACATAAGTGTCTAAGTATTAATTTTTTTACTCAATAAAATTACCAGACGTCTTGTAAATACACAAAACCACAGATAATTTTGAATGCTATTGAAAAGAAGGACTTCAGGCCGAAAAATAGTGTCGCATCACACTAGAGAATCTAGAAAATGCCTACAGAGAGCATACTTGTTGGATGTGGAGGTCATACCGTGTGGTAAGATCTCTGTCCCAAAACAGGACTGGGAAACACAACCCGCCCCCGTTGTGGTTGAATTACAAGTCCAATGAGACCCTAGCTAAATTGGACATTGATGAAGAATGATAGGAACAGTGGTTCATCGATATCGGGAAGGCCAAAGGCTCTCCAGCCCGTCTCTAGAATATAACGGATCAAAACCAAATTCTTAAACATACTGAAATCAGTGGTGTTTTACTAAATTTGATTTCAGTGGACCTAGTGTAAATACAGTATGCCTCCATCCCCTTTGTTTTTTTTCCCTTCATTTTTAAAAGTCACTTCACAATTGCAAAATGCTGTGTAACAAAACATCATGGTTGTTGTTGTGAGGAGAAAGGAAGGGATGCTGCTATAGAAGTATTCAGACTTCAACACTTGAGTTAAGTCCCAAGATTGTGGCACAATTGTCAATAGCCCCTGAGAGCTTCATCACAGAGAGGTGTTGGACTTATGATGGGTATCGCGTGATGTCGTGTGGATGGTTTTCACCTCTGTCATGTGCTGGTTGCCACCTTTGTGCAATAAAGTCCCAAATCGGAATTGATCTAAGCAATTTTCTTCACAAAGAATTTAGAAAATTAATCACTGAATAAATGAATGAACAAACAAATGAATTTTATTATATTGTCACAGACCAGGAGTTATAAACATTAAAATCAGGCATTTTTTTTAAAAAAAAACCCATTAAAATAAGAAGTTCAAAACATTAAAAGCAGAAAGTCCAGGGTATGTAACTATCCTAATCAGCTTCATATATAACACTTAATTAAAATCTGTGAATATAGTTGTTAAAATGAATAGGTTAAAACATTCTCCACTAAAATCATCCACAATCTGCCTCCTTAATTTTATAGCTGCCGCACAAAACTTAGCCACTCTAAAAGTGATCCATGATTCCTATCCTATATTAGATGTTTTAAGTAATAGTTATCATTTCTGCCAGGAATCTTCTGTACAATAGGAGTAATAAAAGCAGACTGAATGTCCCTATAGCAGTGACATTGTAACAGGACAAGCTTGGCAGTTTCCACTTCCTCCAAACCTCATGGGCATACTTGTTCATGGTAGAGGATACCTGCAAACCTATTCTGCAGTGGTGCTGATGCCATAACATCAAATATGGCCAGGGTGAAGGATTTCCTGAATTTTGGAATGTCTAACTTGGATAAGCAACTTGTTGGAATAGACAACATCATGCTATTTTTAATTTCTGGGTTCCTGCCCTATCAGGTTTTAGATTTGAAAGAATCCCCTAACAATAGGAGTTCTTTCAGCTCGCACCCTGGGATCATCATTATCCTGACTAGCAAAAACCAGATTAAGAGTGCACTGTATAAGCACTGTATAAGTGCACTGTATAAGAGTGTATGTATAAGGACAGAATGTTAACTGAGAAAGGCCCATGATTGACATGGAAATCCCGAGCTAGCGCTGCTGAAGTTGCCTTGGCAAGGAAGCTAACTTCTACCAACTCAATAAGTTTGGAGGAGGACTTTTGGGGATGTGGCCCGGAGTGAGAGTTCTCCCTCACCAGCTCTCAATTGTGAGGGAGAAGCCATTTGCAGAGAGAAAGCTGGTTTGGGGTCTCCAAAATCAGCAGAAAATATCTTTTAAGGCTAAAAGATGTCAGAGGATTATTTACACAAGCCAATATCTGTCTTTGTGATCTGTTAGCCCTACAGAGAGTAGCAGTCACAGATAAGATGGAGGCTCCAGCTGTCACCTTAGCTTCTCTGTGAAGAACTCCAGAATGAAACGTCTTTCCATTATAAATCAACTTTTATAAAGTGCAGATATTGGGAACCTTCTCAAATTAAGGCAAGTTTTGTACTACTCACTTATCTTTGTTTAAATTCATTTAGAACTTTTAAGAGCCAACATGTTAGCTGGAGAAGACTTCCTCCCCCCCTTCTTTTTCTTTGATGTTGGAAGCAGGGCTTTTCCATTTCGGGTGTGGCAGTCATTAGGGAAAAAAATAATAATTAGGAAAATGGAATTAATGAAGAATGTTGACCATATGTGTTGTGTGTTATGGAATCTGTCTGTGTCTATATGCATCATCCCTTCTCGCTATGTTGCAACCCTATGTTTGTTTCTGTTTTTGCCTTGTTTCTTTGTCAAATGTCAGTATGTTCATAATGAAAAGAGACGAATGGTTATAGGCTTCCGGGAAAAAGCCAAAAAAGAAAAAGAAAGAAAAGAAAAAGAAAAACTGAGAAGAAAAAAAAAGAGGAAAAGAGAAAAAGAAAAACATGTGAAATATGGTGCCTGTCTTTTGGAAAAAGGGAAAATGTCTGTTTACATTTCCTGAAAACTTGAATGTGTGTATGGCTAGCAAAAAGAATGCGTGTAGCTGTTTGCGTTGTGAGAAAAATAATCTTTACAGGTTTCAAACAAAAGGAAAGAGGATAATTCAGGAAAAACTTGGAACAATATGATGATGGGGAAAAGCCAAGTATGTGGGTAAGAGAAACCAAGAAGAAGAAAGTTAAGGTATGTTGAGAATGTAGATATAGGAAAGCAGGGGTAAGTCAGAATAGAGAATATGGTTAATCACGGGAGAAAAACCAGAGTGTGTGATTACCATGTGGAAAAGAAATGAAAAGAGAGAGAATGAGAATGTAGAAGAAAGTCATACAGAAGTAAAGAGTGAATAAAGATAATGAAGGAAGAAAATCGTTGAAATGTGTGAGATTGGGAAGTATGAGAAGTGAATGATTAGATTCCCTTTTGAGGAGGGAATTGCAATAAAGAATAAGTGAATGCATGTATGAAATTAGTTTTGGGATGAATTAGATTGTTGTGTGAGGTTGATTGTGTGTAAATACTTGGAGGGGTTAAAAAGGGAAATTATTATGTGTTGAGAGTATTCAAGAGTGGCCACTTGAATGCCCTCACTGGGAAAGGAAAAATTGGAAACTTTTTGAAAGAAAAAAAAATTGATATTAGTTTTGAACTGTCTCAGAGAGAGAGAAAAAAGTAGTAACAATTTGAGATACATTTAAATATAGAAGATTTTGTGGGGAGAGCTGTGATACATTGAATGTTATGGGGTTACTTTGTCAATATATTGAGATGTTTTTTTTAAGGTTTAAAAATGTTAGTAATTGAATTGGTAGGGGAATGAAGATAAGCTATTGCAATATGATGTGGAAGTGAAGGAAAATTAAGCATTAAGGAAAGAAGTACAGATTTTGGAAATGTTAATTAATTTGGCCTGTTACAGTATCCCCCTGTCTTACCAGAGGATTTGAAGAGATTGAAAGATCCTGAGGAGTGTGACATCTGAAACAGGAGTGAAAAGGGTCTGCTACTTGATGAATTCCCACTGTTACAAAGAAGTGCCAAATCGTGGATGAACTAAGCCTGCTTCAAAAAGAAGACTATACAGCAGAGGGCCCTGACTTACAGCAAATAAACTTAAGAGTTGGATGACTGAATAAAGAACTAATTAAACCATACAGAAATAAAATAAAAAGACATATTTCAAAAGACTTAAACCAAAAGAAAATAAAATTGCCCTGAATAGGAGAGAGATCTAGCTTTTGGAAGCTGAAAGCAAGAAAGAAGAAAGAAGAAAGAAGATTGAATGGACTTTTGGGGTGAAGAGGGTGTGATTGTGGGACTCCTTATTGCATTGGGGTTGGTTTGGTTGGGTTACAATTATAAGCATGTTTTTGGGGGGAAAGCCTATACATTTCGGCATGTGGTATACATGTTACCTGATTATGTTGAGTATGCTTGTCCCGAAGATAGTGCAGGGAGGATGGGAGCAGAATATATTCCACCAGATGATTCGGGATATAGCGAATGAGACAGAAGTTACTGAATGTTGGATTTGTAGTCATGAGCCTACTTCCCAGCGTGAGGGATGGCCACTAATGGTAGGAACATTATTAAGTCAAAAAGGATGGAGCACTTTACGGCCTCAAAATTATGAGATGACTGAAACTTTACTTGATCCAGGACAAGCTATAGTGACACATGAAGGGACTTCACCGGAGGCCCCAGCATGCATTACTTGGGGAAAAGATGAGAGGTGGACACAAGATCAGGGAAACCCTCTCCACACACACCAAATAGAACTTGGTCATTATCCCAATTGTAATCTCCTTCTCCATGTATTCAAAACAGAGGCTTCTGAAGACATTAGCCTCTTAGCCCGTTTAGAACACTCAAAAAGGATAAAAAGGTCTGATGGAGTTATTTCACCGGAATTAGGTACTCACATTAAACAGGCCCAGGCAAAAGTGGCCAGCCGGAGTCGTGACCCACCAAAGGCTCCTATCAAGGAGTTGCCTCGGGGCCAGGGGGAACCACCCAATGAAAGACCACAGCAGAGTCGAGGAGAATCAAATCCTGCAAAAGTGGTAAAGGAGGTGGAAGCCCATCAGGAAGTGCCTAAATCTTTGGTAGCCAAAGGAGGGTTATCTCCGGGGTTGTATTGGATCTGTGGCCAGTGGGCAGGAAAGATTTTGCCGCCTTTTTGGGAGGGTACGTGCACCATAGGTACCCTAATGCTAGCAGATGTGACAATATACACAGAGCAACAATCCCAAATGATTTGGAGAAGGGAGCGTGGAGAACAACGTTTAAAAAGAGCTTATGATGAAACATTTGGATATGACCCAGACCAAACTTATTTAAATGAAGGAGAAAGGCTGGGAGCCATCTTGTTCCCTGCTGTGGGCGTAGCTCTAAATATAAGACAGATTCGGAGACTCTCAGCTCAAGTGGAGAAGCTGGCAAACCAAACTGTGGCTGGAATAAGAGCTCTGCAGGCAGAAGTTGATTCCTTGGCAGGGGTCCTGATGCAACACAAACTTGCTTTGGACTACCTATTGTCTGTAGAAGGAGGACTATGTTCTTTTCTAAATACTACATGTTGCCACTATATCAACAAGTCAGGAGAGGTCGAATCTGATATAAATAAGATACAGGAAGTAGTATCTACCATCAGAACTGGATACGCCCCAAAGGGAGAGAACGTTTTTGGTTGGTTAACCTCTTGGTTGCCGAATTTACAATGGTTAAAAGACCTTATCGTCATAGGATTTGTTATTTTGATAATTGGTATTCTAATCATGTTCCTACTACCTTGTGTGATTACTTGCTTAAGAAATATGATTGAAGGAATTGTCACTGCTGCAAATGTCCGACATGGAAAACAATTGAAACAAATTATGACTATGGAGATAGAAGAGATGCAGCAGTTATCCAGGGAAGACAAGATGATATAATCACACTTAGGTGTGACTCCGAAAAGTGAAAGTTTTCTTCGTCACAAGATTTTGTGGGGTATGTGGCAGTCATTAGGGAAAAAATAATAATTAGGAAAATGGAATTAATGAAGAAGTCTTACCTTAAAAGCTTACCTGTCCGTTCTTGAGGCTGGGAAGCAAAGAATTCTGGTGGAAGAGAAACTAACAGATGGAAATAGGACTAGAATAAAGAAGGAGCTATATCTTAAGTCAATATTTGAGGAAGCCAAGGCTATGTGCTAAAAAGGGAAGGTCACAGAGAACTGGCACTACAGGTAAATCGATAATTATTGATCCAAAACTAGGACATTTGAAGATATGGTACAACAGCGCCATCTATCCTCCATCTGATGTAAATAGCAGGTAATTCAGCCCTATGGTATTCTAATAAGAATATAGGAAAATAATGTATTGTGATTACAGAAGGATTAATAAGGGAAATGCTTGCTTTGAATAAGTTAGAGATACATATATGAAGATATATGGAGTCGTATATGTGTAAAGAGATATATATGAAGTTATGATTCATTCTAAAGATTCACCTTTACGTAATTCATTTGGGAATGTGGCTGGTCAGCTGATGAAAAGGGGAACAGTGGAAATTATAGTATTTTGCCAACAAATGTTCTTGGCCGCGGTTTCTCGAGGACAAACTGATAATGATTAGATTGTTAAATGTCAAGACCCATATGCGCATGTGCAAACTAGGAAATTCTGTCTATATATACTGGTTGCTTTGGGGTATTGCTTTGTGCCACATCAGCCATTTTGGACGCTGGAGCACCCTTACCCTGGGTAAGCATTAAATTCTGTGAACTTGCAAAAGCTGTCTCTGTCTCTTCCTTCTTCACTGATCTCCTGGAAAATTGGAATTTGGGGACCCTCCCGTAACAGGGTTGTGAAAAATAGTTTGGAGATTGATACCACTTCTAAGACCACCTCTAGCAATTCAAGCGGGGAGAGAGTTGCGTAATGAGATGGACAGTATGGCAATAAAGTCCCCATCCTGTATACTTGTTCTATTGTAAATAAAACCTTGGAGATTATTGGACAAGGTTCCTATTGAACAGAATCCTTTCTTACATAGTCAAGTCAGGACATCACGCCATATTCCAAACACATCCACACTATAGGCTAGTAGAGGAGAATTAATATTGAAGTTGTATTTATTGTTTCCTACTCCCTTCCAGCAAGGATTTCATAGCTTGCAGACACTGATATGAAGTTTTCAAAGAGCTATCTACCATGACCCCCAGGCTTCTTCCTTGTTAGTCCTCTTCATTTCAGACCATATTAATGTAGATGTGACCATTTTTTTGATCCAAAATGTTTTAATGAGTACATACTTTACATTGAATTTAATTAGCCCATTTATGTTGCCCATTTATCTTTTCTGCTGAGACTCTTTTAGGGGTTTCTGCATTTAGCTGCAGCATTTCTGCCATTTTGACCAGCACACTGTTCAACCCAAACACCAGATTACATCTGAACATGTTAAATAACACAAATATGGACATTTGGAGACCCTTATTTTCCCTCATCTGGAGATCAGCTCATGCACACTTACTGCTTTGCATGCTTAAACACTAACCAAACCGTAGAAAGATTCATCTTCTTATCTAATGCCTGCGAAGTTTGCTAATGAGGCTTTGGTAAAGCAATTTATCTGCATTTCTGGGGGAAACCAAAGTATACAAGAAGTAGCAGATTGTTCCTTTCAATATAATTGCTGACATTCTCAAAGGACATTGGTGCAATTGATTAAACCCTTGTGCCAGCAGGACTGATGACCGAAAGGTCGGCAGTTTGAATCTGGGGAGTAGGGTGAGTTCCCGTCTGTCAGCTCCAGCTTCTCATGCATGGACATGAGAGAAGCCTCCTCCAGGATGGTAAAACATCAGGCTGTCCCCTGGGCAATGTCCTTGCAGACAGCCAATTCTCTCACATCAGAAGTGACTTGCTGTTTCTCAAGTTGCTCCTGACACACACACACACACACACACACACACAAATTCAAAAGACTCTAAAAGGTTATTAAGGTAATAGTTCCCTAGTAGAAATTATGCTGATTGATTGTCAGCAAGCCATATTTGCCTTTATGCTGAGTACCTCCCCCTAATTTGCCTGGAACAGTATTAGCTAACTGTCCTACAATTTCTTGGGTCTCTTTTACAGATCAGTATTATGGAGGTTGGACATTCCTTATCCAGAATTCTGAAATCTGAAGTACTCCAAAATCCAAACTTGTCCACATGGGAGGCTGAGGTGTGGCACCTTTGCTTTCTGATGGTTCAGGCACAAGATTATTTAAGATATTGTGTATAAAATTACCTTCAAGTTACGTGTTTAAGATATATATGAAATATAAATTAATTTCATGTATAGACTTGTGTCCCGCCTTCAAGATATCACATTATATACTATATATGTACATATTCCCCAATTCTACCCCCACCCCCCAAATACTAAATATCAAACACAGTGAGTGATATTAAACCTGTACAGGCTGCTTTCTGCTCCTTTGGTAGGTATACTGATTATACTCATTTTAAGGACAAGCTGTCTACTTTTGTTAGGCAATCATCAATTTTACATTTGATTTCAGATAGAACTCTTGAAGGAATACCATCTGGTTGCAATGACTCATTTTTTAGGTTTGTCAGTGAGCCCTAGGACTTCATCGCTTGTCAGTATTAGACTCAAGATGCTCAAACGACGTTCTTAGAAAACAAATTCAGTCATGGATGCCTGTCCTGCATTTTCGACACTAAAGACCAATGCAGAGAATCCCTTTAGTTCCTCCACAATTTCCCTGTTCTGTGGTTATTATTTGAATGCATCTTCTGCTGACAAGCAATCCAGCCCTTCTTTGGCCAGTTTTCTATATCTAACATGTTTAAAGTTCAATGTCAGGGCACCATGTTAACATCAAAGTCTACAATAATAGTCATTGTAATTAATATTAGCGTTGTTAACTAATGTGATTTTGCAGAGTTGTTGCTGCGATTTGTCCAAATGGGCAAGGTTTCCATTTTCCGAAGGAAACCTCCTTATGCACTGCTTATATGGTCAAATAAAAATAAGTATTGAGTTCAAACATAGTGCGTATGTGTACGGAAGTCTCTCCTTGCATAGTGGCAAATGCTTCATAGAGCAAAGACAGATGGTTCATTGTTTGTGATTAAAGAGAGAATGGGGATCTGTACTTAAAGAAAGGGTAAAGCGTTTTTCAAATGCGAACTACAGGAATGAAGCACTTGTGAATATAATCTCTTTTTGTTTGGTTTTATCCAATGCTGTCCATCTGCTAGCAGACTGTGAAATGGATTCCTCCTCCCCTTACAGCCACTTCCTTCCCCATATTTTATCCAGGGGGAGATTCTAGAGTAGGTTTGGAGCATGCGATAGACAAGAAAGGAAGTCTTGTTGTCCCAGGAAAAATGTTGCATGATGTAGCCCATTAATACAGCGGAAGGGATTAATAGGAAAGAGGTTGCAAAGACAACAGTTTGTTTTCTTTTGAAGGCATACAAAATTCCTTGTAAACTGCTATTTGGGGAGGACGACATTAAACACTACTAAACAGGTATTGTCAAAGGTTTTGATGGTCAGAATCATTGGGTTGTTGTGAGTTTTCTGAGCTGTCTGGCCATGTTCCAGAAGCATTCTCTCCTGATGTTTCGCCTGCATCTATGGTAGGCATCCTCAGAGGTTGTGAGCCAGGAAAACTCACCAACCCAGTAAAGACGTTTGACCTCTTTCCTTAAAGAAAAAAAAACTCATTGCAACAGGATTGTGCTTGACAGCACTTGTGAAAACAAAGACGATCCTTAGTTAAAGCGTTAAAGCTGCCATCCACGACACATATAGGAATAAATGCCAGTGAAAGAAAGTGGATCTTCTTCCAAATAATACTAACAAAGAAAACCACATGCAGGGTTGGAGAGCCCAGTGTGGGTTTCAGCAGGAGTTCTGGTAAATGAGAGCATACTCTCAGCAAATGAAAATCTATTTGCTGGCTTATAAAAGCTTCTGCAGTAATAGATCAGTTTCAAAGGTGCCATCACATCAGACTCTGCTGTGTGATAAAAACAGACGTTCTACCCCACCCCACCATCTTTCTGCTTTTTTCTATTCCTACTAAACCACAGGAGCAGCAGCAGCAAACAACAAAAACAACAACAAGAGTACAGGAATAATTGTTTTGAAACCATCTGCTCTTTTTGATCAGAGAAGCATGAAAACACAATTGTCTCACACTGAGAAAAGTAATGCTGGAATTATCCATAGTCAGTTTTCCAGAGTGTGTTCTGTAAGGAATCTGCATTCCAGTCTTTGGAATTATTACATCTCTCCCTGCCCCTTGCACCATCCCTTGAAGCACTGTTTCTCATCAACAGTCTACACAATATAGAAAATGACTGTCACGGCATCACTGAAACCTAAAAATAACCTTGCTCACTGTTTCATTGCACACGTAAATCATTTTAACTTGTGTGTCTGAGGCTTCGACTTGATTGTAATATATGCATGCACATGAAGAGACCACAAAGTGGCTAGAATCTAACTCCCACTCTCATTTTCCAGGATATGTGTGTGTGTGTGTGTGTGTGTGCGTGCGCGTGCGTGCATACCTTCAAACAACTTCTTCACTTGAAGCAACCCCATGAATTTCTTAATAAAGGAATAGCCGGAGATGGTTTTTAAATCTCTGAGGTCCCTTCCACACAGTTGTATAAAATCCACATTGAACTGAATTATATGGCAGTGTGGACTCAGATAATCCAGTTCAAAGCAGATATTGTGGATTATCTGTTTTGATATTCTGGATATATGGTTGTGTGGAAGTGCCCTGAAATGTAGCCTACAGCAGCAGGTATTCTTGGTGGTTCCCCATCGAAATACTAACCAGACCTGCTATGCTTAGTTTCCAGAATCTGATGAGATCTGGTGTCCATTCAGTGTATTCAAGCAGCATCTATCTATTTATTGGAACCCAGGTGGCATCATACTCTGAAATAAGCAATTACCACTCTTATTTAAAATGTGACTGGCAGCAACTTGCTTAGAGCAGATGCCTCTCTTCATATTAATACATCTGTTTCAGTGCAGGAAAAGTGGAGACTGGAAGACATATA
This sequence comes from Anolis sagrei, assembly GCF_037176765.1. Taxonomy (NCBI): domain Eukaryota; kingdom Metazoa; phylum Chordata; class Lepidosauria; order Squamata; family Anolidae; genus Anolis; species Anolis sagrei. The sequence continues at coordinate 233,161,753 of NC_090021.1, forward strand.
GCATTTATGGTTAGGAAATAATCAATTTAAACAGTTGTTGCAGTTCATAAAAGAAAGTTAACTTATTAGGCTATGAAAAACTGGATATTGTGTGTCACACTGTCTGCAGAATAATCCAGTTTGCCTGCCATGTGAACTGTCTGTGTTGTAAAGGATTGTGGAGCATATTCAAGGGCACATGTTATTGGGCCTGGCTGTTGTCCTGCAAAAACACAAGACTCTGTGTATGTGCCTTTAAGTTGACTGTCCGCTTATAGTGATCCCATGAATTTCATAGGGGTTTTTAAAAGTAAGGAGTTCTCAGAGATGGCTTTGCTAATTCCTTCTTCTGAAATACAGCCTACAGCACCTGGTACTCTGCTTCAGATTATCTGCTTTGAACTGGGTTATATGGCAGTATAGACTCAGGACTCTTTCAGACAGGCCCTATATCCCAAGATCTTATCTCGGGTTTTCTGCTTTAAACTGGATTATATGAGTCCGCACTGCTAGATAATCTGAGATAAACAAAACCTGGGATCAAATCCTGGGATATAGGGCTTGTCTGGAATAGTCCTCGGGACACTTCCACACAACCATATAACTCAGAATATCAAGGCAGATAATCCACCACATCTGGTTTGAACTGGGATATCTGAGCCCACACAGTCATATAATCCAGTTCAATGTGGTTTTTATACAGCTGTGTGGAAGGGACCACATATAATCCAGTCCAAAGCAGATAATGTGGATTATCTGATTTGATAATCTGGATTATATGGCAGTGTAGAAGGGGGCCAAGATCAATGGACAAGCTGGATATCAAGCACCTAAGTAAACTGCTGTACACAGATCAGACTATGCATCCATTTGGTCCCTAAACATTGATCCCCAGGTGTACCTCAACTCCTGGAATCCCTATTCAGTGGTCATATGAAACAGGGCTTCTGGGAGTTATGATCCCACATCTGGGGTTCAGGATTAGAAACCCATCTAGCATATTTGACTCTGAGTACATGCATAGATGTGAAATACAAAATATTAAGAAGCTAATAGAAAGAAATTCCTTAACTTTCCTTAACTGTTCCCCCTGAATTGTGAATATGCACAAGCTGTTTATTGTTTATAATTGTAGCCATTGCAATGGGTATAATAGTGTCTCTAAAGGACGACTTGATTCCCCACCCCCATTACTTTATTACATGTACATTATTCATATAATTCATTTTTAGAATTATTTCCACTTTGGTTTGTAGGAGATATTGCTTTATATACTTTATATGTAATTTCCTCACTATATTTGGCAAATTGGGCAGAGAGACATCATGCTATTTTTCATACGTAGCAGGAGATCTGTGATCTCTGTGACTTGGCAACTAAAGAAGCTCTTTCATCTTCAAAATGTGTTTGTCATAACATGAAGAAATGTATGTATATTTGCTGAAGAGTCATTATTAAGCTTTCTGTTTTAAAATGTAGCAGTTATTTATTAAAAAAACAAGTCATGTGAACATATCTTGCTAATTTGTAAAGTGGTTGTAAAAAACAACACTTTTTGACATTTCACATAGTACTTTGGTACATAGTGGATTCCCTCTATGTACAAAAGCTCTGATTTACCAGTTAGCAATGGTACAACTCCCAACCTCAAGTATTGAGGATTACCCCCTTAGCCACTTCATAGGAAATCTGCTACAAAACAGGAGCTTTTTTGTTGAGTTCCAGAGCCAGAGAAGCAGATGGCGAAAACAGAAGAATGGCCTGCCCAGGGGAGTGTGTTTGCTCCATCAGCGTTTAACATTTACACAAATGATCAGCCACTGCCAGAAGGGACAAAGAGTTTCATCTATGCTGATGATTGTTCCATCACTGCCCAACCAGGGAGCTTTGAAATAGTTGAACAGCTCTCCAAAACTTTAGGTGCTCTTATGGCCTATTACAAGGAAAACCAGCTGATTCCTAATCCAACTAAAATGCAGATGTGTGCTTTTCACCTTAAGAACAGACAAGCATCTCAAGCTTTGAGGATTACCTGGGAGGGAATCCCACTGGAGCATTGCAGCACACCCAAATACCTGGGAGTCACCCTGGACCGTGCTCTGACCTTCAAGAAGACTATCAATCAAAAAGTGGTGCTTGACTATCAATCAAAAAGTGGTGCTGGAAACAATATTATACAAAAGCTGACTGGCACAACCTGGAGATCACAACCAGATACACTGAAGACATCTGCGCTTGCTCTATGCCACTCTTCTGCTGAGTATGCATGGCAAGTGTGGAACACATCTCACCATGCTAAAACAGAGGATGTGGCTCTTAATGAGACATGCCACATTATCACAGGATGTCTATGTCCTACACCACTGGAGAAATTATACTGTTTAGCAGGTATTGCAACATCTGACATCCACCGGGAAGTAGCAGTCTGTAATGAAAGGACCAAGGCAGTGACATCTCCGGCCCATTCTCTGATTGAATATGCGCCAGCACATCAACATCTTAAATCAAGAAATAGTTTTCTAAGATCTAGAGATACTTGCAGGAACACCTCAGCAAGCAAGAGTCCAAAAGTGGTATACTAAAACTTGGAATCTAAAACAGTGGCTGATAACAGATGAGAAATTCCCTCCAGGGCACACAGAGGACTGAGTGACTTGGAAGGCACTGAACAGATTGTGCTCTGATACCACAAAATGCAGAACCAATCTTAAGAAATGGGGCTACAAAGTGGAGTCCATGACGTGCGAGTGTGGGGAAGAACAAACCACAGACCACTTACTACAATGCAGTCTGTGCCCTGCTACATGCACAATGACACTAGAGACACTCAAAGTGGCTAGCTTCTGGTCAAAGGAAATTTAGCATAATGACAGGCTTTTAACTTTATTTGTGGTTTTTTATGCATTAGTTGTATTCTCAATTCGCTTCTGACATGATAAATAAAAACTTGATTTACTTGAATATCTTCATGTCTGTTGTGTTACATTTTGTTACAGACATAGTCATACAGGTAAAGCATCCCTTAATCTGAATTCTAAATCTGAAAGACTCCAAAGTTCAAAAGTTGTCCACATCAGTAGCTGAGATAGTGATATTTTGCTTTCTGACAGTTTCTTTTGTATAAAAACGTAGTTTCATGCACATTATAGGATCATTATAGAATCAAAGAATCATAAAGTTGGAAGAGACCTCATTAGCCATCCAGTCCAACCCCCTGCCAAGAAGCAGGAAAATCGCATTATGAGCATAAGGTGTACAAGAAACATAATTTCTTTTGGATGTAGGCTTGGATCCCAGTCTCCAGAATATTTCATTATGTGCATACATGCAATTACAGGTATTCCAAAATATGAAAACAAATGTCTCCTAAATCCCAAACAGATCTGGCTTCAACCATTTTGGAGAAGGGATAATAAACATGAACGTAGATAACAACAACCCACCAAAACAAATCCAACTTTAGTAATGCTTGCCCAGGCCCGTAGCCAGGATTTTGTTTCAGGGGGAGCTGAGTTTGATTCGGGGGTGGGGGGTGGGGGTGTGTGGCTGAGTATGAGTGAAAGAGGGTCTACCCTAGCAAACCTTTTGTATCGTTACCCCAATACCCCCATGCATATGGGATATATTGAGCATGGTGATCAGATCATGATATGAATAAACATAACAGTTTAAATAATATACCAGTAAGGCCTTCTTGCGGACCACCATGAGAATTTCGGGGGGGGGGGGGGGCTGAAGCCCCCAAGCCCCCCCCCCCCCCCGGCTACATGCCTGCCTGCCTGCCTGAAGAATTGAGATCTAGTGTGGTATAATGGTTTAACCATTCAACTACACCTCTACAATACAAGAGATCAATTCCTACTCATCTATGGAAGCCCACTGGGTGACCTTAAGCAAGTGACACTCTCTCAGCCTCAAAAAAAGCTGTCAAGAAAACATCTGTGATAGGTTTGCTTCAGGATCATTATAAATCGGAAATGGCTTGAAGGCACACAGCAACAGTGTATTAAAACTCATTTTGTATTCTCCATCTGATCCAATATTTAGTGCTAATATTTATAAATGCCTAATTGGGATCGAATGCAATCTCTTTACATTTTCATGAACGGAAAGGAATACGAGACATTAGTCGGAAGAGCACAGGCACTGGGCGGTCACAGAAAAGGTCCTGTGCTGTCATCAAATAACGACTTCTCCACAGCAACACTCAATTCCAGCCTAGATTATGAAGTAATTACCATTTTGTAAAGTGCAACGTCCACAGGGGCTTAGAGCTGTAATGCACAAAGTTAATTATTAGAGCAACAGACAAGCTCTTTAAATCTGTGAAACATTTTGCAAACAAATGGCAAAAGATGCCATAAGTTGAAGGAAGGCAAAGGAAGATGCCTTACGTTGTGCTTTTCTGTTATTGTTCAGATTAAGCATCTGAGGGATAAAAACAGTCCCTTGACAGCAAATTGATAGCAGAACTGTGGAAGCTGCAAATTCTCCTGGGTTGAGTGCTAACTCTCAAGACAAATAATATGCAGATAATTGAATTCGGCATGGCAGAACACAACTGGTAGAGCTGAGGCGGATGAGTAACAGATGATTGGATTATTACTAAAATTTGTCCTGCTTCAAAAAAAAGGTTAGGTGGTTTCTTGACCAATTCTACTCCTTTTTATGGGGTTGTATCAGCAAAACTATTTTCTGAGACCACCAAGAGAAAGTCTGGAATGATAATCAATTAGAATCGTTATTGAGCGAAGTTAAGTTAGGAATTTAAAACTTAGGGCCCTTCCACACAGCCATATAACCTAGAATATCAAGGCAGAAAAGCCCACAATATCTGCTTTGAACTGGGATATCTAAGGCCACACTGCCATATAGTCCAGCTCAAAGTCGAAAATGTGGGATTTTATTCAGCTGTGTGGAAGGGCTCCAAGTCTCAGTATGAAAAATCAGGTTTGGGGTTGTTGCTTGGTTTCAGTTTAATTTATGTGGCATTTGCATTGAACACAACCTTACTAAAGATTTATGAATATTTATTTTGGTTAAATCAGACATCAATACCAAGTCCAGAGTAAAGACTCTGCTGCCTTTTGCTGACCATGGGAGTCAAAATCTGAATTTATCAGCCAAATTCCACAATAATTCATGAGGAGAATTGTGCCACGTATGGCAAAAATATTAGATGAAACCTATACTTAGCTCATATGAGTTCAGTACCCAAAAATTGGCTTTGGATCACATAGTTTAAAATAGTCGGAATAACTTTCTCTGCAGCAGCCATCCAAATGTTTTTGAGTAAACTTCCACTATCCCCATCCAACATGGTGGGATCTCTAGTTATGGGGAGGAATGCATCTTGCAAAAGGTTACATGGTTGGAAAACAAAGACAAACAAAGAGAAAGAATTTTATTATTTTAAAAAGTTTCAAAATGTATTCTTCACCGTGAGCTAACATGGATTTGTTCAAAGTCCCATTGCATGCAATTAATTCATCTAGGGTGCATCTGCACTGTAGAACTAATGCAGTTTGCCACCACTTGAATTGCCATGGCTCAATATTATGGAATTATTGGAGTTGCAGATTTGCAAGGTCTTTAGCCTTTTCTGTGAAATAGTGCTGGTGCCTCACCAAACTACAACTTCTAGAATTCTGTAGTACTGAACAATTGCACCAAAGTGGTGTCAAACTGCAGTCACTGGACAGTGAAAATGCAATCCTAGAAATAATACATAAGAGCCTTTGGGTAAAGGTCCCATAATCTCAAATCTGCCCAATAAAGACATCCCAGCAGCTAAGGAAAATGCAAATACCCCCTCAAAATCCCCATCACAGAACTAGTAGGATGCCATGGCCAGCAGAAGTCAAGAAAAAAAAATGTACTGGTGGAGTATCCCATATCTGAAAAGCATGATGCCAGATATGTTTTGGAGGTCAGATTTTTCCCCCCGGGTTTTGGAATATTTGCAGTTGCTTATACAATATACGAAGGTCACACCAAAAGTAATGCACATTTTTTAAAAATTCAAGTGCTATTCTTCATCTTTGCTATTCGCTGAGAGCACAGAAGAATCCTTCCTGCTTATATTCAAATTTAATTCAACCCATTCCTGTATACGGAGTTTCTGTAGCAGTCCTCCAAGATAGCTGCTGCTCTTGATGGGTCCACCACCCTTGCAGAGGTTAGAGGATACAGTTAATCTTAAGCGGATCAGATGATGGTCAGACCATGACAATGGAAGAATATTTTGCTCTTCCACTCTGACTGTCCCACCATCCACAAGAAAAACAAGGTCCAACGATGTGTGGGGCCAGATATTATTTGAGGCAACCCCATGGTTGTCATGGCAACCATGAAATCCTGAGCTGTACCTGACAATGTGGTCTCGGTGTGAATGTTAAAATCTCCCAAAACTGTTGGGAGACCAAGGCCAGATTTGAGACCATGTCTGCTAGCTCAGACAGGGAAACTGCCGGGTCGTGGGGTGGACAGTACACCAGCAGGATCCCCAGGCTGCCTCAAGTAGACACATTCGAACCTTGTAGATTGCGGAATGGTGCATCTGATCAGAGTGATGGACTGCCAAAAGATCACCACGACCCCTTTTATGCAATATTTTAATCACTGTGTGCATTAAACAAAGTTAGCCCTATATACATCTTATACACATAACCTGAAGATAATGTTTTACACAATATTTTAATATTTCATATTTTAATAATTTTGTGCATGAAGCAAAGTTTATGTACTTTGAACCATCAGAAAACCAAGATGTCCCTGTGTCAGCCACCCATGTGGGCAGTTTTGGATTTTAGAGTATTTTGGAATTTCAAATAAGGGATGCTCAACCTGAAATTGGTTATGGTGCGAGGAAAGAGGGAACAAAAGGAGCCAAAGAATCTTTAGGAAGTTCTTGTGGCTCATCCTATTTCGACTTCATAATAGAAACAATCATGGACAGTGGGTGCTGCCCTCTTTGCGAGCCTTGTCCTTCCTGAACAAGAACAGCCAGGCCTTAAAACCTTCCCCCAGCACTTTTAAAAATACTTCAGTAGTGGGCTAAGTGCAGCCCATGCATACCTTAGCATTGTTTTTGGTATCATAATAACTAAAGGAGCCCTTCCCTATGTCCAACCAGTGGAAATACTGTAAGCCAGTGTGGAAGGTTGCAAGACAGGATCCTTCCTTCCTTCCTTTCTTCCTTCCTTCCTTCCTTCCTTCCTTCCTTCCTTCCTTCCTTCCTTCCTTCCTTCCTTCCTTCCTTGGTAGTGGTACTCTCGTAGTGGAACACCTTCCCATTAGATGCCCCGTTGTTGCCAATCCTGGCCTCATTCCAGCACCAAGTATAAAACATTGGTTTTCATTAAAATCCTGGAGCCTAATTGATTTTGTTCAACTCTGTACAATATGCCTGATTGTAAACTATTTTCGCTGTTTGAAATGGTTTAATCTTTTTGTCTCTTCTAAATAATGATAAATTAATTTTTTATTTATCTACAGTTTTAAAATAGACTTTATTTGTACTCCACCCTAAGATCCCATGATATACGATTAGGATATAAATATTTCAAAGATATTTACACATCGCATAAAGACTATTTCATGTCTCAGTAAAATACATGGCCTTTGATTTTCACACTCTTTCCCCATTCTCATAAATCAGACATGAAACTTCTTTGACAAGACTTCAATTTTGCTCACATGTTTATACAGCAAAAACATTTAAACCCCAACATTTCTGTCTGTAAAAGTATATAATTCCTCATGTAACCAAATTTTGTACCAACTCATTCTCAAGCATGTCCACAAAACATTCCCATTTCCAGAGACCCTACAGAGTTACAAGCTAATACAAGGAATCTATACAGAAACAAATACCACCAATTTATGTGTTTTGTGTTGTGCTTTTTTTCTAACCTGGTGTGGCCAAAATGTCTTGAGCTACATCACTGGAAAATTATTGGAGTTGCTATTCAATGTACCTGCACAGAAATAATAATAAAATCTTGGAAGGGACATCTAGTGCAACCCCTACTCTGTGGTAGACTACACAACTGAAGCATCTCCAAAAGATGCCCATCCAACCTATGTTTAAAGTCCTCATAATGAGAAGCCACTAGACTTCAAGGCAGTCCATTCTACTGCCCAACGGTTATTACAGTACAGGAAGTCTTGCCAATATCCTTCTTGAACTGTGGTGCCCAGAACTAGATGCAGTCTTTCAAGGAAAATTCTGATCGTTTTGGAGAAGGCTAGTCAAGTTATGCTCATCTTTAGTTGCTGCCAATTGCTCCTCCACTTCTCCTCAGCATTTCTAAGTGCCTCGCAACCCTATAAGCCAGTGGTTCTCAACCTGTGGGTCCCCAGATGTTTTGGCCTTCAACTCCCAGAAATCCTAACAGCTTTCATGTTCCGTATACCATGCAACTGTAGACAAGTCTACATAGGGACCATCAAACGCAGCGCACAAACACAAATCAAATAACTACAAGCAGACTCCTTCAACCAGAGAAGGCGGCCATAGCAGAGCACCTGGTGAACCAACCTGGACACAGAATATTATTTGAGAACACAGAAATGCTGGACCACTCCAACAACTACCATGTCAGGCTACACTGAGAAGCCACTGACAATTTCAACAGAAAGGAAGAAACCATGAAAATGAACAAAATCTGGCTACCAGTACTAAAAAAAACTCTAAAATTACAACAGTAAATAAAAAACAAAACTCAAACACAAAAAACAAAACTTGTCTGGGGAACTCCAGACAAGAAACAATCAGGACCACCTACTCACCTCTCAACAAAGGAATTTCCCAGTCAGTAACAATCCAAACCTAAAAACTGTCAGGCCATCAAATGCTAATCAAGGTGGCCAATTGAAAATTCACACCTAGCTCCAACATACACAAGTTCTTTCTCCCACCCTGGACCTTCCACAGACATATAAACCCAATTTTACTAGTTTCCAACAAACCCCACAACCTCTGAGGATGCCTGCCACAGATGCAGGTGAAACATCAGGAAATAATGCTTCTAGAACATGGCCATACAGCCCGAAAAACCTACAACAACCCAGTGATTCCAGCCATGAAAGCCTTCGACAATACATTGGAAATCCTATACTTTCTATAGTATTTTATAATTTAATTTATTGTAGAATAAAGCAAATAACTTTAGAAAATGTCTGCTTCCTTAGCACTTGCAACAATGTATCTCACTCACAGGGAATGGCAATTTGAAGCTCATCTTCTCTATTACTCTTACCAAACCCAGTGCTGCTCAGATCAGAGAGAGACAAGGAGAATGCACTATTTTGACAGGATAATGAAGTCTTATCTAAAGAGGCAATTCAACTTGCATTCAAGTCAGTAGACTCACCTACAACAGCTCATGCTACACATTCATCTTTCTTTAAGATGCCACCAAATACATTTCCACCTCCGCCCCTCTTAACTACAAGAGAATAACCTAACTACTTTAGAAGGCTGCATAAGGCAAGCAATGCTAAACTCAAGCATAAGCATGGCTCCAACTAACAGCAACAGATTGAATTTCCCAGAGGCCAGACTGGATGCTGAACTGGAGAAATTGCACACCTGTGCCGACCAAGCAATACTTCAGTTTAATTAAAATAGAACTAAAATAGCCTCGAGAAACAGGAGGGATGGTTCTATCATCAATTCAGATAAACCAGCACTGCCTATTTAAAGCCATCCTGCCAAACAACGAGCAATTTCACAGCACCAGCCAATTCCCTAGTAATCCCTCCTAATGTATTTCATAGAGCATAGCATCTGAACTTCAGTATCCCGAGAACATGAAAAACAGCACTTTTGTTATTTACATAAATCCCATTTTGGCCATCACTAAGTAAATACCATTTATGGTTTCCTGTAAAGGATAATGAAATTTTCACAGTGTTCAAGCTGGTGTTTTGATTGATTTGTGTAGCGAACGCAATTTTAGAAAGAATAGTTCCATATTTTTCAACATTTCATAGATGAAAACTGGGAGACATATGACCAAATGACATCAGAATGTGGTGAAGCTGGCAAAAGTTACTAATAAGGAAGAACGGGCAAGCTAGGAGAGGCTGCATCCATTTGTGTTTGCCTGAGTCTACTGGGAAGGGAAGTATTCTACTTTTCTCCCTTCCTCAATCTCTACTGAGTGAAACTACTTTTGCACCTTAAGGGGAGGAAAGTGGGAGGAAGAGAGATAAACTGGACCCCCTTCTACACTGCTATACTTCTATACTTACTTAGGCGATCCCTCGTTGTCCAAGTAGGATTGTCTTCCAAGATCGGTGTCCTGGCGGTGGGTCTGTAGGTGACTGGGGAGCCCTGTTCTTGATCTTGATCTTCTCCCACATTGAGGGCATTGGCTTCCCGGTGGAAGGCAATCCTGGTTGGGGTTGGCTTGGCACGCCTTCCTCTTGGCACGTTTCTCTCTTTCGCCCTCCATTCGTGCCTCTTCAAATTCTACAGCATTGCTTGTCACAGCTGACCTCCAACTGGAGTGCTCAAGGGCCAGGGCTTCCCAGTTCTCAGTGTCTATGCCAGAGTTTTAAGGTTGGCTTTGAGCCCATCTTTAAATTTCTTTTCCTGCCTACCAACATTCAATTTTCCATTCTTGAATTCAGAGTAGAGCAACTGCTTTGGGAGATGGTGGTCGGGCATCTGGACAAAGTGGCCGGTCCAGCGGAGTTTATGGCGGAGGACCACTGCTTCAATGCTGTCTGCCATATAATCCAGATTATCAAAGCAGATAATCCACATTATCTGCTTTGAACTGGATTATACAAGTTTACACTGCCATATAATCAAGTTCAAAGCAGGTAATCTGAATTTTATATGGCAGTGTAGAAGGGGTCTGTGACATTCTGAAAGCAGCTGAAATCAGAACTATTGCAGGGTATTCAGTCCTAAAATTAGATCACCAGTTCCTCTAAAATTCCAAAGGTAATGTCAAAAAGACAAATAGCTTTTAGATACCAAAACAATGATAATGCTGTTAAGTGAAGCTGGAGGACAGAACCAGGGCAAAACATGTCACAGTATGGAAGGAAACAATAGACACTCCTCTAGGGATGATTCAAGGCAAGTGTCAATGTCAAGAGGGGAGTTCAAAGGCTAAGATAGGATGGAAATTGACAGAGTGTGAATGATTACGGTCAGTCTGTAATTTTTGAGAGCTCATTGGTGGACAGAACATTATCTTCCTAACTGGAGTAGTAAAATATTGACCAACCAACAACTATATGTATGTGATGAACTCTATACTGTATATGAATTCACAGAGGAATTGAAGCATAGATTTGGAAAACACTCCAGGGCTCATCCAGTCTAGCTCCCTATTATGTAGGAACACACAGTCAAAGGACACCAGACAAATGGCCATCCAACATCTGATGATGATGATGATGATGACGACAACGACAACGACACGACGACAACAACAACAAAAGAACAGACTAACGAACTGACATTACAAATAGATGGTCTACTTCAATTGGATGAAAAATGGAGGAGCCAACAATCACATCAAAGAAAAAATACAAAGACTTTACCAGTGGATGGATCTGCAAGAATAGTTGAAATATACTGTGATTGAGGAGGGAGATGGGGGAGGGGAAAAATATAATTTACATCAGTGTAAGCTAGTATAATGCCATTAATATTTGTTGAATTACTCAGGATTTATGCTTGTAACACTTGGAATATGGTTTGCTGATTTGTGTTTATAGCATAATAAAATATGTAAAAAAACAACAATGTATTCCTCCTTCCAATTAATGCTACACACACACACACACACACACACACACACACAAACACACCAAAACCCCCAAAACAAATAAACACATGGTATTTACATTAAAAAACAACAATAATAATTTGTATTTCTTACCCATCTCTCCTTGAGCCCCCAGAGAAGGAGACACTCTACCACAGTCTAAGGGAGCATATTCTACTGTCGAACAGCTCTTATCATTAAGAAGTTCTTTGTAATGTTTAGCTGGAATATCTTTTCCTACAATTTGAATCCATTGTTCCATGTCCTAGTTTCTGGAACAGCAGAAAACAAGCCTGCTTCATCTTCAATATGACATCCTTTCAAATATCTACTCATGGTTATCATGTACCCTCTTATTTCTCTTCTCCAAGCTAAACATACCCACCTTCCTAAACTGCTCCTCAAAGGGCATGGCTTCCAGATCATTTTGGTCTTCCTCTTTCAAACATATTCCAGTTTGTTAATATCATTCTTTAACTATGCTGCGCAGAACCATACACTATTCCAGGTGAGGTCTGAGCAAAAAGTGTGCTATTGCTCCTCTCAGTCTATACCTTATACTCTTATTGATAAGGTATAGACTGAGATATAGTCTATACCTATTGATAAGGTATAGACCTTATACTCCTATTGATCTGGAGCCCCCGGTGGCGCAGTGGGTTAAACCCCTGTGCTGGCAAAACTGAAGACCGACAGGTCACAGGTTCGAATCTGGGGAGAGGCTGATGAGCTCCCTATGCCAGCTCCAGTTCCTCATGCAGGGACATGAGAGAAGCCTCCCACAAGGATGATAAAAACATCAAATAATCCAGGCGTCCCCTGGGCAATGTCCTTGCAGACAGCCAATTCTCTCACACCAGAAGTGATTTGTAGATTCTCAAGTCTCTTCTGACACGACAAAAAAACAAACAAAAAAAACCAGAATAAAAAACCCTCCTATTGATACAGGCTAAAATCACATTGGCTTTTTGAGCTATGGCAGCATGCTGTTTCATGTGAAACTAGAGGAAATATGTGGCCAGTCACAGTCCCTTGGGCCATACCCACTGTATATGCCTAACTAGAAATCAATCTCAAATATATTGGCATTGTAAGCCACAGAAGAACTGCCCGAACATATCCATGTTGGAGTGCAAAACAAGCCACACAGCTCAAGATTGCAAGTGCTACTGAGTTCACATGCAGGAGGTTTTTGTGGTATCTATTTAAGCAATTTCAGAGTTATGATGCTTCCAAAATGAACCTATCATGCGGCTTTCTGGCAAAATTTGTTCAAACAAGATTTGCCATTGACTTTCTCTGAAGTGGAGAGGATGTGACTTGCCTAATACCACCTAGATAATTATTCTACGACCGAGAAGGAATTTTAATTATGGCCTCCCGTAGTCCTAGTCCAACACTTAAATCTCTGCACCACCTTGGCTCTATTTTAGTTTAAGTGCAACTAAAGCTTTTATCTTTTTAAGGAGCATTTCCCAGCCCCACAATTTATTTTAGACCAAGCATGCAACATCTAATATAGCAGCATGAAAAGTAAAAGTCCCTAATTTTTGAATGTGCCAATGGATTTCTCTTCGGAAATTATTTTGCTCAGCCTATACGTACAAGCACACTTGGTATCAAGAATCCAAGACTTGGTTCAAGCAACCCATGAATGAGAAACAGAAGGTTTGAATTTAGCAAATTGCCCCACTGGGAGATGTTTAAAGCCCATCACATATGGAGATTATCAATGCAGATCAGCAGATGGCCATCTCCTCCAACTGAGAGGAAATAATTTGTAACCAGAATGTTGCCCAGATTTAAGGCTTTGTAGTCCGATTGTGGCAACATATATGGATACAGATATAGCAGAAGGCAGGCCAGCTTAACTACTGTTGAAAGGGGATCTAAGGCTTAGCTGCATGAAGAAGTGACACCAAGATTTTGACGAGAGAAATGCAAAACATGCTATTCTCTTAGAAAATGTATACACTCTAACAGATAGTTGTGCAGCCACTGAGTGGCAGTGCTTTGTAGCTACAAAGATGTTGAAGGATATGAGAGACTGCCTTATATGGAGTCAGACTTTTAGTCCATTTACCCCAGAGCTGGTTGTTGGCTCTCCCAAACCACAGGCAGAGCTCTTTGCCAATCCTGCTTGCTGAGATGCTTTTAACTGAGAGGACTAGGATAAAAGCTGGGATCTCTCAGGACGAAGTAAGTCATCTCATGAGAATTGTTCCTGATGTTCACACTAGCATCTATAATCTTAAATCTCTATTTGACTGCAAGTGGGGGCTGCTAAAGGAACATACTATCGGCATCATTAGCTTTCAGTGTAATTACATGTCAAGTGTATTTCTTATTTCATAAGAGAAATTTGCCTGCTGATTTACATGATTATGGCTCACTGTATTTTTTATTCAGTATCAAGAATCAAGTTGGCTTTGATGTTCAGGCATTAAGAAAAATCTAACTATTATAGATCTGAAGACTTGAGCTCACATGATCCTTGTGTTTCCTTATAAGTTCGTCTATTTCATGCTGCATTTCCTGCATTCATCCCAAAGCGTGCTCTTTCATATGAGAGTCAAATTAAATGTCCCCTGTAGGGTATGTTTCTGAGAAAGGCAGTGAAAAACCATCTCTGAGTACTCGTTACCTAAGAAAACCCTATGAAATTCATGAGTTTGCTGTAAATTGACAAGTGACTTGAAGGCACATAAACATATGTTAGCAATGGCTTCCTTCATATTCTGGATTTGTTTTTTTTTCCCCAGCAAGTTTCATCTGACTTTTCTTAAGTTAGGACTTGGGCCCTTCCACACAGCCCTATATCCCAAAATATCAAGGCAGAAAATTCCACAATATCTGCTTTGAGCTGGGTTACCTGAATTCACACTCAGATAACGTGGGATTTTTTGCCTTGATATTCTGGGATACATGGATGTGTGGAAGGTTCCTTGCTCTCAGCAGAAGCCTTCTTTGCACCTATCTCTACGATCATATCTCCCCCTATGAACTGGCATGGACTCTTAGATCTCCTGGGAGGCCCTTCTCTCACTCCTGCCAATGTCTCAAATGCGGTTGGGATGAGGGAGAGGGTTTTCTCGGTGGTGACCTCCTGCCTCTGGAATGCCCTCCCCAGAAAGGACCTGAAGACCTGGTGGTTCCAGCAGGCTTTTGATAATTACTAGCCTCAGGTCCTACCCTGGCCAACAGTTGGGTCCCCGCTCTGCACTCTACCCACTTCCCTGGCCCTCTGCTACCTCATTTCCCTTGACCTGCCCTAGCTGTATTATAGCTATTCAGCAGACCCTGGAAAAGAATAGCTCCAAGCACTACCTGACCATTAGTTAAGGTCCTGTTTTGCACTTTACCCATTTCCCCAGCCCTGTGTTTCCCATTGGCCCAGCCCTCTCATATCTGTGCCTCAGACCTTGGAAACAAATAGCTCTAGGTCCCACCTTGACCATCATACAGGATCATGCTTGCACTTTATCCATTCCCCTGGCCCTAGTTCACCTTTTTATATTAGCCCAGCCCTCCCATAGTTATCGAGGCCCACTCTCGAATCTTGGCCATAGGAAACTGAACCTGCCCAATGAAATTAGAACTGAACTGGTTTTTAATTTTAAATATGTGTGATTGTTTTATAGTATTATGTTTTTGTTTATAATGATTACTTGTGTATTTTTATGTCTGTAATTGCAATGTTTGACCGGTGCTGGAAACCGCCCTGAATCCTCTTAGGGAGATAGAGCAGAATACAAATAAAAGTTTATTATTATTATTATTATTATTATTATTATTATTATTATATTTTACTGACACAAAAACACAGCATGTCACAGCAAATGAGATATATATGCTGGATTTCGTATCACAAAATCACAAGTCAATGATTTCCCAAGAGTCTAGGACTGCGTGATGTATTTTTGAATGATGCGCGCAGATCCAAGTAAGGTGGCCTTTTGCAGTTGACAGATCGTGATATTGTCATTGTCTATTGTTTCCAAATGCCGGCTGAGATCTTTTGGTATGGCACTGGGACCACCTGTACTTGTTTATGCCAGAGCATTTGCAGTTCGATATTGAGGTCCTGATAATGTTGTTGTTAGTATTATTATTATTGCTGTCCCTCCTTTTTTTTTGTACTTATGTGCTGCACAAATGTGTTCCAAAGGCAGCTCAATTTTAACAAATGTATGCTTAGATATGGAGTAAGGTCTGATTTCCTGAGCCCTTTGCGTTTTAAAACCCTTCAGAAACCCAGGTCCAACACTTAGTTTTGGGGTTACTAATCTTAAATTTTGGATAATTTTTCAGATATGGACACAAAATATTTTTTTTGATGCATTTGTTAACCGCCATTCTCAGCCCTTTAGGATATGAATACATATGCTTAAAGAGTCAGATTGGCTAAGGCCAGATACAGGTGCCACATGCGTTAAGAAGAGATCACCGGATTAGAAGATCTGAATATTTGAGAGCAGTTCACCAACAGATCTTCAGGATCCATTTTTTATACCAATAATCTGGAGGTGGGGGTAAATCATCTTGGTTCCTTCAGGTACCTTCTGTTGAAAAAGGGCCTCTGCTAGGTCTATAAACATCCCATGCTTTCCCCAAGATGCGGTAAAATTACTCTCATTTCCCTATTGGAAATGAGAGCTATTGGGAGCAAATTTGTTCAGAAAAATATCTTTTGGAGGCTATAAATAATGTGTTTCTTACATCCACAAACAATTCTGAGAGCCAGAGGTGCTGGAAATGAAAAGGAAGACCAACCAGGCAGCAGAGGGAAATACTCAAATTGGAAAAAATAACCGCCTGTAGAATGATAGGGATGCATATCAGATGTGTTAATTCCCTATACCTTTAAGGATTTCAACTGTTTCTACCCAAGCAACGAATGGAGACTAATAAGGACCACTACAGCATCTCTGTCCCTTTGAATAGTCTGACCTTTGATCTTATCGTTATTGTACTTTCCTTGACTTTACAATCCTGTCTTTACAGGACATAATCTAGTTTAATGCTCTGTTTCAAGAAAAGCATATGGCCTGAAGGTGTATAAATATAGAAACTTAAAGGAAGGCTGGCTCTCTTGCTCTTAGAAGACCAGTAACTGTGGTCTTTTGTGTAGTAACCATGCAGAGCCAATCAGAAATTTCTAGAGCACAAGTCAAGAAGCCTTTTGCCTCCCCTACTGCACATATCTGGAGTGATCCTGCTTTACCCATTTCCATGCACTGCAGTGAAGCGAAATCAAGGTTACAGTTGCAGCTCTTCTTCCTGGTCTCTGTGACTCATATATTAGCAAGGTAATTAAGTGTGAGGGGGCAGGTGACATTTGCATACAAAGGAAAGCATGGCTGCACTGTCTTGTACTTGACAGTGCTTCCTGAAGGTAAACGGCTGTGCCCATACCAATTATTCTGCAAAAGCACACCATGGTGGATATTGAAATTGCCCTGGTCGAATGGAGTGAAATGGCTCTGACAGGGCTGTTTCAGATAGACGATAAGACAGGTCAGTGGTTGCTGTCATCCATTTAGTTTTCAAGTTAAACATGGATCACTACAACACAAAAACCAAGTAAGCATAAAAGGGCTGTCTTGCCCACGTAGAAATCCAGGACTCTCAGCATGTTGCTGGTGTGGCACAATCAATCTTTATCTGTGATTGGAGACAGAAATAATACTAGTTGTACAGCGTGTTGTGATTCATGGAATGGTAATAGAATGTCTGCCAAGAAAGAGAAATCAGGACACATAGTGACCTTCTCTTTATGGAACTGGAGAAAAGGTTGGTCTGAACAGAGAGCTGCTAGCTCACTATCCTGCTTTACAGAGATGATGGCCACAATAAATGTTGATTTCTACGTGAATAAAACAGAGATCATATGTTGGCAAGTCTTCAAAAGGTTTCCCAGTAAGCCTGGAAAGTTGCAGATTCCAAACTGAGCATAGGAGTTAAGACCTCTAAACACTCATACATCTTTACACAAGAGAAACCAATGTATTTTGAATGGGGATGCACTTATACTCTAAAATTATGGCAGTTTGACACCACTTAAACTGCCATGGCTCAATAGTATGGAAACCAGGAAACTGTAGTTTGGTGAAACACCAAACTATAGTTTGGTGAAATTTTGGCAGAGAAAGCTAAAGTTAATATAAAACTATGGATTCCATAGTATTCAGCCACTGAAGTTAAAGTATCAAACAGATTCTATAGTTTATGGCATATTTCTTTTTATTATTGAGTCTATTGTTTAGATGCTCTCTAGGCTAGAAACTCAGGGACATTAGCCACCCACATAGGTGAGACTGTGGTTTCTTAACTCCATGAAGATACAGAAACTGGGTTGTAGGTTTTTTCGGGCTATATGCCCGTTCTAGAAGCATTCTCTGCTGACATTTCGCCTGCCTCTATGGTGGGCATTCTCAGAGGTTGTGTGATACAGAAACATTTCCTTTTTATGTAAAAGTTTTGGTTGGTGTGGCATCGTATGTGGTTATATTGTAAAAGAGGAAGTATCCTTATGCTTCCTAGTGCACAATGTGAAGGTTCTGGTGTAGCACAGATCCTCCTAGTTGGGATAATTTGTCTAATTGAAGTTGGAACGTGCAGTAGTGGCCATGTACTAACGGAAAAATAAACCAGGTTGCTGTGTTCCTCACAATTATTAGCACACAAGCTGCATTCTCTTTTTAGTAAAAGCTTTTGTAGGGTGGGTGGATGAGTGTAAACAGTATAGTTTCAACCCTCTTGAGCAATGTACCTCTCTAAGATAATTGTCAAATTTCCTTTCGCAAAATTGTTTACAAT
Source organism: Anolis sagrei (assembly GCF_037176765.1). Taxonomy (NCBI): domain Eukaryota; kingdom Metazoa; phylum Chordata; class Lepidosauria; order Squamata; family Anolidae; genus Anolis; species Anolis sagrei. Next base: position 233,180,346 of record NC_090021.1, read on the forward strand.
GGGTATTCTCTCGTCTAGCTAGAAAATCTTTTGCGGGAAACTCATCTTGCAAGTAGTTTCACAACTACCTAAGGGGCCATTCATGACACTGATATTTTGCAATTCCAAAAAATTGCTACGTCACTGTCCATTCTTGGGAGGCATAAGGTAATAGTATGCTTTTGGATGCAACAATCCTAGGACTACATCAAATTGATGAGTTGATCCATAGTAATGTAATGGATCATTGCATTATACTATAAAGAGATGTTGACAAAGACTTTCATCACTGTCAAAATCTCCATTATTTTTAGCATGGAGAGATCTTTTCCTTACATGACCACTTCCGTTTATATCTAAGTCAAAATAATCTCATCCTGCTTTTGATGCATCCATAGTGACCTCTACTGTTGAGTAAAATGTATGGAAAGGACACCAATGAGGAAATTGGACAGGTATGTCCACTATCACTGAGTACTATATAGCAAATGCTAACATTGCCCATGTTTTTGTTTCTCATATGCATTCAACTATGAAAATTTGTGAGTGAACCTGTTACTATCCCATCCAGAGTCAGTTTCACTGCTTTAGTTCGAAGCCATTCGATCCAAGAACATTTGTACTGAGCACATCATTTGCAGTCGTTCTCAACCTGGGGTCCCCAGATGTTTTTGGCCTACAACTCCCAGAAATCCCAGCTAGTTTACCAACTGTTAGGATTTCTGGGAGTTGTAGGCCAAAAACATCTGGGGACCCCAGGTTGAGAACCACCGATTTAGAGGTTCATTTGTGCAGTACCCCCATATTTTGCCGTCTTCCAATAGGCAAGATTTTCTGACATCTCAATCTAACACTAATCTGATAAAAACTTTTTTTCAGCTGGGTATGATACGTTTTTCTTTACTTAGGATTCCCACCTGGGACAGCAGAGCAAGAACTTGATGCAGGTCTGCATACCATTGAGTCTTTGATAATTCAACTATATGATAGGGATCCATCTGGAAAAATACATATCCTGAATATTCTTACCTGAAGCAGGGCAATGCAGACCAAATCTCAGAAACTAGATCTGAGGTATGGCTTCAGTGCTTTCCTATTCAGCAGTAAATAAAACTGCACACAAAACCAATATAATAAAGTGGTTTCTAAGCATTTTAGTGGGATTTTGAAGATCCAGGTTCAAGTTCACATGTAAGTAATTAAATTATCTTAGAATAAAGCATGGAGGAGCCATAAAACTCAGTGGAGAAAAAAATCTGGATGTAGCTTATACATTTTAGTGACAAACCATGATTTTGTCATATTGTCGTTTCACTATGCTGTTGTATATAATGGAATTTTAGCATTCAGGTTTTGGTGTCGGTAGGAGGTCCTGGAACCAAACTCCAGCAGAAGTCCTGGGATACAGGGTAGGAAAATTGTGGTAAGCTAACAATTTCTCTTTTGGGCTGTGTTTCTCATGAATTTGAACTCACATCATAATCAATATGCAGACCCACACAGTTTTTTCTAGATTTTTTTATTCCAAAATCCACCCCATGAAACAAAGTCCCCCCTTCAGAGGCTGGTATATTTCCTTTCCCCATTCACTTGTGTCTCATTCCTGTGGTAATATGCTTGAGGAAAGATTCTCTAAAACCATTATTGGCAAATGATTAGAAAATGAAAAATCCCAACTAGCTCCCCTCCCTTTAGCCCCAAATATCCCCAAACCTAAACATTTCAACTGAGAGAGCGCAAGACTTGGCTTCTTTTACCCTTAATGCTTACATTTAATTTTAAAGCACAACATTGGAGATTGACTCTAAGTTAGCAACAAAAAATATATATTTACAATTTCTTCAAAAAAAACACAAAAGAACAACCAAACCCTTTTAGACAAAAGTGACTTTCTTTTAGGGAGTTTTTATTTAGGGAGCATGTTTTTTTAAATCACTAAGTGATTTTATATATAATTTCTCTTTCCTTTATGTCACCTCTTGCCTTCTGAGGTGGTGGCCATTTTAGGCAATTGAGTTTCTCATTTTGTTTTTAGTCACTTAAGCCACAGTCACCCGAGGGCCACATTTGAGAAGGCTTCAGGAAAGCAAAGCCTAGGCCCACAACCATGCTCTCTGCAAACACTTTGCTGCTTGCTTAATCCCTCTGTCTGCAAGACAAGATTCCTCCCAGTTCCTAAAGCTCCTGACACGTCAGCCTGCAGTTCAGTACCTCTCAGGCTGAACAATGCATATGGAGAGTTGTTATGGTGCTCCCACTTTTGAGAAGCGAGAGAGAAAAACACAAAATACCTAGAGCCTAGACATCTCCAAAGTGGTAGTTATCTGGGCAGATGCACTTGAACCTCCTATATGGCTATTCTCGACTTCCTCTTCAAAGAAAAAACAGAAAACAAAACAGAACAGAAGACTGATTCTATGATTTTTCCATAGGAGCCAACACAACAAGGCAGAACGTGTCCACTAGAAGATCAGCGGGTGTCTCTTTCTGCAGGAAAAAAAAAAAACAATTTGCAGCAAAGCTCCCGTGTACTGAGGCACTCTGGAACTCATCACACTAGCATTGTCCTCGTGGCCAAGAAGCCTGCTTCTCCTATGGAAGTGAGGGGGAATCTCTGGATTTCAGCAGATCTAAGTATACAGCTATAGAGATTCCCCCACCCCATCCCCAACAGTGCAGGGAAGGCTGCTCTCCGCCAGAGGCTCAGATGCCACAGCACTCAATGCAACCAGGTTGGGCAATGTGGAGTGATGGGTGGACTCCTCCGCCTCTCTTATTGCTTCAGAAGCAGCGCAGGTGCATTGGGCTTTCCTCCAACTCCATCATTACCACTCTCCTCTTTCCCCTTGCTGTACAGACACTGGAGAGCTCTTGCCTTTTTTGCCATGCGAGACTTGGGGGAGGTGGGGGTGAAGGGCAGTCTAATTTGTGCTATCACTATGGGGGAAGAGAGCAGAGTGCAAAGTGTGCATTCAAACCCTGACAAGCTCAGACAGCTGAAAGGAGTGTCCAGTCACTCAGGCAGGGGAAAATAAAATAGGGATCCAAAATATTACCTTTCTTTCTAAAGTGCAAAAACTCTCTGCTGCCCAAGAGAGAAGTTCTTTGGACCGGCCATTCATTGCAAAAGAAGAGAGGCAGCTAATTGGGCATTCGCCCATCTCCCAGTTCAAGAGCCAACAGCTACGTGCCCCTCCAATGTGTTAGCATTTTTCTCAAGCCAGCGCAACAGAGAACATTTCTGCTGGTGTTAAGAGATCTCACCAGGTGCCTTTCAAGGCTGGGCTGCAGCTTTCCCTCTAACAAGATGCCATCCTTGTGAACATGGCTCCCTCAACGTGAAAGCTTCTTCATCCCCTCACTAGCTTCAAACTGGACGGTACCTGCAGGCTAACCACAGGGCACATGGAGTGCTCACCTCAGAAGGAGCACTGCTACTGTCGACACTGCAGCTCTGAGTAACCAGCATCAGCAGCTGTTAATGGGCGAGAAAGGAAAGCTTAGCAGAGTGCAGTGGGCACAAGAAGTTATTCCCAAGCCTGGTCTTTAGTTGCAAATCACATACCAAGATAGCACGCAAAATAGAGAAGTGCCCCTGTCTGATACTATCCTGATCTAATTCCTCCACAATCTGATGGGGCAGTGTGATCTGTTATCATGGGACTTATGGGAGAGGGCACTGACTGAGAGGAGAAAAAAGGACACATCCCCCCTGAAAATGCTGCTACAGACATCAAGTTAGAGCATGTAGCTGAGGAGCAAATATCCCCAAAGGGCAGCCGTCCAACAATCTCTTCTGGTTCCCACTTCCTCGAACATCTGGTGGGATTTCCTGGTCTGACAAAGTCCCAAGGAGAGGAGGGCATCACGGGAACAACCAGGCTGCTATATTCTCTGCCTGTGGATGTGGGGGGAAATGGGGGAGGTTTTGCTCTCCAAGAGGGGTTTGTCTGGGATCTTTCCTTCTCTTCAGTCTACGTGTGGCAAATTCCTAGCTGATTTTCTGGATCAGCTTTTCGTCTGATAGGCAGTAGAGGCTGTTGATTGATAGGTCTGAGATGAAGTGCTCGCAGGCCTTACGGGTGATCTGCTTGCAGCCACGGAGGTCTATCAGAGTGACATTAGAAATGCGCCGCAGGAAAATCAGGGACTGATCTGTGAGCTTATTGCAACCTGCAGAAAGAAAATGTTGTGGTCACATAATGCCCATGCTCATTTCCACAAATGTATGTCAACTAAACAACTGCACATGCAACAAAGGAATAAAGTGACATTAACAGGGGTACAAATGTGAACATAAAATATAATTCCACGCTTTGACTTTTTGATTACCTAACAATGTAAATACAGAGCTGCACCTCATAAGAATATGGTTTTTGCTAGAAGATATGGAAAAAGCTTGGACTATTGAGGAATACAGATAAAATAGCATTCTTTGCTTCAAGAAAAGTAGTTTAGGTTTTTTTTTTTAAAAAAATCTTCTTACACTGGTGTAATATATGCAGATTTAAATGTCAGCACTGCATCAAACGTTATTTTGCTATTCCCATATTAAAAAGGGTCAGATAAAAGACCCTCTTGTGCTATATGACAGAATATTCCAAATATTGATATTATTTTTGTGTGTGTCTCTGAGCCTTCAAGTTTCCTGTTGACTTATGGCAACCCCACAAATTTCATGTTTTTTTTTAATAAAGAGGACTACTTAGAGGTGGTTTTGCCATTACATTCCTCTGAAATATAACTTGCAACACCTGATATTCATTGATGGTCTCCCATTCAAGTACAAACCAGGGTTCCTTTCTTAGCTACTCAGACAGGATCTAGTACCTTTAGGGAATTAAGGCCCATTAGCTTTAAATCCCTGTGGTTCTTGAGTGAAAACATGACATATTATTTTTGATGTAAATCACTTCTTTCCCGCTAGCAGAAAAAAGATCTCAGACAAGCATACGTCCATTAACAGAAGCCCCTATATGCCCGAAATGACAGATACTCCTAGAAGACACACACCTGCCATGTTGATTTCAGTAAGTGAGTTTCGTGTGGAAGATCCCACTGCTGTTAACAAATTGGTTGACTGGTCTGTAAGGTGATTGCAGTGACTAAGATCAAGTCGAGAGAGCAGAGGCATGTGGCGGATGATGAGTCGTAGTGTTGCATCTGTGATGTCCAGCCCAGCCAACCGGAAGTCTATCATGTTACGGAGTTTGCTGCGATTGTCTTGGCCTGTTTAAAGATAGGCAAAGATGTCTGACAAGGAAATAAGACTCTTACCTCTCTAGAGCAGATGTAACACACTTCCCTAGAAATGCATTAATCTTGACTTGTAATTATCAACTTGTCTCTTAACACACCAAATTATCTCACCAGAAAGCACAAATCCCTAATATGGCCTGAAGACAAAACAAAACAAAAACATACTAGGTTTATCTGATGGAGATGTAAGCAAGTCTCGAATCTGAGGATCCTTGATTCCTACTGCCCACCGAAGATCTAGAGTCCTGAGAAGGGGGCAAGTGGAGGTACTGAGAGCAGAAACTGCCGACCAGGAGCAGCCTGCTAAGATGAGGTCTTTGAGGCCTGTGGTGCAGAAATAGAAAGAAACAGTGGAAAGCATGATAACTTTTCATTGCAAAACAATTCATTTTTTCTGCGCATCTTTGCAAAGAATAGAAGAACACCAGCTCCTCCTCCCCTCCACACATTGTGAACAACAAAATCAAAGTTATACTATAAATAATCTATAAATGATGGAAGGCAGTAGACCATGGGCTGGATTATAATGGTAGATGGCATATGACTAACAGATTACTCAAGAGTTACAGCTAAAGAGCGATGAAATCCTTGGCTAATTTTGAAGTGAAGACGAAGGCAATCTTATGGCATTTGGAATCCATGCCTGTACTCACAAAACAATGTTAGTAAGAGACGAGAGTATTGCTTTGTTCAACTCTGAGGACTTCAGCAGAAGCCAACTATGTTAAGCTAAGCTGACCCATCAAGTCACATACCTGGTAGTCTGTTTATGAGCCAAGTGAGCTGTTTTCTGGAAATATTGGTCCAGCTGAGGTCAAGGCTGATTGGCTGCCTTCTAATTATGCCACCAAGAGCCAGGGGCGTGATGGACTTGTACCTGCTTAAATCAATTTTTGTCCACAATCTTCTATCACCAGACCTAATGGAAAGCACGCCTAGTTAGAATATGAACTTTACTTCCACCATATTTTGATTCTTGACAAACATTTTGTTGCAGGTTTTCCTTTTTACGGATGAGCAAGGTTGTAGGGCATGCCCATATTTTTGAAGCGAGATATAGTTAAAAAAAACAAACATTCAAAATAAGGAGGAGAAATATATATTCTATCTTAAGCACCAGTCAACTTTCCAGTTTCTGCAACTATTTCTGCCTTTCATGGGTGAAATCTAATTTGGTTTTGCTCATGGGGACTAGTTTATGGCCACAGTCATTGTTAGGAACTGAAGGACAGACGAAGAACTAAGGTCAGTTCTATAGCCACCTTCAGGTCTATCTTCTGGATTAATGAAGCTTTGTCATCTCAAGTATGTCCTTTTTATCACCAATTAAATCTTTTACCACACAAAAGAGAAAGGAAATAGTATTTCTCCGGGGCAAATGGAGATATCCTTCCTACTTAAAAAACTCACCTAATTCAAGGGTCTGAGATAGTAGCTCTCCATGGCAAAATAAAATGAGATCCTACTTGGGGAATGAAAAAGCTCATAAACCTCTTAAAACTACTTCAATATTGTCTGTCCTAAACTAAAATGGGGAAGGAAAACATAGAATCCAAGCAACACAAACTTAGGTCAAGAAGTTCAACAGTATCAAAGGACCTTCTGGAACTGCCGATCTAAATTGAGTCTTTCTGTGGTACAGGAGCCAGAATAATGGTCATATGGCTATTCCCAGCCAATTCTTATTGAATTGGGGAATGGATGCTACCCTTGACTGAACACAGATGAAAGTGCAGGTTTTTAAAGACCTCCTACTGAGCATTTTAATATAGAGAGGCTTAAAAAATTTTGTCCCAAGAAGACAAAAGGACTGGAATGAGCCAGGTCACTGTTTTTATTTGGCAAAGATAACATGCACTAACATGCAGTGGCTATTCCTGGATTGTGCAAAGCAAGACATTTATTTAATCTTTCAGTATGACCAAGAGCCCTGGGATTGTGAAACACAATGCTTCCACATTTGCACTTTTAAATCTGAACACACAGAAGTGCTGGCACCAGCAATCTAAATATTTCAAAAAAATGAAAGCTTAGGACCAAAACAGGCATCCCTCTTTGTCATGTGTGTATGGTGGGGAATTATTCAGTAAAATAGGAGAGAGTAAAACAACCCAGGGGAATTCATAGCATTGAATTATGAACCTATAATTTCCGAAGAGCCTTATCAAATATTTGTTATATATTGATAATATACTGTCAGGGCAGGTGTGTTTTGTAGACACTTTACTTGTGATTTCATAACTGACAGTTATTTTATAAATAAAACAGTATTATACACATTTATTTCCAGCCAGTACACACAATTTCTTTCTTTCAAACATTTCCATGCCTTTCAAATAACTGAGTATTTTACAACGGGCTCTCTATATTCATGAGAGATTGGTCCCAAGCACCCCCACAGATACAAGAAAATGCAGATGGCTCAAGTTCCTTATGTTAAGGGACTTTACAATATATAAAGCTCAGGCGCCACCCAATTTCTTACATCCTACCACCATTGCGTGCATTCCAAAGGCAGCCACTGTCTTGGGCATGTGAGCATGTCTCTCTCTTCCCTGAGACAAACTTTCTTCGCTTTCTGCACCATGTGCACACCAAATATAGTGCACAATGCCCAGCCTTCCTCCATCCCAACAAGACCCATTTTCTGTCTTTTCCTTTCTCTGTCTATGCACACACTGAAGGCAGCCACCATGTGTGTGAGGTCCATCCCACCCTGCCACTCACTTCCTACTCTTCATTTCTTGCTCTCTGCCCTACAGAGGCTGTCTCTGTGTGCATCAGACAAGAAGGAGGAAATGGTAGAGTTGGGTGAGACTTCCCTACTCTCACCCCATCTCTCTCAGTGGTTTCTTCACCCCCAGAAGGGAAATGCTGCAGAACGCAAAGTCAGATGAGACTGCTATTCGTATCTTTTAAACTCTAAGACTTTTTAGATATTTTGATTTTTTAAAACTATTATATCTATGGATCCAGAATCCACGGAAAGGGAGAGCCTACTGTGTATTTATTCCAAGCAACAGGCTGCAGCTGTACAGGTGATCCCACGTCACTTGCTTCTTGCTGCTGCTCACTGCTGCTCAAGTGAAATTTGGCGATTTAATAGACCAAATCATTGTAATTGCCATGGTTTCAGATTTTTTTTTCCAGAAAGCAGTCTGCCCAACTCAGTCAAGCATGGACCAATTATGAGAGATTAACAGGATACTTTTGTAAGAACTGCTACACTATATCAAAATCAATGTATCCCACCCTTATTTTTTCCAACACTGAAAGGTAAAACCCTCTCAAAAATGCAAAAGCAAAAATAATTTTTGGATTTTCAAGTATTTTCTAACTTAAATGACCCTATCAAGGAGATTTCTTGGCAAGATCCGTTCAGAGGGGGTTTACCACTGCTTTCCTCCAAGGCTGAAAGAGCCTGTCAAGGTCATCCAAAGGGATTTCAAGGCTGAGTAGGGATTTGAACCCAGGTTACCTACAGTTCAAGTCCAACATTATATATTGAGCACTCAATATGTATATATACTGCTTTTGAAATTGGATTATTTTTAGCTATTTGCTCATGGCTGTTGCATACCTATGAATTTGTCAAATCTTTCATACAGCAGGCACCTGAGCTTATGCTCATCACTATAGACTATAGCATGGATTCGGAATTGTGTAAGTACATCCTCTTTCTCTTCACTTATCTTCTCTTACATCTACTTACACCACCAATGGGATATTACAGACGGATTATGATCTTATAATGTTAGGGGTTTGCAACGCATTCTGGAAAACTGAAGCAACTGATAAAGGAGTAAAAAGTGGAAGCTGGGCAGCAAGTTCTTTCCACTTACCATTTGTACCAGGTTTTGCATACACGCATACATTCACAAAGCTCCTTGCGAGTGAGATAGCGGAAGACAGACATCCACACCTCCTTCTGCATCCAGAGCTCCTCCCCATCTGGTGCTCTGCCACCCTGACCGTTCAGCCTGGCTGCCCCACTCTCCTCAGCACTCTCGTCTTCCTCATCTGCCGTTTCCTCCTCCTCCTCCTCCACTTCATCATCTCCTCCCTGATGGGGAGTCTTGGCTGAACTGTGGCGCATCACCACACGGGGAGAATGTCGCAGGTTAGTGGAGGCAGTAATTGCCTGCAGCTTGGGCACAATGGAAGTGCCATGCACGTCTTTGGTAGGTCTTTGTAATGTGACTGTAAGATAAGAACCATGGAGCTTGGCCCTTTCTACCTCTGAGAGCTCTTTCTTGCCGCTAGGGTTGTTTTCTTTTTCCCGCACTACTGTGCGCTCTGTACCCTGCAGCCGAAGTAGCTGGCGCCTCTTAAAGCGTTCATCCCGGCTGACACCATGATGGTCACTAGGACCTGCGCCTGGAGAAGATCGGGTTACTATGCTTCGTGGTGACACAGGGTCATGGATCAACTGCAGCATTGGGGTAGGTGAGTGCGGTGGGGGAGTCAGAGGTTCCTCACAACTTCGCAAAGGTCTCAGGACTTTGGCTTGGACCGTATCGTCATCACCATCATCCATTTTCCGCTTCTGCAAAGTGAATTCCACCAGATTAACATTTAAAGATCTAAACTTAGACTTAAAAGACTAAACAACAGTTTTAAACTTTTAATTGATAGGACAGAACAGATTATGTTAAAAGTAAACTGGGGTGGAGGGTGGAAAAATCAGGAATGCTTGTTTGCGTAAGATTAAAGACAACTAAATATCTCTCAGAAAAAATGCAGTAATACCTTGACATATGAGTTTAATTTGTTCTGTGACCAAGCTCATAACTCAATTTGTGTGCATGTCAAACAAATTCCCCCATTGAAATGAACTGAAATGCTATTAATCACTTCCAGCCCCCCAAAAACCACACCAACTTTTTTTTGTCAAGATCATGAGCTCGGGGGTGGGGGGGGGGTGGGGGGAAGGCTTCCACCACTTCCTTCATCCGTGACCAAACCTTTCTGTGAGCAAACATTGACAAGAAAACCCTGCAAGAAAGTCACCATATGTTTGAAATGGCTTGGAAGAGGGGAATTATTGGATAGATGCTTGTCATCCTGTAATACAAGGTGAGGTTCTCCGAGGCTGGTCTTCTTCCCCTCCCACACCCCAGCGGACCCCTAGGCACCCTCCCTGTGCACAAATCTGGCACTTTCACTTTCACCTTTTCGTTGTCCCCTGCTTTATGTTATAGAGGGGCAGACCCCATGATGCCTTTCCCCTACAGCCGTTGCCTCATGCACGTGTTCCTGCCCCCCTTGTGGCAGCAATGCACTCCTTTCCCTCCGCCTCCCCCCAAATAATCCCACCCATCGTCGTGAGAAGGCGGAGGACTAAATGAAAAGGGGGGGGGGGGAGAAAAAGGAGTGGCAGAAGGGTTTGAGGGGGACCTGTGGGAGGTGAGACGGTAGTGGAGGCTGCAAAAAGGGATATCTAGCTCGTAACTCGGATCTCAGCTTGTATTTTGAAGCAAAAAACATGCTGAATGACAGCTCGTATTTTAAAAAACTCACAAGCTTAAAAAACTCGCAAGCCAAGGAATTTATTCCTAAAGTCACTACTGTATCATGAGTGATACAGCCCTAGTAAAAACCTCCCGAAAACTTAGTATTCTCTGTTTCTTGCTGCTCCCTAGTTGATTCTTTTAAATTATAATTGTTCCTCTAACTAGCAGCATTATTACTGCAAAGGAGAAGACGAGGAGATTCAGGCTGTATCAACACCCTTAGCTTCTACTTCCTGTGTGGGACAGAGAGGAAGTGGAGAAAAGCAGAAGCTGAATTACTCGGAGTGCATAAGGCTCTGACTGAGATAGTCAAGAGGCAGAGTACAAAGAAGAGGGCCTCTGCCAAGGCCTTAAGGATCTGCTGCCTTTTAAAGAGTACTTTTCCCTCTCTTCACCAGCAGCAAGAGCATAAGCAAGCTCCATATAGCTGCTCAAGACCAATTGCCGAAGAGAGCTTTAAATGCTTGTTTTGGAGAAGTTCCTCTCTCACTGTTTGTCATATGTTTTTGGTGGAGACAATTAAAACCTACTGCATAAAAGCTTAATTTCTCTGCTATTGGTCATGGTATGAATCAAGAAAACCTTAGGCAATCTTTCTATTTGTTCTTGGCTAAACAGGGTCTGATAGATTTTGTTCTAAACAAAAAGATAACTCACACATTAGGGATCATTGAGATGTATGACAAAAGTGATGAGGAGTAATCTGGTTACTTGGGGAAGACGAGGCTCAATTTATATTCAAGAAAATGTTTGGAAGTTGCAGAATAAGATGGAGGAGTCCCAGGCGCACATATGAACCCATTATTAAGTTAAGTACTTAACTACACACAGCTTACTTGGATCACTTTTTAGTATGCAAACCAGAACGTGCAATTTTCAGACAGATTTCATTCTCAAACAGATGCTGAGACTGAAACTGAGCCAGTATCTCTGCTCTGCTGAACTGTGTTTTATTTAAAAACTAAGATTCCCAGAAAAATGAAGTGAAGTTTATAAGAACAAATAAAAGGAGTGCTTGAGAATAAGAAAGAATCTTTCATGCCTTACTGTTAAGAAATCTACAGATCACTGACACAAGTGTTTATCATACAAGGACTGCTGAGAAGCGTGCTGCATCCAATTGCTCTGACCCAAGTTATCTAAGACAGAACCAAGTGCTGAAGGTTACATTAGCCACCCAGAGGGCAACACAGTTAACAGCATTTGGAAATACAGTAGTCTCGCTTGTCCAACATAAACAGGCCAGAAGAATGTTGGATAGGTGAGAATGTTGAATAATAAGGAGGGATTAAGGAAAAGCCTATTAAATGTCAAATTACATTATGATTTTACATATTAAGCACCAAAACATCATGTTTTACAACAAATTGACAGAAAAAGCAGTTCAATACACGGACTTTACGAATTTAGCACCAAAACCTCGCACTGTATGGAAACAGCTGTGGATCCGGGTGGGAGGCAGAATACAGAACATTGGATGAGCAAAGGTTGGATAAGCGAGACTCTTACGGTAATATCTGTGATGAGATGCCACCCATCCCTTTCACTTGCCTTCAGCAGGATGCCCTTTGATGCCATAACTGGCACAATTCTAGGCAGGGTCTTGTAATGATATTTCTGCTGGGGCCACGGAAGATGATGTTGCTGCTCTCTTGGGATCTGCTTTTTCCTCGAACTGCCAGAGTTTTGTCGTTGATAAGCTCTCTGTATATGCCAAGATGATGGCAGTGGCAAAGCTGTGACATAGCTCCACTGTATACTATCAGTGTATAGGGTCCTCTGTGCTCATTTCTAGGTTGAAGTATTTATTCAGTGGATAGCACCAGCTAGTGCCTGACTCTTATAAAACACTTTTACCAAGCCTTCCCAAATGTGCAAAGAAAAGAAGACCAATATATTAGGACACCAGAAGGACCTCTTTCTGACAGCTTAAATAAAGAGAATGTGGAATAACAAACCTTTCCTATGTGCAAAAATATTGCCCCTTTGGTACCCAGGAGAATTGTGTGATGATTGATGCATTTCCCATGGTAAAGAGAAAAGAGCATTCACTTCTTACCTGGCCTTTCTCTGCCTCATCCCCCTTGTAGCACTTTGGACATTCCCAGCAGTTGGGCAATTCATCATTCAGTAGCCCTTCTCCATCCATCTGCAGAGGAAAGAAAATAAAAAATAATTTTGAGGAAGTCATATGTTCCTTTCACGTCTTTGCCAAGATATATTAAACAGTTGCCTCCAACTCTCTGGTCCACACGTTCTCACCTGTAGACAACCAGGGTGAACAATCTCATTGCAGATGCAGCACTCCATTAGCTTCTTCTCAAAGTCCTGTGAATCCTCATTCTTATCTACCTCCCCACAAAGTGCACATGTGACAGAGTGAGGCAGCCTGGGCTAAAAAGGAAACAGAGTAATCCAAGCAGTTATACTGCAGCTCCAAGGATAATGACTATACACTCTCAATCCTACCCAACTGTATATACCCCATGGAAGGTTCTCTCTGGTAACTCCTATTTGACCATTCCTTAAGATCGGGTTGTGAGGCCTTTTTTTATTTGCCTCCTTTGTTCTGTCTCACATTTGAGGAGTACTACAGACTTCATTCTGTTCTCCTGAAGTAAAATGAAGCCAAATTCTTTCACAGAAACACATTTAATATATCACAGAACTTACTGCTAAGCACTGCCGTAATACGCAGGACTGCTTCATGCGGCCAGGCCCTCCGAACTTTTTCATATCCCTGCAGTAGTGACACATGCCACACTCTCCTTGCAGGCAGGCCTTGCATTTACGGCACCGTACCCTCCTTCTGCGTGCACCTGACACTATAGGAGAGACTGTGGGTCTCACAGGTGTTGGCCGTGGAGCTGGTTTCATGGTGTGGGGCTTGGTGATAGGTATAGCAGGTAATTTTAGCTTTGGACGAGCCTGAAATTTGAGCTGTCAGTGGAAAAAAGATGGTGAGAAATTAGCACGAAGAACTTGTCTCATTTATTTGTTACATTGATATCTCTACCTTTCTCCAATAAGCTCAGGTTGGCATATATGGCTCTTTCCCTCGGCCCCAGGAGATTGAGTCTGATGGCGGAATGTCACTCATTGAGTTTTGTAGCTCAATAGGTCTTTAAACCTCCATCTCCTAAGTCCCATTTCAACAGTTCAATCACTAAATTACATTGGTTTTCCAAAACCCCAGGGATGTCAAAATCCAACTGCATGAAGTTCAATAACACGGACTAGAACAGATGAGATTAGGCAGTGAAAGTGAGGACTTTGGTCCCAGAAGCAGAGTCTAAATAATGATCCTATGTTTATTATTAACCAGTTCTGAATTCTGGCAATGATGGCAAAACTGAAACCGACATCATCATCCTTTTGTTTTCTCTTATTCTTTACTTTATGTTGCACTTTGTATTAATATTTGTAATTTTCACTTTGCTCTTACAGTTATAAGACAATATTTTTCTTGATTCAACTAAAAATAAACAACAGTTCAGATGTGAAAGATTAAAAAGCAAGTCTTCAGTTGTGGATCTGTTATTTACCTTATCCCTCTTCGGCCACTGGACAATAGGGATACCAGTAAATGCCACTTTGGGATCACTGTTTGCGTACTCTTCAAGCAATAACTGTAAAAGAATCCGAATAAACCACAATATACATTTTACTCTTCACTTGTATCAAAACATTAGTATGCAGAATAATTCAACAGATAAGATTTTAGTAATCTATACAACTCTGTAACATAGATCACATTTTGTGTTTCCACATTATTAATGAGGGATTGAGATACAGCAGCTTGCCTAGTGCAATCCATGGAATCAGGCCAGAAATTGCCTCCTATGTCGACTGAAAAACACTATGCCAGCTTCAATTTTTGAAAGGATGAAACAGAAGCAGATAATGTGGCTCCTCCTTCCAGATCAAGGTTGTTCTTTCTCTTTTGTGCTGCAGCAGTATCTTCCATCCAACTCATATAACAATTCCACCTCTGATGCATTAGTGCAGAACTACAGTGATCAGAACTACATAGATCAGTCTAATCTAGAAGCTATATTGTCATTGCTGTCTGCCTTGAACAACAGGCAGCAATGACAATCTTTCCAACATGCTGTTTCGGTACATCTCTCTCCCACATAAACCCACCTAACCTTTAAATTGTCAGCCCATGCCTAAGAGTTAGCACCAAGTTGATGCAATTTCAGGTAACCTAGCTTGTTCTGGTGCTTCTGCTGTCCGGCCTGACCACCCACCCACCTAGGACTGCCGTTGCTGATGTGCTTTATTTACTTGAGGTTACTATGGTTACATTGCTGGCATCGCCTTGTGAAGGGAGTGCAGTGTTTCTTGCTGCCAAGAGGGAAAGAACACCGCATGGGCTGGACTTGCTCTCCCTGGCATTCACCATAGCAAGGTGATTCATATTCCCATATGAAGTCTGTACTGTGAGACTGCCTTCCAGCAGGCGAAACTGATTTAAGCCACAAAGGAGGATCTTATGGTTCACAACAAAAACTTAAATTTGATTTCCAACTTCCCAAAAATCTCTGAGAATGCTGAGATGCCCTTGCATGACAAAATATCTACTTCTCTTAAAAAAAAAGAAAAGAAATGTCAAATAGTTTATTTGGTTCTCTACTCACATATAAGGTGTCAATTAAGAGCAAGTCATTGAAAATACAATGGCCAGAACTTTCTAGAAACAAGAGCTGGTGGAACAGTTTATCTTCATTCTGTGGAATGTAGCTCATGGCATTTTGCTTTAGCCTTAATCCGAGATTCTACCATACAATCCAACAAGATGTAATTCATAAAACCCAAAGGGGGGGGGGCAATGATGGGGGATTTTAATACTGTAGTCTGCCCCTCCCTGCACTAGCGTCTTATACCCCGTGAAACATTTATTTATTCATTTAGGGCTTTTATATCCCATCCTTTCTCAACCTCCGCAGAGGGACTCAGGACAGCTAACAAAGTGGCACCCCATGGTGCCCACATCAAAACATAAATATACAATTAACAGTAATGTAATAATAACAATATAAAACACTATAAAACTGTATAAACAATATAAAAACAATATAAAAACAGACAACTAATAGTCAGTAGTCACCGATTTAAATCATTATCCAAGGGCAGTCCATCAGTTCTAAATCAGTCAACACGTCAGTAGGTCAGCCTATTCTCCAAAGGCCTGATCCCACAGCCAGTCTACTGCTCACCCTTCCTAGAGACAAAATATTACACCTCTCCCCCACCCCTTAAAGAAAGTGGTACACCCAACAGGAATTCATAAAAACCCAAGAAACTATTCCTCTTTTCAGTGAGACTAAATAGGTATGATGAACTTAAAAAGGGGAAAAAACCTGGAAGATGGGGCTGCATTAGCAATAAAGACAAGGAATCCAGCTCAAGTAAGCCTAACAGTGGGACAGTCACCCACTGAATATTTACGTAAGATCTCAGTGTGGTATGCGCTTAGCACCATTATACCTCTTCCTCAGAAAAGTTACCTCTGCCTGAGTATTATACCCAGGTCCATCTTTTACTTGCCCTCGATGGTGGGGGATTAGTTGATAATGCTGTTTCCTTTGTGAAGGGTAAAAAACGACTGATCCCACTATTTCTTATCTGAATAGCAATAATATATGGGACTAATTACATTTCCAAAGCCTGGCCTCAGAAGTCACATTTTAGCATTTGGTTTGTTATTTTACACACAACAGCAACTGAGGCTACATCTACACTTAATGCAATCTGACACCACTTCAACTTCCATGGCCCATTACCATGGAAACCTGGGAGTTGTAGTTTGGTGAGGCACCAGCACTCTTTATGGCAGAGAAGGCAAAAGACCTTGTAAAACTACAAACCTCGGGATTCTATAGTATTGATCCATAAGAGTTAAAGTGATGTCAAACTGCCTTACTTCTATTGTGCAGATGCAATCCCATTTCACTGTTCTAAAGACTGAGTGTAAACTTTAAGTATGTTTCATTACATTAAAACTCATGCATTTAATGCCCCTTAAATCATTTTAAAGAAAAAGCCCAATGATGTGCTCCATAAACAGTTATTTGTGTTGTTGAAGGCTTTCATGACTGGAATCACTGGGTTGCTGTGAGTTTTCTGGGCTGTATGGCCATGTCCCAGAAGCATTCTCTCCTGATGTTTCACCCACATCTGTGGCAGGCATCCTCAGAGGTTGTGAGGTCTGTTGGAAAACAGCCAAGTGTGAATGCTGCAATTGGTCATCTTGATTAGCACTGAATAGACTTGCAGTTTCAAGGCTTGGCTGCTTCTTGCCTAGGGGAGTCCTTTGTTGGGAGGCAATTCGCTGGACCAGATTATTTGTCTGGAATTCCCCTGTTTTTGAGTGTTGTTCTTTCTTTACTGTCCTGATTTTAGAGGGTTTTTTAAAAAAATACTGGTAGTCAGATTTTGTCTTTCTCCCACCCTGATGAACCAACCTGGACACTGCATATTATTTGAGAACCAAGAAATGCTGGACCATTTTTAACAACCACTATGTCAGACTATACAGAGAAGCCACTGAAATCCACAAGCATGTGAACAATTTCAACAGAAAGGAAGAAACCATGAAAATGAACAAAACGTGGCTACCAGTATTAAAAAACCCCTCTAAAATCAGAACAAATAAAGAGCAACGCTCAAAAACAACAAACAAACATGGGAATTCCAGACAGGAAACAATCAGGGCCAGCTAACACCTCCAAACAAAGGATCCCCCCAGGCAGTAACCAGCCAGGCTTTGAAGCTGCAAGGCCATTAAATACAAATCAAGGTGGCCAACTGCAACATTCACACTTGCCTCAAGCAGGCAAGAGTTCTTTCTCCGAACCCGGACATTCCAGAGAGATATAAACCTCACTTGACTAGCTTCCAACAGACCTCACAACCTCTGAGGATGCCTGCCATAGATGTGGGCGAAAGGTCTGGAGAAAATGCTTCTGGATCATGGCCATACAGCCCGGAAAACTCAACAGGGGAGGGGAGGGGGAAGTGGCTGCTTTGCAGAGCCCAGCAATATGTGCAAAACCCCACCCTCTTCCTTCCAGCGTCACTGACTTCAGAGGAAAGACTGGCCTCTGAGGGCATGAAGGCACATGCTTTGTGGGGGAACACTCTCTCGACCAGCCAATTGGGGCTCTTTTGGGGAAGCTGCAAACTCTGGAGGGTGGAGACACCCAACTCCACCAATTCCGGAATGTAGAGCCCCTACACTGGGGTGCAACATCCCCAAATATCCCAAATGCACAAGCTAACTTGGGGTTTTCTTCTGATACAATCACACTGTCCTGGAATAATACATGAGTTGTAGTTTGTTGAGGCACCAGCACTCTTTGGCAGAGAAGGCGAAAGACCTTGTAAGACTGCAACTCCCATCATTCCGTAACACCGAGTCACGGCAAAGTTGTGCCAAACTGCATTAACTCTACACTACAGAGGAAAGAAAAAAAATGGAAAGGGCGGGGGGGGGGGGGTAGAGAGAAGTTTGCACTCCTCTCGTTACAAGGAACTCCTCTGATTCGAGCCTCCTTCAAACAAACTGCGGGTAAACCCCGCAGGAAAGTCCCACGAAGGTCACCATCCTTCGGGAGGAAAAGCGCCCCCCAAGCTGCCCATGTGCCTGACCTTGCCTGCTTCTTCCTTCCTTCTTTCCACCGGGAGGAGTTACGGCAGGAAGTTTCCCTTTGTTTTGCAGACGGCCGAGTGAGCACTCCGGCGAGGGACTTCCACGCAACGATCTTCCTCGGAAAAGGCACCGGTGGCTTTGCAACTCGCCTGCCTGCCTGCCTTTCCTAGCCCTTCAGCGGAAGCCCGCAAACAATGCTGCTGCGTCACCCACATGCAGCTCCCAGCAATGCTTTGCAACGGAAGAGAAAGGCAGGCCGAGGAAGCGAGGAAGGGAGCAGGCAAAGCCGTTCTGCTGCAGAGTTGGGAAGGGGCGGGGCCACGCCGGTGGCTGGCGGCTGATTGGTCAGAAGCGGAGGGCCTCCCCCCGCCCTCGCCGCCACTACTGCAATTGGAGACTGAAGTGGGAGAACAAGCCTTGAACTCACTCACTCACTCACTCACTCTCTGAGTGGGCTGCAGCCAGGCCTCCCCTCGCCCACTCCCCAGCCTTGCCCGCCTCTCTCTCTCTCTGTCTTTCCCTTGCTTGGTAATGCTGCTCTCTGAACAGCCACAGGGGCATTTCTAACTCTGCAAAGGTCACATGTTACTGGTTTCTACTCTCTTAGAAAATGAAAGAATGAAAAATACACACTACCAAAACAATTATAACTCCTATATAATCCGAATATAATAATAATTATTATTATTTATACCCCGCCACCATCTCCCCAATGGGGACTCGGAGCGGCTTACATGGGGCCGAGCCCGGACAACATATTACAACAAGATAAAACCTGAGCACAAACAATAAACAACATCATCAAAATTACATAAAAGGGAAAAATATATATAAACACAGTCATAAAGTAACACATCACATGATTACATTCACTGATTTATTAAATTTACAGGATCTTTGAGAGCTGGAAGAGACCCCTAAAGGCCATCCAATCCAACCCCATTCTGCAACACAGGAACACACAACCAAAGCACCTCCAATAGGTGGCCATCCAGGCTCTGCTTAAAAATCTCCAGAGCTTTTGTTTGTGTGTGTATGTGTATCAGGAGCAACTTGAGAAACCACAAGTCGCTTCTGGTATGAGAGAATTGGCCATCTGCAAGGATGTTGCCCAGGGGACACCCGGATGTATGAGTTTTACCATCCTTGTGGTTTCTCTCATGCCCCCGCATGGAGAGCTGGAGTTGACAGATGGGAGCTCAACCTGCTCTCCCTGGATTCGGACCGCTGACTTATCCGTCAGCAGTTCTGCTGGCAAAAGGGTTTAACCCAGTAGTTCTCAACCTGTGGGTCCCCAGATGATTTGGCCTTCAACTCCCCAAAATCATAACAGTTGGTAAACTGGCTGGGATTTCTGGGAGTTGTAGGCCAAACCACCTGGGGACCCACAGGTTGAGAACCACTGGTTTAACCCATTGCGCCATCTGGGGCTCCATCTCCAGATCTCAAAAACCATCCACCAAAATGTAAGGCAGCATATTCCACTACTGAATAGTTCTAAAGTCATGTAGTTCTAACACAGTGGTTCTCAACCTGTAAGTCCCCAGGTATTTTGGCCTACAACTTCCAGAAATCCCAGCCAGTTTAGCAGCTGTTAGGATTTCTGGGTGATCTCAATTCGAGTGCAAGGAAAGCCTTTCAACATCACAGTGATCCAAATATACGCCCCAACCACAGCTGCTGAAGAAGCAGAAGTAGATCAGTTCTATGAGGATCTGCAGGACCTACTGGATAATACACCAAAAAGAGACATTATTTTCATTACAGGAGACTGGAATGCCAAGGTGGGAAGTCAAATGACAACTGGGATCACAGGCAAGCATGGTCTGGGAGAACAAAATGAAGCGGGACGCAGGCTGATAGAATTCTGCCAGGAAAACTCGCTGTGTATAACGAATACTCTCTTCCAACAACCTAAAAGACGGCTTTATACATGGACCTCACCAGATGGTCAACACCGAAATCAGATTGACTACATCCTTTGCAGCCAAAGGTGGCGGACATCCATCCAGTTGGTGAAAACAAGACCTGGGGCTGACTGTAGCTCAGATCACGAACTTCTTATTGCCCAATTTAGAATAAAACTAAAGAGATCAGGGAAAATACACAGACCAGTTAGATATGATCTCACTAACATTCCTAGCGAATATACAGTGGAAGTGAAGAACAGATTTGAAGGACTAGATTTAGTAAACAGAGTCCCAGAAGAACTATGGACAGAAGTCCGCGACATTGTTCAGGAGGCGGCAACAAAGTACGTTCCAAAGAAAAAGAAAACGAAGAAGGCAAAATGGTTGTCTGCTGAGACACTGGAAGTAGCCCAAGAAAGGAGGAAAGCAAAAGGAAACAGTGAAAAGGGGAGATATGCCCAGTTAAATGCGCAATTCCAGAGGTTAGCCAGAAGAGATAAGGAACTATTTTTAAATAAGCAATGCATGGAAGTGGAAGAAGACAACAGAATAGGAAGGACAAGAGACCTCTTCCAGAAAATTAGAAACATTGGAGGTAAATTTCAGGCAAAAATTGGTATGATAAGAAACAAAGATGGCAGGGACCTAACAGAAGCTGAAGAGATCAAGAGAAGGTGGCGAGACTATACAGAAGATCTGTATAGGAAGGATAACAATATCGAGGATAGCTTTGACGGTGTGGTGAATGAATTAGAACCAGACATCCTGAGGAGTGAGGTTGAATGGGCCTTAAGAAGCATTGCTAACAACAAGGCAGCAGGAGATGATGGGATCCCAGCTGAACTGTTTAAAATCTTAAAAGATGATGCTGTCAAGGTGATGCATGCCATTTGCCAGCAAATATGGAAAACACAAGAATGGCCATCAGACTGGAAAAAATCAACTTATATCCCCATACCAAAAAAGGGAAATGCAAAAGACTGCTCAAACTTCCGTACAGTGGCCCTTATTTCTCATGCCAGTAAGGTAATGCTCAAGATCCTGCAAGGAAGACTCCAGGAATACATGGAGCGAGAGTTGCCAGATGTTCAAGCTGGGTTTAGAAAAGGCAGAGGAACCAGAGACCAGATTGCCAATATCCGCTGGATAATGGAGAAAGGCAGGGAGTTTCAGAAAAACATCTACTTCTGCTTCATTGACTATTCTAAAGCCTTTGACTGTGTGGATCATAATAAATTGTGGCAAGTTCTTGGTGGGATGGGCATACCAAGCCACCTTGTCTCTCTCCTGAGGAATCTGTACAAGGACCAAGTAGCAACAGTCAGAACTGACCACGGAACAACAGACTGGTTCAAGATTGGGAAAGGCGTACGGCAAGGCTGCATACTCTCACCCAACCTTTTTAACTTGTATGCAGAACACATCATGCGATGTGCGGGGCTGGATGAATGCAAAGCTGGGGTGAAAATTGCTGGAAGAAACATTAACAACCTCAGATATGCAGATGACACCACTCTGATGGCCGAAAGCGAGGAGGAGCTGAGGAGCCTTCTAATCAAGGTGAAAGAAGAAAGCGCAAAAGCCGGGTTGCAGCTAAACGTCAAAAAAACCAAGATTATGGCAACAAGAATGATTGACAACTGGAAAATAGAGGGAGAAACCATGGAGGCCGTGACAGACTTTGTATTTCTAGGTGCAAAGATTACTGCAGATGCAGACTGTAGCCAGGAAATCAGAAGACGCTTACTTCTTGGGAGGAGAGCAATGTCCAGTCTCGATAAAATAGTGAAGAGTAGAGACATCAGACTTGCAACAAAGATCCGCCTAGTCAAAGCCATGGTATTCCCTGTAGTCACCTACGGATGTGAGAGCTGGACCTTAGGGAAGGCTGAGCGAAGGAAGATCGATGCTTTTGAGCTGTGGTGTTGGAGGAAAGTGCTGAGAGTGCCTTGGACTGCGAGAAGATCCAACCAGTCCATCCTCCAGGAAATAAAGCCCGACTGCTCACTGGAGGGAAAGATACTAGAGATAAAGCTGAAGTACTTTGGCCACATCATGAGGAGACAGGAAAGCCTAGAGAAGACAATTATGCTGGGGAAAGTGGAAGGCAAAAGGAAGAGGGGCCGACCAAGGGCAAGATGGATGGATGGCATCCTTGAAGTGACTGGACTGACCTTGAGGGAGCTGGGGGTGGTAACGACCAACAGGGAGCTCTGGCGTAGGCTGGTCCATGAGGTCACGAAGAGTCGGAGACGACTGAACGAATGAACAACAACAAGGATTTCTGGGAGTCGAAGGCCAAAACACCTGAGGACACACAGGTTGAGAACCACTGTTCCAACACAACCTACAAACTTTCTACAGACCCATTAAGACAATGCAACAAATTCTACTTTCAGAAAAGGACAACAAGGATCCTCTCACCTCTGCAGGTGTCTACTGTATACCATGCAGTTGTGTACAAGTCTACCAAACACAGCAATGTCCAAACACGAATCAAGGAATATGAAAGGCAATGCAGAATATTCAACCAGAGAAGTCAGCCATAGCAGAGCACCTGATGACCAACCTGGTCACAGCCAGGCCCATAGCCAGGATTTTGATTGGGGGGGGGGGGGGGAGGAGATCTACCCTAGCAAACCTTTTGTATCATTATCCTAATACCCCCATGTATATGGGATATATTGAGCACGGTGATCAGATCTCAGATCATGATATGAATAAACATAACAGTTTAAATAATGTACCAGTAAGGCCTTCTCGCAGACCACCCTGAGAATTTGGGGGGGGGGGGGGGAGAGGAGTGAATCCTGGTCACAGCATATTATTTGAGAACACAAAGGCCTGGACCACTCTTAACAATTACCATGTCAGACTACACAGAGAAGCCAGTGAAATCCACAAGCATGTGGACAATTTCAACAGAATAAGAAACCATGAAAATGAACAAAACCTGGCCACCAGTACTAAAGAACTCTAAAATTTTTAGTTTGCTTTCAACAATAATTGTAACAGTAAATAAAAAAAACAACACCCAAACAACAAGGGAATTCCAGATAGAAAATAATCAACCAGGCCTGGCTAAAACCTCCCAACAATGGATTTTCCCCAGGCCAGGCTTTGAAGCTGCAAGGCCATGCAATGCTAATCAAGGTGGCCAATTGCAACATTCACAGTTGCCTCAAGCAGACAAGAGCTCTATCTCCCACTCTGGACATTCTACAAATATAATCCACACTCGTCTAGTTTCCAACAAACCCCATAACCTCTGAGGATGCCTGCCATGTGGGTGAAAAAATGTGAGATAAAGCTTCTGGGACATGGCCATACAGCTCGGAAAACTCACAACTACCCAGTTAGGAAGTTCTTCCTAATGTTTAGGTTAAATTACAGTACATGAAAAAACAAAATTAAGCCAGGGAGGAAGAGTTTCTTTTCACCCACAGAAGCAACTTCCTGCTCCTGTGCTGTTTTCCAAGGGAAGTGCCTCTGTTGTCTGAGCTTTCCAATTTCCCACACAGGCCGAGGGGCCACACAACTTGACTGGGAAGTTCGGAAAGGTTTGCACAGCTTGGTCAATGCTACACACAAGAGGTGGGTAGGGGAAGTATTCATTTTAAGTTGATCCGACTTTTCTGTGGAGCTGCAAAGCATGTAGAGCACACCTTGCTTGTTTTTTGCCTGTTGATCTAGAGGTCTATCTACACTGTAGAATTAATGCAGCCTGACACCGTTTTAACTACAATGGTTCAATGGTATAGGATCATGGCAGTTGTTGTTTTACAAGGCATATAGCCTTCTCTGACAAACAATGCTGACTAGTTACACAGGTAACTAGCTTGCACTAGTTAAGATCGATCAGTCTGACTCAACCAGAATGGTCAACTTTTAACTCATAGCAATGGCTTCTACCAGGAGTCTTTCCTAGACCGATCACATTCCCTAGCGTACTTCTATCCAAATACTAACCAGGCCTCATCTGGGTTGGTTTCCAAAATCAGACAAGATTGGGTGATACTGCAGCATAACACTGCTATCAAATACATGTGAAATGTACATTTGAAGAGTCCCCTGCTATCTCAAAATTGTAATTTAGACATACAGTTTTGTTTAATAATTACTAAATGCCACACAGCTAGGCAAATCAACATTTTCAGAACAGCAGAATCCAGCGAAACTGTTTTATTAAGCACCCAGGAGAAGCAGATGTTATACCAGCTAAGCAGGTATTACCAGATGCTATACCACATGACTGACTAGCTGAGAACTACCTTTGCTTACACATTAGAAGTCTGAAGTAAGGAAAAGTAGCTAATCAAGCATCATGCCTATGCATCTATAACCCTTCTAAAATAAACAGTGCAAAAAAGTGCTCTAGGTCATGAGGTCTCTGGGTCAAAATCTATTACTTCACAAGCTCCATCAGTAGCACAGCAGGTAGAGGATAGATAATAAGGGTGGGGAAGCTGCAGACTGTGGAACACGTGAGCCCTCTTCTGGGTTTAAAAAAGGTTTTTGGGCCCATGGAAGCATCTGCATTCTGTGGTCAAAATCAATCCAAGTTAGTCAACTGATGTGGTAGCAGATATCCCACATCAAAACAAAGAAAATTAACTGATAAAAAAATCCAAATGTACCCCCAATAGGGGAGAGCCAGCTGCATGCAGATTAAGAAGAGAAAATGAACCACTGCACTTATTCACCCAGACTACACATAATACGAAGGAAAAATACCGTATATTCCGGCATATAAGACGACTGGGCGTATAAGATGACCCCCAACTTTTCCATTTAAAATATAGAGTTTGGGATACATTCGCTATATAAGACTATCCCTCTTCCAACGCACACCAAATAAAAATTTAAAAAGCATCAGATTTGATTTCAATATGGTAATTTTCCTATTACTGTACCTCCTTCTCCGCCTTTCAAATCTCGCACCTGCACACCTGCACCACTTCACTGCAGTCTTCAGGAGCGAGATCTGAGAGACAGAGGAGGAGGTACAGTAAAAGGATACAAGGGTGGGCCAGACAGGTAAAAGAGGTGTGTTTGTCTGGGCCCAGAGCCACTCTATCTCTTTTTTCCATACCCTGGGTGCCCCGGAAGCCTGCAGCTTGCTCCACCCTTCACTTATACCTTCCCAGTGAGGCACCCCTTCACCTCACCATCGGGACCACATTAAGTCCACGAATTGTGATGAATGGATTTTCTTCTACCGTACTTGTACAGCGTTGCCCTTAATGCTTTAATACAGTCGTTGCATACAGCAGGGACACGGAAATTGGCATTTTTGAGCTTCCCCATCATATGCGGCAACCACAGATTCTCCAATCCGATTGGAAGTTTCAGCACCCGCTCTATAAGACGACTCTAGTGTATAAGACTGCTCCCGTGTATAAGACGACTCCCACATATAAGACGACGGAGACTTTTGAGAGGATTTTCTTGGGTTAAAAAGTAGTCTTATACACCAGAATATACGGTAAATATTTTCAGATGCCTTGTAATATCATTTCTCATTCATTTAGTCCTAGGAGTTAGTTTACACATCACCTTTCCTTCTTAAGTGATACATAAAAAGCTAATTTATAAATCATGTTCACATACATATAAGTTTAGTATTTTACTGAACTGAAAATATGCTGGCAAAATCAGGTTCTAGCTGTAGGGATCAATAAATGACAATGCTTGCATGTATTGATATTTGGGAGTTACATATGCAAGTATAATAGTATAAAGACCTCTAACTTATACAGGCTACGGGTAAATGAAATAAATGCAAACAGTAGTTTTCTGCTCCAAGTTTTGTATGGGTATCCTACACAATTCTAATGAGTGCATGGGAAATCAGAAAAGCAGATGTTTTATAGTCACATTTCAATGTTCGTTCTCAATAACATTCTGTGACCAAAATAGCTGAGATGGTTAGAAATCAAACAGTTTGACCTCCTCTTAACCACACATTTATATCACGACAGTTCAATCACTACATTTTTCAATGGAAACCTTGGCAAAGCTTACATTTTTCAGCAGGGAGAGGCAGGTAAGAAATAAGATTCTTACTATTATATTATTATTATTCAGCAGACAGGAGAGATGACACAACAGGTTGTACCAACAAAACAGGACCTAAACTAATAGCACCCTTTTCTGTTATCTAAAAGATACAGGCTGTTTTGTAGTTCAAACATCTATCTTGGTTCAAATAACAGAAGAGCATTCAATACAAAATTTCAAGTTTTTTTCAAACTTATTTGGAGTGAGCAATCCTATCTTTCCCAAATGAAACTGCACATGACAAAGAAGGATAAACTGGCTATAGGAAGCAGCAAATAGCAAGATGTAAGGAAAAATAAGACACACAGCTTCCTTCTGTTTTCCTAATATCAATCAATGATTACTGATCAATTACATTAATTACTACTATCTCATCTGTCAGGGTCACTGGAGCATCCTCTGGTGACTTTTCCACCCTGTAGGCTGTGTAAGACTCTAATTGATGATATAAATAATAGTAAAGGCCTTACTGAGGGGAATCCGCTTCCAATAAATATTCCCAAAACCAGTTTAAATCCATTTCCAAAATATTCAAGGGCACGCAGGCTGGAGTAAGGTGAGCAAGGAGTAGAGGGCGTAACTGCAGTGCTGTGTGGACACTATTTCTTAAGGATAAAAGTTGGCTGACTCTTTTTCACATCATGGGGAATCAAATGAAAGACAACCCTGCAAACCTTGGTACAGGATGTGGGGAACCATCACGTTATTAAGTTCACAATTACTATGCATCTATTATGGAGGTGGCAGAGCCTAACATGTCCAGAGACAGAGGATAAACAGCTTCAGGAAAACTGTTAAAGATTTTATAAAACAGTCAATTGAACTCTAGTGAGAAACAGCCACAACACTGCATCACAGCCTTTGAGCTTTCAAACAGCTGAAACACACCCACGTTACATGTATGCAGGCTGAATACTGCCTTGGTTAATGCTGAAGA